>NC_056691.1:54905000-55240000 GCF_018350215.1 Panthera leo | reverse complement strand
CCCCCATGGTGGGCTCTGAGGGGGCCAGGAAGGGATGATGGCAGGAGGAAGGGGGCCACAGACAGGCTCCTGGGGGTTGGCCATTTCCTTGAGATGTGCTCTGTCTCATCTCCCACTCCACATGGACCAGACCAAGTCTGAGCCAGGCAGAGCTCAGGAGTCATGCAGTGTGGACTGGGTGGGCACCAGGCCCCCCTACACAGTACTTTTCTTCCATGGGAGACTGTGACCTGGATGCCAAATCACTGACTTACAAATAACTTTTGGAGGCAGGGCGGTGGTGCCCAGGTCACTGGGTCCTTGTGGAGGCATGCGAGTGGAACCTCCCGAAAGTAGGAGTATTTGCTGCTGGTGACCAGAGGGAAGCTGTGTGTAGGGAGAGGTCAAGGAAATGAGAAGATGCCCAAGTTCTAAGTGTTACCAAGTCTTCACCACACTTCCAGTCTCCCCTCCTCTTGTTTATTCCAGGAGGTGAGAGTTTGCACATTCCTAGGGGCCGATTTCTTAGAACTGGAACTTATTTACCCTGTCAGAAAGGAAATGAGGTTTGTCTGGCTGAGCCAGTCATGCCAGACAAGCCTCATTTCCTTCTCTGGCAGAGTCCCCGGGCGGGGAATGTAGCTATTGCCTTCATCTGGGCTCAGGGACCTGTACCCGGGCTGTGAGGCAGAGAAACCTTTGGGACATGGTTGTTATGGGTAGTTACAGGGTCAGTAGGCCAGAAACCACAGGGACATGGCACCACAAGGACGTCTGCCTTTGAGCAAGATGTGTGCCAGCTCACCAGGCAGGGGGCTTGGGAAGATGGCCAGGAAAAAGCCATGTAAACAGTGATCATTACTTCTGGCTCTTTCTGCCTTCCCATTCACTGTGTAACTCTGGGCAAGTGGACTTCCGTCTCTGAGCCCTTAGTTTGCTCTTCTGTTTTAGGACTTGCTCTCAGACTCCACCCCTGGTTTCCCCATAGTTCTGCCCTTCTCCCAGTAGGAAGTGCCTTGATTTGGGTTTCCTTTTTGTCCCTGAGGTTAACCCTTCTTATCACCTTGAAGGAAGTCACTTTATCTCTGAGTCTTCATTTATAAAAATAGCAGGATCGCCCGCCTGCCCTGTGCAAATCACCCACACTGAGATACCACTTTACACCCATTAGGATGGCTGTTATCAAAAAGCCAAAATTAGCATTGCTGAGCATGTGGAAAAATTCCAACGCCTGTGCACTGCTGGTGGGAATATAATATGGCATAGCACCTATGGAATATCTCATGGTGATTCTTCAAAAAATTAAACATAGAATTGCCATATGATCCAGTAATTGCTACTTCAGGATATATACCCAAAAGAAATGAAAGCAAGGACTTGAACAGATACTTGTAAATGCATGTTCACAGCAGACTTCTTCACAATAGTCAAAAGGTGGAGATGACCCAAGTGTCTATCAAGGGATGAATGGATAAACAAAATGTGGTGTGTACATAAAATGGAATATCATTCAGCCTTAAAAAGAAAGGAAGTTCTGACAAATACTACGGCATAGATGAACCTTGAAGACATTATGCTAAGTGAAATAAACCAGTTACACAGGGACAGATATTACGTGATTCCACTATGTGAGGTACCTAAGTAGTCAAATTCACAGAGACAGAAAGTTGAGTGATGGTTGCCAGGGGCTGTAGGGGAGAGTGAGTAGAGGGAAGAATGGAAGTTAGGGTTCAATGAGTACCGAGTTGTAGTTGTAGAAAATGAAGTTCTGGAGATGGATGGTGGTGATAGTTGCACAATAGGAATGTACTAAATGCCACAGAACTGTGTACTTAAAAGTGGTTAAAATGATAAACTCCATGATATATATATATATATATATATATATATATATATATGCTATAGAGTGAGTGTGCCCCCCCGCCCCCATTCACGTTGAAACTTTATTCCCAGTATGATGGTATTTGGAGCTGAGGCCTTTGGGAGGTGGTTGGTTAGCTCATGAAGACAGAGCCCACGTGCATGGGATTAGTGCCCTTGTAAATGAGACCCGGAGAGCTCCCTCATCCCTTCTGCTACATGAGGTTAGAGCAAGAAGGCGCAGTCTGTGAACCAGGAAGCAGCCCCTCACCAGACATCAAATCTGCCAGCACCTTAATCTTAGACTTCCCAGCCTCCAGGACTGTGAGAAATGAATTTCTGTTGTTGATAAGCCCTCCAGTCTATGCTATTTTTGTTACAGCAGCCTGAAAAGACCAAGACGGCATACTTTACCACAGTTTTTTAAAAAGGAGGCAGCTCCCTGTGGCCAAACTTGACCTCATCTTGCTCTGGAGGTGGCTGAGGATGGTGGTGTGGGGTCCAGCACCCACCTGGAGATTTCGCGTGTGAGAAGGGCTGGCCATGTGGGGAGTGCCACCTGAGAATCTGCTAATAGTGGGCACTCAGCTTGGTTGCTGAATCCAGCTTGGTGCTCTGCCCCAGATAACCGGCTTTACAGTTGCTACCTTTGCCCAAGACTAATATCCTTCCCTAAAGAAACTAGATGCAAAGCTGCCAGGGGGGGTTGGGGGAAGAAGGGGAAGCCTGGACTCAGGCAGGTTATCATGACCGGGGGACAAGGAGGCGCTTACTCCAGAGTGCCCCCTTGATTCCCATTTACTGTTGGCAGAAACTAGGGGCCAAGCTGGAGGCTTTTTAAAAGAAGAAATGACAAGCTGGGGCCAGATTACACCTGGGGATAACATAGTCACCTAGATAAATTCTGTCTAGATGAAGGGGAAGGCCCCTAAGGGCCAGGAGGGAGAGCACAAGTGAGTTCTGAAGGGCAGGAGGGAGGGACACTTGGGAGAGATGGTCCTAGACTTGGTGTTGGTGAGGGTGGGGGAACCTCCATCCCCGTGCTACTGCATTGTACATCCTTTCTGGGAGTGGACTGTAGACAAGTAAATCTTAAAAGTGGACCTACCCCTTGACCTTGCAATTCAGCTTCTAGGAGTTTATCCGAAGAAAGCAAAGCCATGCACTAAGATGCAAGTGTGTACCCTGCCACTGCTTGTAATACTGAACACTTAGAAGCCACCATCAATGGGGGACAGTGCTAAATAAATGAAGTGCATCCCAGCAATTAAGTACAGTGTGACCATTGAGAATGATGAAGTAGATCTATATTTATCGATTGGGAAGAGGTATAAGAAAAAAAGGAAACTACCGAATGGTTTTTCCATACATGGCAGGGAAATGTATGAATAATTTAGTGCAGAAATTACTCTGTAATTGTTTGTGGGGGCAGATGCACGAGCGATAAAATGAAGAGATGATCTTCCCTTTTCTGCACAGACTGTACAGCCAGGCTCCTCAGGAGTAACCATCTTTAGTGTTTCAGGGGTTGCCTGAGGGCTATTAACAGCGCTGTGCTGGCCCCATTGAAAGAATGAGCAGGATTGTCCCCTGGGGGGTTGCATTCCCTGCAAGTGCCCAGACTTGGAAGGAAGATGGGGGCTCCCCCTACAGGGGAGTGGTGCAGGCCTGTGCCCAGTTCCCAATGTGGTGGGATGTGGCATGCTGTGGTGATGCTCAATGGAGGCTGGACAGGAGCTCAACTTGGGCTGATGAGCCTCTAGCTAGTCTCTCAGATTTAGAAAAATCAAGTTAGGACATTTGTTGCCACTCTTTCCTGTGTACAATTGAACATTCACGCCTGTTATATTTGGATAATAAAAATGTCAAAGAACAGAAGAATGGGAGGGGACACTGTGCCCTGGCTCCTAAGGAGCAATATGGGCCCGAGACCCCTGATCAGGACCCTGTGAAGAGTGTGAGCCTAGGAGGAAGTGAGGGAGACCCCCAATGCCCATGGATCTTTGGCCCCAGAATCCAGGAGCTCTGCTGCTGAGGGAGGCCCTTGACATCTGGATTTTGACACAGGTTTGGGCATGGAGCTATTGTAGACTCACGTCCGGTCCAGATGTGAGTACTGGACAACTCCCTGCCTGGAGGGCATGTGCCAGAGGAGGGGGGATACCAGGCCATGGTACGGCTCTAACTTTGAATCTTTATCTGGTAGGGTGCCAGGAATTGTGTGCCCAGCCCTGCACCACCCTGCTCAGCTCCACGGGGCTCTGCCAGGCGGAACTCTCCGCACCTTGGGTGAGTGAGCTACGGGAGGTTATCTAGCCAGGGACTTGGGCTTTTGGCGGGGACTTCAAAGTGCTCCCTTTGTGTGAAAGTGTCCTGTTGCTCTGTAAGTGATTTTGGCTTCTCTGATAACAGCAGCATAGGAGACAGGCCAGCTGCAAGATCCCAACTCTGTAGTTTTGCAACCTCACCAAAGGCAGTGAGGGAGGAAGCGTGGGGGCTGCAGATAGACGTGGTGAACTGCTGCATGTGGGCCCTTATCGGCGCACCTCGTGCTTTCCCACCTGCTCTGTCGTGCTCATTCAGTAATCCCCATGGCGGGAAACTGAGGCTCAGGGAGGTCATGTGACTTGTACAAGGTCACACAGAGTCAGTGTGTGACCCACATCTCCTGAGTCCCCAGTCCAGGACTCTGGCCATTGAACCATGAATCCAGCCACTCATCCAGACTCTGCAGCACTCTCTCTGCAGTACAGGTGGGAACGGGAAGCAGCAGGCTGAGTGGTGCCCCACCCCAGCGGGAAGATGTGGCCCTTACTTAGAGCCTGGCATCAACAGCATTTTGCCAAGGCAGGTGCAGTGTAGATTGAGCACTGGGCCCAAGAGCATGGTTTTTATTTTGTGTGTTTTCATTTTGTTTTCTTTTCCCCCTTAGTTTTAGAGGACTTGGGAGTCTGGTGTACCGCATGACAGCAGCTCCTGGACCAGGGACAGTAGTG
Source organism: Panthera leo (assembly GCF_018350215.1). Classification (NCBI taxonomy): domain Eukaryota; kingdom Metazoa; phylum Chordata; class Mammalia; order Carnivora; family Felidae; genus Panthera; species Panthera leo. The sequence goes on along the minus strand of NC_056691.1, from coordinate 55,235,165 downwards.
CAGCCGCAGTCTGGGAGACACATGGGGTGGTTAACGCACCCACGAGGATGCACGAGGCCCAGGTCATGGGGTACAAGGAAGGAAGAAGGGAGACCCCTAAGGGCTGAGGAGCCGCGTGGCTCTGAAGAAGTGGGGCTGCTTTCTGCCTCTGGAAGCATCACTCTGGGAGGTGACAACCTGGTTCCCAGACTGTACAGCTCTTTCATCCCAATGCTCAGTACCTGTCCCTACCCTGGGCCAACACCCAGTGTCCAGGAGGGATCACCACAGTATCTTCCCAAGGCTGCGGAGACCGGCGGCGGCGGAGAGTGGAGAGAGAGGCCCAGGCTTCTGCTCAGCCCTCCTTTTTCCTTCTTGGCACCTATCCTCCCTTCCTATCCACGCTCTCCCCAAAGGAGGGGAGCTGCCACACCATTCCCAATCCTCCCGGACGTTCTTAGCCAGTGGCACTTTCCTAAATGAAGCCAGGGCCGTGTTTTGGTCTGATGACTCATGATTTTTAGACAGGCTGAACCAAAAGTGTTAAAAAGCGGGTCTTGGGGTCTAACTTTATCAGATACCAGCCCTCAGTGCTTCATGTTTCATGGGATTTGCTCTGGATGGAAGCTGACCTAGCCACAGTGAAACTGTGATAAGGGGAAAAGACCTGCTGGTGAGGACAGATGACTGTCCACCATGACTGTTTTGTCAGAGCCCAGGCTCAGAGGCCAGCCTGGGCTCTGCCTGTCAGCCGGATGCTCTGTCTCGGACTCATGTGCTGGGGCTCAACTCTTGTCTCTCACTGACCCTGGGCTTGGTGACTGGTGGGCTTGGCGGATGAGCTTGGCCCTGCTGTTGTCCAGGGCCTGTGGGCACTCTCTCACCGTCTTGGGTCTGCTGGATCTTGCAGGTTCACTGCCCACACCCTCTAGTAGACTGTTCCAAGGCTTTTCTTCATGGGAAACAAGGCCTGCCAAGCCTTTCCCTGGCCCACCACCAACTCTTAAGTGAGGACATTGCTGGGGGTGCTTTGCTTTGGGCCGAGGCAGGCAGTAGAGGGACCTAAGGAAGCCCTGGACTAGCAGGCCCGTATTGACTTGATGGGTGACCAAGGCCAGAAACTGGGTGCGGAGGCCATGAGGTCCCTTTAAGACTGCCAGCCATGGTTCTAGGAAAACTCTCCAGGGGGTTTTATTGCCCCGGCTCCTTCTGCCCATTTGAGGTTGCTGCTGTGGGGCTTAACACAGTACTGAAGGACAGAAACAAAGGTCCCCTTGTCCATCCAGGAAACCAGGGAGGGGGAGGGTGGAAGGAAAGACAGCTTCCGGCAGTCCTGAGGCATTCCCGGGGGCATAGATCACAGTCCAGAGGGATCTAGGCCTTTGCTGCAAGCCTTCCTGGAAAGCCCTGTTGCTCTTCCTTCTTCGGTCTGCCTCACCACCTGGACTGAAGCGGCAAAAACACAAAGTTCAGCTCACAAAGTGAGACACAAACTTGTCCCAAGGGTCTCTGGTGGCCTACCTCCTGTTTTCTCCCCAACACTGCTGGAGAAAGACCCCAAGGGAACATTAGAGCCTCAGCCTCTCACTGTGACCAAGGAGAGCTCCAGCCCTGAGCCTTCGTGCGGAGATGTCAGCCTCCTGCTCAGGTTCCCCTGCTGGTAGCGTGCCAGAGGGCCACTCTTCTAAAGGAGACGTGGAGTCTAGCTGCAATTTACAGGAGAGAAGAGAGACCCAGCTCTTTAGGGGGCTTTAGGGCTTATGGGACAAGGCCACTCTACTTACCTGGAAGGCAGTCATCATCTCAGTGGATATAGCCTCTCCCACAGGTGCTCATAGCACTCCCCAGTTCACAAAGCCTTCCCATAACTTCTGGTCCTGTTGGCTCATGACAGCTTTGGGAGGTGACTGGGCCACTGGCAGAATTTAAAGGATATGGACTTACATTAAAGCCAGATATATTTGGGTTCAAAGACCTGACCTCAGGATGCCTGGCTGGCACAGTTGGAAGAGCATGCAACTCTTGGTCTCAGGGTCATGAGTTTGAGCCCCATGTTGGGTGTAGAGACTATTTAAACAAACAAACAAACTTAAGGAAAAGAAAAAAAGACCTGACTTCACCACATAGCCATTGTAGGCCACTGGGTAAATTGCTTTTTTCCCCATACAGATATCCCATAATCCCAGCACCATTTGTCCTTCCCCCACTGCTCTGCAGTGCCACCTTTGTCATGAAGCAGATGTCCTGACCTGTGAGGGTCTATTTCTGGACTCTATTCTGGTGTGTTGCTCTATTAATCTATCCTGTGGCAAACCATATGGTCTTAGTATACCTTTCAATTACTTTTATTCCCTTTCTTCATGAGTGTCTTGGCTATTCTTGGCTGTTGCATTTCCATATGAATTTTATAAATTTTTAAAGTTTATTTATTTTGAGAGAGACAGAGACAGCACGAGTGGGGGGAGGGGCAGAGAGAGAGAGGGAGAGAGAGAGAGAGAGAGAGAATCCCAGGCAGGCTCTGTGGGGCTTGAACTCACAAACCGTGAGATCATGACCTGAGCTGAAACCAAAAGTCGGGCTTTTGACCGACTGAGCCATCCAGGTCCCCTCCATATAAATCTTATAATCAGCTTGTCAAGTTCCACCAAAAATCACCACCACCATCACCCCACTTACTGAGGTTCTGATTGAAATTATGTTAAGTCTGTGGATCACTATAAGGAGACTTGATACCTTTAAAACACTGAGCCTTCCCCTTTCACACAGATGGCGCCAAAGGCAAAGAAGGAAGCCCCTGCTCCTCCCAAAGCCAAGCCAAAGAAAAGGATTTGAAGGCCAAGAAAGCAGTGCTGAAAGGTATCCACAATCACAAAAAAAGATCCACATATCACCTACATTCCGACTGCCCAAGACACTGTGTCTCTGAAGGCAGCCCAAATATCCTCAAAAGAGGGCCCCCAGGAGAAACAAACTTGACCTCTATGCCATTATCAAGTTCCCCCTGACTATGGAGTCACCCGTAAAGAAAATAGAAGGCAACGACACACTTGTGTCATTGTGAATATCAAGGCCAGCAAGCACCAGATCAAAGAGGCTGTGAAGAAGCTCTATGACATTGACATGGCCAAGGTCAACACTCTGATGAGGCCCGATGGAGAGAGAAAGGCAAATATGTTTGACTGGCTCCTGACTATGATGCTTTGGATGTTGCCAACAAAATTGGGATCATCTAAACTGAGTCCAGCTGGCTAAATCTAAATATTAATTTTTTCACCATAAAAAAAAGATTAAATAAAACATTGAGCTTCCAATCTATAAACACAATGTAATCCTCTTTTGACTTAGGTCTTTTTAAATCTATATTTAGAGGTCTTTACACATTATTATTTTTTCCTAGCTATTTGATATATTTATACTGTCATAAATAATAGCCTTTTAAAATTTATTTTTCTGTTGTTGCTGGTATATGGAAATGCAATAGATTTTTGTGTATTGACCCTGTATTCTGTAATCTTGTTAATTAATTCTAATAATTTTTCTACATTCTTTTGGATTTTCTAAGTACACTTTCTTATCATCTGCAAATGAGATGTCTTCCTTTCCAATCCTTATAGCTTTTATCTCTTGCCTCCATTACAATGTTGAGTAGAAGTAGTAGAGGTAGGGTTTTCCCCCCTTATATTTGCTTTATGTTTTGATTGTTCTAAATCCAGATATGTGAAGGAAAACCTTTACTAATTCACCATTGAGAATATTTGCTGGGGACGCCTGACTGGCTCAGTCTGTAGAGCATATGACTCTTGATCTCAGGGTTGTGAGTTTAAGTCCCATGCTGGGCATAGAGCTTACTTTAAAAAAAATGATATTTGATGTAGTTTTATGTAGCTATTTGTTACCATATTAAGAAAATTCCCTCTGTCCCTTTTTTGCTAAGAGGTTATTTCCCCTAATTATGAATTGATGTTGAATTTCATTAAGTTTTTTTTAAAATTTCTTTTAACGTTTATTTATCATTGAGAGACAGAGAGGCAGGCACGGAGTGTGAGCAGGGGAAGGGACAGAGAGAGGGGGAGACACAGAATCCGAAGCAGGCTCCAGGTTCTGAGCTGTCAGCACAGAGCCTGACGTGGGGCTCGAACTCACAAACTGTGAGATCATGACCTGAGCCGAAGTCAGTCACCTAACCAACTGAGCCACCCAGGTGCCCCTTATTAATTTTTTTTAGCATCTATTAAAGTGATGATGTGATTTTTCTCCCTTATTTTTTTTTAAATGTGTATTTATTTTGAGAGAGAGAGAGGTGCATGGGCCAGAGGGGGAGGGGCAGAGGGAAGGAGAGAGAGAATCCCAAGCGGACTCTGTGTTGCCAGCACAGAGCCCAATGTGGGGCTCAATCTCATGAACTGTGAGATCATGACCTGAGCCCAAATCAAGAATTGGACACTCAACTAACTGAGCCACCCAGGCACCCCTCCCTTATTATTTTAATGGAGGTGAATTGCTTGAATTGGTTTTCAAATCTTAAACCAACCTTGCATTCCCTAGAACAGAACCAATTTAGTCATTATCTATTAACCTTTTTACATACTGCAAGATTTGGTTGATTAATCTGTTGTTTTGGATTTTTACATTTATATTCATAAATGAGATTGGCAGGTAATTTTCCTTCTCATAAAATCCTCTTCAGGTTTTCATATCTCTGAAGGAGTTATTTTTCCTTTTCATTTCAATCTTATATAAGTCTGTTCAAGGAAAAACATTTTGGGTTTGGTTCTATTGTACTTTATTTCCATTTCATTCATTTCTGATCTAATTTTTAAAATTTCCTTCTACTTTATTTGGGTATAATTTTCTTTTCTTCTCATGGTTTGAGATGAAAGCTTAGCTCTTGATATATATTTAAATACATTCATTTATAAATTTCCCTCTAAGCACATATTTAATTGTATTTTACAATTTTATGTGTCATGTTTCTTACTATATAGTTTCTACTTAAAATTTTTTTTCTAATTCCAATAGACTTTTTTTCTTTCATCCAGTGATGAAAGACATAGAAATATACTTTTTAGGGGTATATGACATAGAAATATGTCTATGTTCTAACATAGACATAGAAATATACTTTTTAGGGGTACCTGTGTGGCTCAGTTGGTTGAGTGCCCAACTCTTGATATTGACTCAGGTCATGATCCCAGGGTTGTGGGATTGAGTCCTGTGTCAAGCTCCATGCTGAGCATGGAGCCTGCTTGAGATTCTTTCTCTCTCCCTCTTCCTTTGCCCCTCTCCCCTGCTCATGATCTCTCTCTCTTTAAAAAAGAGAGCAAGGAAGAAAGAAAGAAAAGCTAAAAAAACACAAAACACCAAAAACAACTAAGCCCTAAAAAAAAAATGTACTTTTTAAATGTCCTACCATATGTGGAGATATGGTCATGTGACTGCCAGTTGATTCACAAGTTGGACGTGGGCAATCAGAAACTCCTCACCCTCTCCCCTGTCCTTGGAATGCACACTTGAGCCTACTATTCCAACAGTGGAAGCTGTTGCAAGGACATAGCCTTGAGAAATTAAGGTGTTGGCTGAGACAATCTGGACAGTATACATGACTAAACCCAGATAAGGCCTCTACATAAACTTTTTTTTTTTAACGTTTTATTTATTTTTGAGAGACAGAGACAGACCACGAGTCGGGTAGGGGCAGAGACAGAGGGAGACACAGAATCAGAAGCAGGTTCCAGGCTCTGAGCTGTCAGCACAGGGCCCGTTGCAGAGCCCAAACCCACGAGCAAGCTTCCACATAAACTTTAAGATTTGGCATATGGGTGCAGAAATCTACTCCTTTTGAACTGGCCTAAGACAAGTCTCATAAATAAATCTCCTTGCTTATTCAAACTGCCACTTACCAATCTGGAGTGGTCTGACTTTTTCTTCTGTCTCTCCCTGCCCTTTGTGTACTGTAGCCACACCCAGGAAGCTCCTACACTTAAAAAAAATTTTTTTTTTACATTTATTCATTTTTGAGAAACAGATAGAGACAGAGCACAAGTGGGGGAGGGGCAGAAAGAGAGGGAGACACAGAATCCGAAGCAGGCTCCAGGCTCTGAGCCGACAGCACAGAGCCCGCCGCGGGGCTCAAACCCATGGACAGTGAGATCATGACCTGAGCTGAAGTCAGACGCTCAACCGACTGAGCCACCCAGGAGCCCCCAAGAAGCTCCTAAATTTTTAATCAGTACGTGGGGTTTCAAAATGTATCAGACGTTTTGTTTGTTATGGCTTCCTAGTTCAATTTCACTGTAAGCAGAAATCATCCTCAGTATGATATCGATCCTTTGAAATTTATTGAGACTTCTTCCTTTGTGGCCCAGAATATGGTCAACTTTTGCAAATGTTCTTCTATGCATAAAAAGACAATGTAGTCAGAATTTTGGAGGACAGTATTCTGTGTATGCCCATTAGGTCAAATTTGCTAATTGTATAGTTCAAATATTACATAGCCTTAATAAATGTTAGATATCAATTCTTCTATACCCTTTACTTGTTAAAAATATTGCACTATGATTGTGCATTTTTCTGGTTATTCTTGTAATTCTACTGATTCCTACCTTTCATGTTTTGAGGCTATATTATTAGAAGCTTCCAAATTTAGAATTATTATATTTTCTTGGTTTACAGCTTTTGCCTTGAAGTCAACTCCATCTGGCGATTAGATAGCGGTGATAGTTGCATATCTTGTGAGTATACTAAAAATAAATTATTAAGTTGTACACTTTAAAAGGTCTGAGCAAACCTACTTTCTCTGATATTGATATAGCTACATCTGCTTTCTTTTGGTTAGAATCTTCTTGTTCTATAGTTTTCCATCCTTTAAACTTTTCTGTATCCTTATGTCTTACCTGTGTCTCTTATAAATAGCATATAGTTGTTTTTAAACCCAATCTAAAAATCTTTGTATCTTAACTGGAGAATTTTTTCCATTTATATTTGGAGTAATTATTGATATATTTCAGTCTAAACCTAATGCTTTTTTCCCCTTGTATTTGAGAGATGGTCGGGGGCCACAAGCGTGAGCTAGGGAGGGACAGAGGGAGGGGGAAAGGGAGAGAGAGAATCTTAAGCAGGTGCCACACCCAGTGCAGAGCTGGATGCCGGGCTTGATCTTGTGACCATGAGATCATGACTTGAGCCGAAATCACAAGTTGGCCACTCGCCCACTTGAGCCATCCAGGCATCCCTAAATCTATCACTTTATGAAGTGTTTTCTATTTGTCTCACATGCAACTATATTCATTTTTCTCTCCTTCCTTGACCTATTTTTTTAATTGATTATATATTTTTAACTTTTCAATGTTTCCCCTCTGTTGGCTTGGAAATTATGCATTCTTTTACTATTTTTTTAGTAGTTATTTAGAGGGATTACCAAATCAATCCTTGATTTTTTGAAGACTAATAGGAATTTACCTTTTTCCAGAACAATGCAAGAACCTTGGAACACTTCAACTCCTTTTATGCCTTCTTGACTTCTATGTTGTTGTTGTCATGCATTTCAATTTCACTATATTTAAAACCTCCTGACAGGGGCACCTGGGTGTCTCAGATGGTTAAGTGTCCAACTTTGGCTCAGGTCATGATCTCATGGTTTGTGAGTTCGAGCCCCATGTTGGGTTCTGTGCTGATAGCTCAGAGCCTGGAACCTGCTTCAGATTCTATGTCTCCTCTCTCTGCCCTTCCCCCCCACATGCTCTGTCTCTCTCTCAAAAGTAAACATTAAATTTTTTTTAAAGCCTCACAAGAAATTATTATTGGTATTGTTTTACAGTCAGTATCAATCTGAGTTTATCCACATATTTACCATTTTCATTGCCTTACATTCTTTTCTGCATTTTCAAGCTTCCATCTGGAATCATTTTCCTTTTGCCTGAACAACATTTTCAGTGTGGCTCACTTGGTAGCAGATTTTCTTTTTCTATTTGTCTGAAAATGTCTTTATTTCACCTTCATTCTTTCTGGATAAAACTTTTAGAACGCAAAATTCCAAACAAGTGCAAAAATAGAGAGGCCGGTGTAATGAACTTCTGTGCCCATAATTAAACTTCAATAATTATCCACATGTACTCCATTTGTTTCACTCCACCTATCCCCACCCAGTCTCAGATTATTTCAAAGCATATATCTGATATCCTAATGTTTCATCTGTAAACTTTTCATCTGTAAATATTTACTATCTATCACTGAAGGATAATACTCTTTTTAAAAAACCAAATAATAATAAAATTCCTTAATATCAATTATTCAGTGTTCAAATTCCTCCAATTGTTTCATATGTTTTTATTTATAATTTTCTGAATCAGAATCTCACCTTTATTCTTGAAGGATATTTTCACTGGATATAGAATTGAATTTGTCAGTTATATTCCTTCAGTGCCTTTAAGATATAATTCCGTTGTCTACTGGTTTCATTGTTTCTTATGAGAATAATTTTTTTTTCTTCTTTTTTAAGGTTATGTATCTTTTTTCCCTCTGGATGCTTTTAAGATTTTCTCTTTGTCACTGGTTTTGATTGGCTTTTCTGTGATGTGACTAGGCATGGGTTTTCTTTTTATTTAACCTATTTGGGTTTCCAGGACTTCTTGCATACCTGGCTTGATGCCTCCTTCCTTTTTGGAAAGTTTTCAGCCATTAACCCTTCAAGTTTTGCTGTCTCTTCTTCTTTTTTATTTTTATTTTTAATGTTTACTTAGTTTTGAGAGAGACAGAGCACGAGCAGGGAAGAGGCAGAGAAAGCGGGAGACACAGAATCCAAAGCAGGCTCCAGGCTCTGAGCTGTCAGCACAGAGCCCTATGTGAGATTCGAACTCACAAACAGAGAGATCACTACCTGAGCTGAAGTCGGATGCTTCACTGGCTGAGCCACTCAGGCGCCCCTGTCTCTTCTTTCTTGAATTTGAATTACTCGTTGTTAGATCTTTTCATTACCCTCTTTATGAATTATTCCTCTCTTTTGTACTTTCAAAACTTTTATTTTCCTGTACTTTTTTCTAACTAATTTTTAAGGACTTATTTTCCGCTTCATGAGTTTTCTCTTTAGCTTGTCAAATGAATTGGTAAATCTATCCATGATTTCTTCTTATTATTAGATCTTTAGTTCTGAAATTTCCATTCAGTTCTTTTTTATTGTTCCCAGTCCTCCATTGAAACTCTCAATCTTCCCTTTGAACATGGTAATACGGTAAATATAGTTACTTTAAAGTCTGTGTCTTATAATTCCAATATTTGGATACCCCGTGGAGTTGTTTCTATTGTCTCTTGTTTTTGTTGAGTTTCATTTATGCTCTATTGCCTGTACATGGGCCATTTTATTTGCAAAACACAATGCAAAAAATTGTTTATAGCAATAATTTGAGGCCTAAGTTGTCTTCTTTCAGGAAGGATTACCGAAACTTGCTTCTTCCAGGCTCTTGGTTACTGACATTCTAGAATTAATATTTTCCAATTTTAAGGATTGAGATTATTTGAAACTGAGCCCTGTGAGGAGGGCCTATCTACTTCTAATTCAGCCTTATTTTTAAGGTTCAGCCTTTCAGTATATTAACCAAGAGAGGTTCATCAGGGCTCCCCATTCTGGCCACTCGTAAACTCTAATCCCTGCCCTGTGTTCAAAAAAGCCATTTGTCTTTTGGTCATCCTCTTTGGCATTGACAAATATCCCTCAGGGGAAAAGTGGGCCCAACACTAATTTATTATCTCTTCTATGCCTTCTGGCAGATTTGTTTTATATTTTCCAGTTCTCCTCAGTAGGGGGGCGGATGGGCCAAATTACAAGAAGTGAAAGCTACTTAACCTTCTGAACTTTAATTCTCAAGACAAGGACCTAGATGTGCTTGTTGGATTTAGCAACATGAGAGTCACCAGTGACCTTGACATAAGCACACTTTGTGGAATGGTAGAAATGAAAGTCAGATTGGAATAAGTTAAGAGTGAATGGGGTGAGGAGGTAGAAACAGCATTTGGGGACAATCTTTCTAGAAATGTGGCTATGCAGGAAAGAAGAAAAATGAGGTAGGAGGTGAAGAGGAATGATGTTGGTCAAACAAGCATTTTAAGAGTAAGAGATACTAGAGCATGTTTGTAAGCTGCTGGGAATGTATGATGATATATATATTTGCTATCCTCATGATAGGTATATTTTATACCCATATGACAGTGAAATTAACAAGGTGGTTTTCTATGTCTGCCTCATAGTGGTGTTTCAATTAGCCTCAGTCAAAGCCCATGAGCCCTGCCAGTCCCATGGTCCAGCTCTAGCTAGTCTTTCTTATCACATCTCTTAGTCACTTTCATTTCTTCTTTTACTCATTCCAGTACCATGCTTGGCCCTAGATTAAGCCTCCATTCACTTTTACCTGATCTGATTCTCCTGAGGTCCCTACCATTAGGGTCACCAGTTCCCAACCCCTCCTACAGGCCTTTCATATATATTATGTGCCAAGTATGAATATAAGTGTTGAGAGCTCTAAAGTGCAAATGTAAACACGCCAGTGTCTCACTTAGTAATAATATTCCTCGGCTCCCCATTTTCCTCTGGGTGAAGCCTTAATTCCTATCTGTCTTCCCAGCCTCACCCCTCTTCACCTTTGATCCTTTTCCTCAGTAGGCCACTGTGTGGGATCAAGTTGGCCTGACTGAGAAAGAGATGCTTGGGTTGGGGAAGGCAGAGGCAGTGGATGTCAGAGCTTGTCTGCCCAGCCTGAGCCAATTGTCCCAGGGCTACCCTGTGGCTGGGAAGGCTCTGTTTCCATTGGCTGAGAGTCTCTGGGGGCAGCATTTGAGCCAGGACTCCAGTTCCAGGGAGACAAAGGTAGGGGCAGACATCCTGGTTGGTGAGCCAGGGCTGAGCTGTGCCAGGGCCTTTGTTTCTAACTTGGGCGAGGCTTCAGGTTTCTTTTTTCTAAGAAAGGGGGCTGAGCCACGTGGGTACTACAGGGGCCAAATTCAACAGGAAAAACAATACCCAGGGGAAAAACCTACTCCCTTAAGTCACAGTGCCGTGGTGTGCATATGTGTCAAAGTTTCCGTGTTTGTCACATGATTATATGTGCCTCTGTATATGCATTTCACATCTGTGTGTGTGTGTGTGTGTGTGTGTGTGTGTGTCCCTGCATTCCTGGGTGTGTGCCTGTCAGTGTGGTATGCTGAGAGGCGTGAGGGGAAGGTCTGTTTTGTGTCCTGTATCCGTGAATTAGTGTGTGCCTGCCTGTGCTGTGTGCCCGTGCATATCTGCATGCATATTTGTATCATGTTTCTGGGTGTATCTGATATATATTTGCATGTGTTCTAAGTCTATATGTTTATATATATTTAGCCCCCGCATTCCATGACTTCTTCCCTTTGAACTTTTCTTCTTGACTCTACTTTATCCACTCCCTCTTGTAGTCCTATCCTGAATCCTGTCATCAGTGAGAAGGGCTCCACCTCAGAAGTCTCAAGATCCAATGTTCCAGGTTCTGACATGCCCTGTCTTCAGTTCTTCCATGCTCTGACCCTCACCGCATGTGTCTTCCACATTATTGGGGCTACCAGCCTTTCATGGCTCTCTTTCCCCTTCAGCCTTGGCCTCCAGGTGTATCGCTTCCACTACTCTCTCCTCAGTGCTCAGGTTAGTGTCCTAATCTCCCACTTTTACCCCACCCAGCTAATCCTCAGGACTGTAGTTGAGTCTTACTGGAGAAAAATCATATACAGTTGGGTGGATGAGTTTACCTAAATAAAGTTTACCACCTGTAACCACAGCTGGGGATTCCTCTACCTGATACAAATGGCCTTTCTTCTCCTATTTACAAGCGATTCCTTTGTTCAGTTGAAATCTTTGCCCCATTGCAAGTGCTTCAGTTGATCTCCTCACAGAAAAAAAAAAAAGAAAACCCACAAAAAACCCTGAGGTTAAGCTTCCCCCCTTTCCAGCTTCCCCCCACAACTTGTCTGCAGCTGCACCCATTCTCATCCTCTTTTTCTGTACCTTGGGTATCCTTCCTCACATCCAAGTCTAGATCCACCCAAAAGGATCTCAGTTAGAGATATCTCACATAGAGAATAAAGAATCCATCTCTATTCTCTTTTGTCAGTACTCTTTAATCAAGTGTGACAGAATCCCAACTCAACCAGCCTAAGGAGGCAAAAAAAGATCCTTTTCCAGCTCACACAACTAGGATGCCCCACATTGTATTATTTTTAGGAACACCTAGATCCAGGAGCTCATGTCATAACACCTGGATAATGTCATGATTCTGTGCCTCAGTTCCCTCATCTGTAAAATGGGATATTAATAGTCCTTACCACAGAGAGTTTGGTGAGGAAAAAAAGCCATCAGAAACCCAGAGACCACTCTTTGTGGCTCTCATCTTTTTTCTATGCAGCTGGTTTCATTTTTTTCTCTGCAGCCTGACTTTCTTTGCTTCCCACTCATGCAGAGAAAGTGGCCACCTGCAACTCCTCAGCATATCAGCCAGTTGGAACTAGAATATTTTGATCAACCCTTAATACTTGGGAGAGAAAATCCTATCAGCTTAGCTTGGGTCGGTGTCCACCAGGGGGGCCACTTAGGTACGGTGGGAAGAGAAATACCTTGTGAAATGTGACTGCAGCAGGCCCGCTGCTGAGGGTCGCTGGAGCACCTCAGAAAGAAAGGAGAATTGTGAGTTGGCCAGATGACCCAAAAGGTGTCCATTGCATTTGGAGAATGGTGGGGAATCCTGATCTACTTTATGAGCAGGAATAATATGGGGAATGGAGCTAGAACCTTCCCCTCGATGTAAAGAAAGGCCAAGTATTCCAGGTGTATAATGCCCAGGAGTCCCTGGAGGTTGGAGGAAAGTAGCCTGGGTGAGGAGATCAGCGATGTTACTTACAAAAAAGGACAACAGTGGGAAGTCCCTGTGGGGAAGTACATGAAGCTGCTGGGGCTCATCCTGGCTTGGCCCTGTTGATTCTATTTGCACAGATACTAGATCAAAGACATGCTAAAGGAAGCCTCTGGAAACCACAAGTGCTAACAAGTCTTTGGTGTAGGGAACTGGGCTCTCCAACCCTGGCCTCCCATCCAAGCCCCCAGGCTTGTGGGAAGAACCCTTTCTGTATAAATAGAGGAGGTGCTGGCCACACACTCTCTTGTGGCATTGGGTCACAGAAGCTGACTTGGCCAGCAGTGACACAGACAGGGATTCCAAGCATCAAGACAAAGTGGAAGGGCCCCCTGAGTGACTCATCCGGTTAAGCAGCCGGACTCTTGGTTTTGGTTCCGGTCATGATCTCGAGGTTCATGGGTTCAGGGCTTGCGTTGGGCCTGCGTTGGTCCTGTGTGGGGCCCCACACTGGGCTCTGTGCTGACAGTGCTGAGCATGCCTGGGATTCTCTCTCTCTCCCTCTCTCTGTGCCTCTTGCATGCATGCAAGCTCTCTCTCTAAAGAAATAAACTTTAGGGGCGACTGGGTGGCTCAGTTGGTTGGGCGTCCGACTTCGGCTCAGGTCATAATCTCACGGTTCAGGAGTTTGGGGGTTCGAGCCCCACGTGCAGTTCCATGCTGACAGCTCAGAGCCTCGGATTCTGTGTTTCCCGAGCTCTCTGCCCCTCCCCCGCTGGTGTGTGCACTCTCTCTCTCTCTCTCTCTCAAAAATAAATAAACATTAAAATAAATAAACTAAAAAATTTTTTAAAAAAGACAAAGTGGAATATTATGGGCAACAGCTATTCACCACCTGGTGGCACATGAGTGGGAACAAACCGATCTGTGACAGCACCATCTCATGAAAGAGGGAAAGAATCCCTCCCTCCAAAACAAACCAGTTTTTTAAATTAATTAATTAAAATTTTAAGGGTATATTTTTTAATTTTTAACTTTTTTGTACTTTAGAAAGGGGGAGGGTAAGTGGGCTGACAGAGAAAGAGAGGGTCTCTACACCCAGTGTGGAGCCCCACTGGGGGCTCAATGTGGGGCTCAATCCCACGACCCTGGGGTCACGACCTGTGCTGAAATCAAGAGCTGGAGGCTCAACCGACTGAGCCGCCCAGATGCCCCCAACAAGTTTTAGACCTCATTTTGACCTTCAGCATTACTTTTCTTACTGCGTTAAGAAACACAAAGAAGGGCTTTTACTTCATAGTATATAATAGTAACTGCAAACTCTTATTCAGTGTTTAGTATATGCCAGGCAATCCTCTCTAAGTGTTTTATAAATATTAACTTATTTAGTTCTTGTAACCTTTGTTTTAATGTTTATTTTTGAGACAGAGAGAGACAGAGCATGAGTGTGGGAGGGGCAGAGAGAGAGGGAGACACAGAATCTGAAGCAGGCTCCAGGCTCTGAGCTGTCACCATAGAGCCACATGCGGGGCTCAAACTCACGACCATGACATGAGCTGAAGTCAGACACTTAACTGACTGAGCCACCCAGGTGCCCCTAATTCTCATAACCTTTGAGGTAGGTACTATCTTTATCCTTATTTTACAGATGAAGAGACAAGGCACAGAGAAGTTAAGTAACTTGCCTAAAGTCACATAGCTGGTAAGTGGCAGAGCTGGGATTCCAGCCCAGGCAGTCTGGGCTCTTAACTACTCTCAACACTGATGCTCTCATTCTAATGGTGTGTATTGCTTAGGCTCTGCAAGCAAGAAGCCTCCCACAAGCTACCTCAAGCAAAGGTGGAGTTATTCAAGGATAGAAGTTGGCTAAAAGAAAGAGATGGAAGCTTAGCCATCTAAATACAGGCACTATGGTGCAGGCCTTTTAGAATCTGGAAATGGAGTTTCTCTAGGGCTCAGAGGTCACTTCAGCATCCTCAGCAGCAAGGTGGGGTTCAAGGCTCACTGCTCCAGAGTTCCTTCATTAACACCGCTCAACATATTTCAGGTGTGTGCTCCAGGCTCACCGTATATACTCACTGGTGTTCCTTCCCTCAGCTAAATATCTTTTTTCTCTCTCAGCTAAAGCTGCCTCACACTTCTTTCTTCCTCATCTCATGGTTCCCCCTCCCTTAGAACCTTTCAACAGATCTCTCTATATTTTCAAGGTCATAATGCTGAGACAGAGAGAAAAACTGCCTGGCTCAACTCATCTTTTTTGAGCCAGTTTAAGTCATAGGATGCCAGTCAGGCTATGGTAAATCTGCTCTTGGGTATGGTATCTACTTCTAGTCCTATCATTTCAGACGGAGGTGGAGATTGAAGTCACGTGCTATAAAATCTGGTTGCCTATGTTTGCCCTTTTAGGTGGTGCTGTGGGTGAGGCTGTTTCCTTAGAATGTGCCTCCATGATAGGCATGCGTGGCTCGGGTCCTGTCCAAGCATCATGTCATCAGGCTAGAACTACTCTCTTTGCCCCAAGTCAGTCCCATTTCCTTGCCTGCCTAGGAAGGCACCTTTCCCCTTATGCTTCTCTCTAGTCCTGTAAGCCTGGACTTGGCTGGCCCACTGAGGACAGCATCTGCAGCCACTGATTTGGACGTTGGTCAGAGAAGGGAGGGAAGGGGCAGAAATCAGCATGAGTTCTTACAAGCTGGGACTCACTCACTGTGAGATCTGGGTAGATCCCTTCAGTTCCTCTTCTCCACTTCCTTGTCTGTGTGATGGGACTCTTCAGTGCCTCTTACCAGCCTCACAGACCAGACCCTGCGGATATGGTTGGCTGTCATACCACTAGCTCCACACAACAGTCATTCCACTAGCTCCATCTCTTCTTTCTTGCTGGATGATCTGTGATTGTATTTGGATGCTCAGGAAATGCTCAGTTTGAGAACGGACATATGTTGCCACCTTGGCCAATGTATCAGCTGAAGGGGGAAGGGTTTCTGGAAAAGATTTTTGTCCCTGATAAAAATGAATCCATGCAGAAAAACTGCCCTTTTATTTTTTATTTGAGAGAGAGAGAGAGAGAGAATGCAGAGCAGGGGAGGGGGACAGGGGAAGAGAGAGAATCTTAAGCAGGATCCATGCTCAAGGCAGAGACCAATGCAAGGTTCGATCCCACTACCCTAGGATCATGACTTGAGCTGAAATCAAGAGCCAGAGGCTCAACCAACTGAGCCACCCATGCACCCCTGAGGAACTGCCCTTTTCACTCTAGGGCCAGGGCCACATTGCAATCTCTGAAGGGAACAGGCTTGCTTTTTGGGAGTTACAGGAAAGCACATTTTACTCCAAGTTGGAACAGGTGGCTTCAATACCTTCAATCAAGTAGGTATACAAAAAGAAGAAGAAGAAGAAGAAGAAGAAGAAGAAGAAGGGGAGGAGGAGGAGGAGGAGGAGGAGGAAGAAGGTGGTTCTTCATTATGGATGATGTGGAGAATTGCTGCTCTGGAGGAGGTGGGAATTAAAAAGGTGAAGGTTGAGTTAGAAGACTTGTAAGTCATGTCCTGCCTCACACAGGTAGAATTGTATGATAATTTTTCTCTAGACTTTGCCTTATTACCATGTCAGATCAAATTGATCTAGTTTAATAGGAAGAACAAATCTTTCACCCCATTTTGGCACTCAAATATTGATCTTGTTTTCTATTTCATTTGCCCATTGGAATGAGGATCTCTCTCCCCTATACCTCTCCTCCTTAAAAACAAGTTGAACATCTCGAGATCAGTTCAATGGCAGCTATTCTGTGGTCAGCCTGCCCTCTGCTGGATTACGGGGATTGACTTTGGAGACAAGGACTTTTGGGAAGAGCTAGCTTTCTGGAAAGGGGACATGATCAGTAGACTGGGATTTCCCTTGGTGGTACCCTAGGCCATATGTTCACCAGAAATCAGGTCTAGGAGGCTGTAAACTAGGCCTTGAGGGGAATATGGGAAGCTTTCTGTTGAATACAACTGCCCAGCTGCCTGGTTTAGAGGTTAGAAGTTGTCTGTGTTGTGAAAATTTCCTGGACAAATTGATCTTTAGTAACTGTTAAAGTTTATAATTTTGCTAATAAGAGATCAGCAAGATTTTAAATCTTATGCTTTGGGGGTGAAAAGAATATGGAAATTGATGGATTATACACTTGGGTTATAGGAGACTTACGTAAACAGCTAGTTTGGGAGGAAAAACCTTCCTAGCTGGTACAGATTACAGTTTTATGATACAGTAATGAAAATGCCAATTTCAAATCTGTTATTATAGAGGAGACGTGGATGAAGAGCATGTGTGATGCGAGGGATGTTGACTGTTAATCAGAGATTAAAAATCCAACACACTTCTTAGTGTAAAGGATGTAAAAGGTGTAAAGGATGAGGCTGCTAACTGTAATAAAATTTCATTTCTTAAGAAACGTGTCTGGTGACCTGATGTTGTGGGTGCATAAACCACACACAGCCACAAATAAGTTCTGACTTGAAACAGGCCTCTTGGCGCCAGGGATTTAAGCAGTAAGCGGTACAGAAAGAATACAGTTTATGTGCACCCTCTCACCCCTCGCTGCCCCACACGTCTCTTTTTTCTTTGGTTTTGAAGCAATTTTTATTTCTCTGAAATCAGAATTATCAGAGATTGAATTTTTCCATATAAGTCAATTTTTCAGATAACTGATATTTGCACTTTTAACTACTGTAACTTTTCATCTTGAAATTCAAAAAAATTTTTTTCATGCTTATGAAAAATTTTAATGATGCAGAAGAATGAAGAGAATAAAATATTAGTCCAAATCCTATCACCTAGATGATGGATGATGTTAACTCTCACTTCAAAGAGCCTTTACATATATATATATATATATATATATATATATATATATATATATATAATAGGAGATTAGACAGATACATAGATAGGTAGGACAGGTTCACAACACTTTTTCTGAAAATACTGAGGCTAGACATATTTTGGAATTTAGAATTTTTTATATTTTGGAAAGATAATATGGTTTATATGCTGTATATCTTATAATATCTCTCAGCAGGATCTAGGCAGTACTCCATAATTAAATGTTAACATTTCTGCATATGAATATTCACACTAAGAGACGTTTAAAAAACTGCAAGTAGCCTTATTTAAATTCAGGACACACTGTGCTGCCAAGTGACTTATAAAACACCTTTAATTTTCACAACTTTTTAGATTTCAGAATTTTAGGAAGGAATTGTGGACCTGTGTTGTCATAAAAATGGGATCATTATAATACATGCTATTTTTCTAGAGGAAAAAGAACTAACTTAATTGTACCTGTAATTGACTGAATAAAAAGAAACAGAAGTGAAACCAAAGGAATTGCCTCACTTTACATAAATGTTTCTTTTTCAAAATAAGTATTATTTTCTAGAATATCTTTCTAAGGTTAAAAAAGGAGTAAGAAAAATAATAAGAGATTGGAGTCATGTTGGAATTATTTGTGATGGAGATCTTCCCTACATCTTCTTAAGTACTATTAGGCTCAAGGCCCTCCACATATTTGGTAACATTCCCTTTGGTATCCTGAAATTCATAGATAATATCATCTACTCATATAGATAATGAAAAAATATAATGCCTCATACACAGGAAAATTTTGTTATAAAATATAGTGGTACGTATTTCAATATTTAAATCGTTGGCCATTACTACTAAAGACATAATGAAGCAATGAGATGCTTGCATGTGTATTTAATGAACAAGTTTGGATTTAGTAGGAGTCACAAGAAGAGAAGCCATACCATTTAAAATGAAAGCAGGGGCGCCTGGGTGGCTTAGTCCGTTAAGCGTCCGACTTCAGCTCAGGTCACGATCTCGCAGTTTGTGAGTTCGAGCCCCGCGTCGGGCTCTGGGCTGATGGCTCAGAGCCTGGAGCCTGCTTCCGATTCTGTGTCTCCCTCTCTCTCTGCCCCTCCCCCGTTCATGCTCTGTCTCTCTCTGTCCCAAAAATAAATAAACGTAAAAAATAAAATAAAATAAAATGAAAGCAGAAGTGTGGTGGACACTAGATTAAAACATGTGGTTAAGTAATTATAGAGAAGACTTATTTGTATAATTGAAATAGGGAAGTAACCTTAGTTGAATTAAAAACGACATGGCAAGTATTAGGTGAAGAAAATGAGTATTCTATTGTTGAAAATGAGCTGGCTCTCTTCTTTTTTTTTTTTTTTTTAATTTTTTAATGTTTATTTATTTTTGAGACAGAGAGAGACACAGCATGATCAGGGAAGGGGCAGAGAGAGAGAGGAAGACACAGAATCTGAAACAGGCTCCAGGCTCTGAGCTGTTAGCACAGAGCCCCACGCGGGGCTCGAACTCAGGAACCGTGAGATCATGACCTGAGCTGAAGTCGGACGCCCAACCGACTGAGCCACCCAGGCGCCCCAAGCTGGCTCTTTTCAAGGAAGATTTTGTAATAATCTATGTTGTGTCATGGGATGGAATAGTGAAAGAATCTCAGAAATCATACACACCTCTCTAGCTATCTCACCCCATGTTGGGGCAAATATTTAGATTGTAAGACGTTTGGGATCTTGAAGACCAGGTCCTCGAAGAGTTGATGGGAAACAGAGAAAGATTTGGGGGGGGGGGGGGGGGGGGGGGGGGCGGGGGAAGGCAGTATTTAAGAGGCTAGAGAGAAACTGTGTGCAGACCTTTGGGGAAGGTATAAGACTGAAAGTCAACAGGAAATCTCCAAATAAATCACTTCAATGTGTAATTTTCACAACATAGACTTATCATTTTCCTGCAAATATTTTTTAATTTACATAAATGGCAACAAAATATTTAAAAAAACCAGCCTTTATGAATTTCATTGATATCCATACATTTCATTTGCCTCTATTAATTTAATAATGTATATCGTCTGAAGTCTGTAAAAAGGAGTCTCAAATCTCCTTAAACATTTGCATTTGGTTTCATTGTTTTTCCAGTAACCTACCACTGCAGTGAAACTCTTTTCAACTAAATACTTAGTTGGAAATACTGTAAATAGTTTAGCTCTTCCCAAGAAGTGGGTATACAAATCCCAACCGTCTCCCAAACTTTCCATAATTAGACTGATTAAACTGTTTTAGCTTCAAAGTCTTATTATTCTTTTAAATCTATGTTTATTTCTTCTCAATTAACTCTTCCTGCAAATGTTGGCTAGTTTCGATTGTATTCTAAAACACCTCCCAGTCAGGTATTGCAAATTCTATTTTGAAACCTAGTCAACTAATTTCCCTCAAAAGAAAGAAAATTTCCAAACCGGTGCTTCTAAGTAGCTATCCCCCAGGGAGGAGAGGGGATAAATCTTTTTTTTTCTTAACGTTTTTATTTATTTTTGAGACAGAGAGAGACACAGCATGAACGGGGGAGGATCAGAGAGAGAGGGAGACACAGAATCGGAAGCAGGCTCCAGGCTCTGAGCCATCAGCCCAGAGCCCGACGCGGGGCTTGAACTCGCGGACCGAGATCTGAGCTGAAGTCGGACGCTTAACCGACTGAGCCACCCAGGCGCCCCGGGCTAAATCTTTTCTTAGCAAGCGTGCAGACACACACGCCTAACATTCGCTTGAAGCTCCGCCCCTCACGCACTCCACGCCCCTCTGTCGCGCATGCCGTCCCCGGAGCGGACGTCGGACGTCGAGCGGAAGTGGTGTAAGGCGGCCGCCGGAGGTTTCGTTGGTGTGTTGCGCGACTGGGTCTAAGAGTGGAGTGGCCTGTGCGCCCGTGAAGATAACGCTATGTCGATCGAAATCGAGTCCTCGGAGTGAGTCCTGCGGTGGCGGAAGTTGGCGAAGTGGCGGGGGCCGGGAGGTGAAGGGTGTGGGGTGTAAGATGCTCAGGGAGAGGCTTCTGAGAGCCTAGGGAGTGGAGGGACATTTCCTGGCCCACAAAGATGCTTCTTGGATCTGGCTACCTCGGAGGCGGGCCCACAAGAAAGTGGCGGATGAGAAGTCTAAAGCCCCATGGGATACTGCACGGGGCTAGGAGGAAGGATAGGCCTTGAAGATCTGAGTTCTGGCCTTCGCCGACTCTTGGCGCGCGCTGTGGCTGATCAAATTGCCCATCCGTTCTGGACTCCAGTCTAACTACCTGCACAAGGGAGCTTGGATTCTAAGCCTTCCTTCTCTCCCGCACCTCCTTAAACAGTATGATTCGTTTCCTCTGTGCTTACATGTCCCCTCAGCTTTGCTCCGCCCAGCACTTACCCAGTATTGTCACTGTTTCTCTAGCCACCCTACTAACCTGTGTAGGCGCCTAGGAGCTCCTTTCCCTTTTAGTCCCACAGCTTAACACACCGTAGAGGCTCAATTACTGCCTTTGGAATGAATGAGCTATTAACTGTTTTATCAGACGCTATCTGGCGCTGAGTTTTGGTTAGTCGGTGAGTTCTCTGTAGCGACCAAGAGAGAGAATCTGAAGATTGGGGCAGAAGAATGATCGACTTGGAGGGGAAGGGAGCTAATGAGTGACTGAAGAAGGTCTTCAGTGAACTTCTTCAGGACTCCACCTTCTACTTTGCCCTTGCCGACACTTACTAATTAAACCAGCAGACATAACATTTGTGTCCTTAGCCTAAGAAAGGGAGAGGGCTTGTTCTGAAGATCTGCCACGGGAGGAAGGGAGGTTTATTCATTCAACAAATACTGAAGTCTACTATGTACTATTCTAGACCCTGGGAATACACTGAACAAAACACAAACATCCTTGCCTTTAAAGAATGTACATAGTGATAGGGAAGGCAGACAACAGACAAAAACAATAAGTAAAATATGAGACTTAACAGATAGTAATAAGTGTTGTGGAGACAAAGCAAAGAATAGTGATAGTGCTGGTAACTAAGACAACTACTAAGTCAGGGCAGGAGTTGGAAAGGGTTCCCTGCTTTGGGGTCTAAGTAAATAGTATACACTGACCATTCTCCCATCCTTGGGTTGCTGCATGTTTTATTATTATTATTTCCTTAATTAAAAAATTTTTTTAATGTTTATTTTTGAGAAAGAGCGTGAGTGGGGCAGGGGCAGAAAGGGAGGGAAACAGAATCCGAATCAGGATCCAGGCTCTGAGTTTTCAGCACAGAGCTGGATGTGGGGCTCTAACCTGTGAACTGCAAGATGGTGACCTGAGCCGAAGTCAGACCCTTAACCGCTTGAGCCACCCAGGTGCCCCCCCCCCTTTTTTAATTAAGATTTTAGTTTTAGGTAACCTCTACACCCAGTGTGTGGTTAGAACCCACAACCCTGAGATCAAGAGTCGTACACTCTACTGACTGAGCCAGCCAGATGCCCCTACCATGTTTTTATTATCAATAATAGCTACTATTCAGTATTTTCTGTGCTAGTTGCACTGTAAACAGTATAGTCAACCCTTTCACTAGCCCTACAGGGTAGGTATATTTATTAACACATGAGGAAACAGGCACAGAGATGTTAACTGACTTGCTCAAGGTCACAGTAACTGACAGAACTCTGATTCAAATCCCAGCCTATTGCCAAAGGTTTTAGGTCTTTATGTATTACAGTTGGCCCTTAAATAACGTGGGTTTCAACTGCACAGGTCTACTTATCTGAGGATTTTTTTTAGTACGGTACTGTAAGTGTATTTTCTCTTCCTTAGGATTTTCTTTGTAACATTTTCAATCAATAAGGCTGGTCAACAGCAGGCTATTAACAGTTAAGTTTTGGGGGAATTGAAAGTTAAACACAGATTTTTGACCGTACAGGGGTCAGTGCCCCTAACCCCTATGTTGTCCAAGAGTCAGTTGTACATTGTGTCTGAAGAAAGTAAATTTGATTTGAGGTATGTCACACAATAGATCTTTACAGGGAGCATGTCTTATTTGGGAGTGCAAATGGAAGTGTGCTAAGGAGGATAGTAGGTACTAGAATAGCAGTGATCTAAACCTCAGTATCTCTTAAGGGGTCATGAGAGAAAAGACTACTACTACAAGTAGCAGTAATCAGTTTCCTTCTGGAGGAATTTTTAAGAAGAGAGTGTTTGCTTTCCTGTCAGGGATATGTGCTCAAGAGCCACACTGTCAGATTGAACCTTCATTTTTCCATTTATCTCTTTACTTGGTCAAATCCTCATCTATAAAATGGATATACTGGTAATACCTACCTCATAGGCCTGTTTTGAGGAGTAAATGAATCAATGTCTAAAATGCTTGGGACAAAATACATAATAAACATTGGTCATTGTTTTATGTTTATTATTTCTACCTGATAGAGGGAATTGACTAAATTCCAGTCTGAAATCCCTTCCAACTGGGACAGTCTGACCTACTGTATTCTCACTGTCCAGTAGAAATACAGTGTGAGGCACATGTGCTTTTAAAGAAAGAAGGGAAACAGTGTATCACAGCATTGTACAGTGAAGTTTTATAGTCTGTATGAACAGATCTTTCACCAGATTCCTTATTATTAAGTCCAAGAGCAAGAAGTTTTAACTATAAATAACTATATTTAACTATAAGTGACTTCTAAGTTTTCTGTCACATGTTGAAAGTGGTTGCTTATTCTCCCAATATTTGGAAATTGCCTGGCTCCTCTTTTACTTGTGAAAGTGAATCCACAATGTTTTTTGTTTTTTTTTTTTTGTTTTTTTTTTACATGTCTTAAAAATTTGGTAATAAAGGTGGTGGGTAGGTGTTACTTTGTTTTGCTTTTACATACAGTATATAGTTCTTCTCATTTGTGTTCAAATCCCTAGTGAGAAAATCTCCAATTCATATTTTTTGGTTGTCATTAAAAAAAAGTAGACCAAATCATCCTACAAGCATTTAGAGTATGTTGTGTCAATGACTGGACTGGGTTTAAATAGTTCACAAAAGTGTACAATATAATCATACAAATTAATAAGAAACTTGGCATAATAAAAAGATCTTGGGTCTTGGAAGGAAGGGTCACCTTGGTACCTTTCTAGCTGACTGTGAGACCCTGGACAAATTATTTCCCCTTTCCAAAACCTAGTTCTTGGATTTCTGGGGTGAAGGTGGGACTGGGTGATCCTCAAGGTCTCTTGTAACTTAGATTCTGTGATTTTGGGAAAGTTATATTTACATGATAAAGAAGTGGGAAGTAACTAGTAAAAGGAGGATGGTTGAATAGAAGACATAAGCTGGGGTGGTCTTTACTGTGTGGCCTCTTTGGTGAGTGAGGATTCCTGACCTAGGTGACTTGCTTTCTTTTTCCAGTGTGATCCGTCTTATCATGCAGTACCTGAAGGAGAACAGTTTACATCGGGCGTTAGCCACGTTACAGGAAGAGACTACGGTGTCTCTGAATACCGTGGACAGCATTGAGAGTTTTGTGGCTGACATTAATAGTGGCCATTGGGATACTGTTTTACAGGCCATACAATCTCTGAAATTGCCAGACAAAACCCTCATTGACCTCTATGAACAGGTAAGAGGGGAGGTGATGCCAGTCCCCTTGAATTGGTTTTTTGTGGGCCCCCTCACTGGGAAGCATTATGAAGCACTGTGGGACTGTAACAGCCCTTAAAACTAACACTGTCAAGGCTTGAGTGCTACTTTGTATTTTTTTCCTCTTTTTTTTAAAAGCCAAGATTATACTAAATTAAAATTATTTTTTTTATGTTTATTTATTTATTTTGAGAGAGAGACAGACTGTGCGTGTATGTGTGTGCATGTGCGAGTGGGGTAGGAGCAGAGGGAGAGAGAGAATCCCAAGCAGGCTCCATGCTGTCAATGCAAAGCTGGATGCAGGGCTTAATCTCAGGAACTACGAGATCATGACCTGAGCTGAGATCAAGAGTCGTGCTTAACCAACTGAACCACCCAAGTGTTCCTAAATTTATTTTTTAAGTGATCATTAAGTGAACTGTTTTGACACCAACTAGTGTATATTACAATTTAGTTCTGGCACTAACCACCCAGAGTTAGCATACACCCTGCAAGTTAAAGGCTCAGTCTTCTGCAAGATTGCCCTTACTTTAGACACAAGCTGTACTTTTTTGGGGTCTCAGGCCACCCACACTCTTGACCAGCTGGCTGCATATCTGGGGGTCCCTGTGACCCCTTCAGAATTAATAATTCACTAGGATGAGTCCCAGAACTCAGGGAAGTGCTACATTTATGATTATAGTTTTATTATCAAGGATACAGATCAGGACCAGCCAAATGAAGACACATAAAAGAGATCTGGAAGGGTCCTGAATGCTCTCTATGCCTTCTAATGCTCTCTCCCTGTGGAATCAGAGTGTTTCTCTCACCTGGTTTATTAATGTATTCACCAACCAGGAAGCTCTTTGGGGTTTTTATTGAAATTTCTTTCAACCTTTAGCTCCCCAGCATTCCTTGGAGGTTGGGCTGGCTCAAAGCCTCAATCTTCTGATCACCAGGTTGGTCTTTTGGGCAACCAGCCCTTTCCATGAGCTGTCATCTTAGCATAAACTCAGGTGTGATGCAAGGAGTTCGTTAATAATGAAGATATTCCTATCACTGGGGAAATTCCCAGGTTTTTAGAAGCTCCATGCCAGAAAATCAGGACAAAGATCATACAAATTAGTTATTATACATTTGTATGATAACAGAATGGGCTTTCTGGAAATAAGAATATAGTGTTGTTTGAAATAAAAATAGGATAGTTGGTTTGTGTTTATTTATAGTCCACATGAGTTCAGTAATTCCTCAAAGAAAATTTAGCTAACTGGAGAAAGGTTTCTCTGGAGCCCATGGATATATTCTTACCTTTAGCTTTCTTCAGCTTCTATATTCGGAACAAGAAGCCTGAGAGGAGTGGAAATGGGTGGATAAAAATGAAGGATGGAAGTTGAAAGATTGAAGTTACTATTTATGTATGTATGTATGTTAAATTTTTCTGTAGAGATCAAGTGGAAGTGGGGGAGGGACAGAGAGAGAGGGAGACAGAATCTGAAGCAGGCTCTAGGCTCTGAGCTGTCAGCACAGCTGACACGGGACTTGAACTCACGAACTGTAAGTCAGAGGCTTAACAGAGCAATCCAGGTCCCCTGAAGTTACTACTTATAATTGCTTCAGTTGTCCATCTGAAAATGCTAGTGAAAGAGGAAGGAACATTTCCTAATACTGGAAATCATGTTAGGAGGCCATTTCTGAACCAGAAATTGTACTGAAAAAGAAACAGTACTAAGAGAATGCGATAAAACAGACATTTTCTTTTAATTTTGTCCAGGTTGTTCTGGAATTGATAGAGTTGCGTGAATTGGGGGCTGCAAGGTCACTCCTGAGACAGACTGATCCCATGATCATGTTAAAACAAACACAGCCAGAGCGGTATATTCATTTGGAGAACCTCTTGGCCAGGTCTTATTTTGATCCTCGTGAGGTATGACTAGAAACTCTTTTTAACATTAGAAACAATGTAATGTTTTTTATCATTTTATTGGGTGCTGTTTGTGATTTTGATTCAGTTTTTGAAAATGATACTTTTCTGTTTATATATGTTGGTTGAAATTTACATGTATTAAAGAGAATAATCTTGTTCAGTTTTCTGAGTATTTGAAGGTCTTCCCTCCCCTACACACCCCATTTTAGACGGTTTTATGTTGATAAGTAAAGAAGCAGAAGATTTATTCCTATATAATTTCCACATTAGCCCAAGTACTTATTTGACTCTGAAGTGCTGCCTGACTGCTAGTATATTCACTATGTGTTTGTGTCCCTTGGCCCAACAAGGGCAATTTTCTCTCAACTCTTGTAGTTCTTAGAAAGCTCGTGCTTTTGTCTTAGCCAGTTATGCTTACTTGTAGAGCATGGTGACTCATATTCTTTTCTTTTTCCCAAACTTCATTATATGTATAGTTTCATTGTTTCTCACTCAGCCTTATACTAGTCTAGGAGGAAAAAAAATTTAATAGGTACTGGATAATGGGGAGTTAGGGTAAACACACAGAAACCATGAGGATAAAGGAAAGAAATTTAGATTACCATCACAGGATTCAGCTTAGAGGTGGTGAAGGACTTCTGGGCTGGGAGTCGTAAATTACCAAAGAATTACTAAAAGAATCCTCAGCTCTGCAGATTTTTCAAAAAAGTGGAAAAACAATGCTGGGTTTGATGTGGTTTACTTGGACTCTTCTTGGAAATAATGGTGTGGATTGGCTGACCTCAATTCTCTCTCAGCTCATACTTTTGAAATGCAAGTGGAGAGAACTGGGAAGTCATCTTAACTAATTAATATAATTAATCCCTTCTTAAACTAGGTTGTTCTTACCTTTTTTTTTTTTTTTTTTTTTTTTTTAAGTGTTTCTGCTTGGTTATTACTGTTGTCTTTAAATAAGCACACTCATATCCTGTGGCCGCGTCTTAGAAATAATACTACTCCCTCTCCTTTTTCAGGCATACCCAGATGGAAGTAGCAAAGAGAAGAGAAGAGCAGCAATTGCCCAGGCCTTAGCTGGGGAGGTCAGTGTGGTGCCTCCATCTCGTCTCATGGCATTGCTGGGACAGGTAATTCAGAGTCTATGGAACTGAAATTACCCTGAACTCCTGGTACTGTTTCTTCATATAAAGTGTATGTGCAAGCTAAAGAAGTCGGACATCCTAAGAACTGGGGACTAGCGGTAGAGCTGCTTGTACCAACAGCTATGCCATCATGCCAGCCTCCTCTTTTCTGGGAGAAGCAGTAGAGATTACTTTGGAGCATAAACTCTAATGTCAGTTAGAATTAGGGTGACCATAGAATTTATCATTCCATTTGGGATAGTCACTGATCATCGTGCCAGGACACTGTCAAAGGCAAATTGGAACAAATGTTTATTCTGGTTAGAATCTGAGCTTTCTCACTTACCAGCTAATGTGGTTTTTGGCACATTACCTAACTTTTCAGGACTTTTTTTTTTTTTTTTTTTTTTTTAAGTGATCTCTGCACCCACCGTGGGGGGCTCAAACATACAACTCCCGAGATCAAGAATTGCGTGCTCCACTGACTGAGCCAGCCAGATGCCTCTCTGACTTTTCTGATTCCATTTACTCATCATGGTATTGTAGTAAGGATTAAATGAGATGATGCATTTAAAGCATTTCCTGTATTGTCTGGCACCTTGTAAACTTTTTTTTTTAACTTTATTTTTAAAACATTTTTTTTTAATGTTTATTTATTTTTGAGACAGAGAGAGACAGAGCATGAATGGGGGAGGGTCAGAGAGAGAGGGAGACACAGAATCTGAAACAGGCTCCAGGCTCTGAGCTGTCAGCACAGAGCCCGATGTGGGGCTTGAACTCACGGACCGCGAGATCATGACCTGAGCCGAAATCGGATGCTTAACCAACTGAGCCACCCAAGCACCCCTTTAACTTTGTTTATTTTGAAAAGAAAGAGGGAGGGAGAGCGTGCATATGGAAGGGGCAGAGAGAGAGGGAGAGAGAATCCCAAGCAGGCTCTACACCGTCAGTGGAGAGCCCGATGCGGTGCCTGAACTCACAAACTGTGAGATCATGACCTGAGCTGAAGTTGGACACTTAACCGAACTAAGCCACAAAGGTACCCCTGCCTGGCACCTTGTTTTACAATCAGTGAATGGGAGCTGCTGCTGGTGATTTTTTTTTTTTTTTTTTAGTAGTAATATTACTAGCGTTGTTACTGAAAGCTACCTAGAGTAAGAGATGTTTATAAATAGCACAAGATGCAAGTGATTAATAATGATATAAATAGCCTCTTTGCAATAAATCTGGGGCACGTTTGAATGAGGGGAAAAGGTCAGATCAGATTCTTCTCCTGTTTTATACAGTATAATTTCAGATAGATTGAAAGTTATATCAGAAGATAGAAAAACCAGGGGCGCCTGGGTGGCTCAGTCACTTAAGCATCCGACTTCAGCTCAGGTCATGATCTCACGGTTCATGAGTTTGAGCCCCGCATCGGGCTCTGTGCTGACAGCTCAGAGCCTGGAGCCTGCTTCAGATTCTGTGTCTCCCTCTCTCTCTGCCCTTCCCCTGCTCGCACTCTCTGTCTCTCTCTCAAAAATAAAATAAACATTAAAAAATTGAAAAAAAGAAAAAGAAAATAGAAAAACCAGAAAATAATGTATCAAACTTTTTGATAGGGAAGGACTTCCTATATTTAGGGAGTAGGCACCAAGGGAAAGATAAACAAATTTAATGACTTAAGAGTTTAACTTAAGATAGAAATCTCTAAAGCTATAATCAAAACTAGATTGGGAGAACATTCTTTTTGGCAACTGTAAACAGATACCTGGATCACATCAAAAGCTCACAAATTGATAGGAAAAGTAGTATAAATACAACAGGTAAGAGGGAAGAGAACATGAGTAAATAGTAAACACAAAGAGGAAATTGGGAGTCAAAATGAGAGTTGGCAAATGATACAGCCTAGGACTGTCTCCAAAATCCATGATTTTCCCACTTCCCATATTCAGTCATAAACACTGTTGAAGTTGCAACTTTTTGGGAAAACAGTTTGTCAGTGTGTAGCAAGAGGCTTAACCATTCATATTCTTTTTTCGATTCAATAATTCCTCTTCGAGGAATCTATTCTAAGTGAGTATTATCCCCCAAATAGAAAAGGCCTTATTGTTCAAAAGTGTTGTTGTGGCATTATTATTTTTTTTTAAGTTTATTTATTTTGAGAAAGAGAGAGAGAAAACACACGTGGGGGAGGGACAGAGAGAGGGTGAGAGAGAGAATCCCAAGCAGGTTCCTCACTGTCAGCACAAAGCCCGATGTGGGGCTCAAACTCATGGACTGTGAGATCATGACCTGAGCTGAAGTCAGGTGTTTAACCAACTGAGCCACCCAGGCTCCCTTATGGCAGTATTATTTAGCTGTGTGAAAAACTAGTAGCAGTTGACTGTCCATTAATATATTAATTAAACTGTTAAACATTCACCAGAAAGGGTATATTTGACAGCCATAAATGATAGGTATGTCATTGCATGATCTGATAGGTAAAAATAGAAGAAAATAACATTTTATATAGGGTATAATTACAGTATAATTATGTTAATTAAACACATGTAAAGTGGGAAACACTAGAAGGTATACATAAAATGCTAAGTAATAGTGGCTGTATTTGGATGTTGGAACTATGGGAGATTTTTGTTTTCCAAATTTTGTTTATGTTGAGTTGGGGCACCTGGGTGGCTCAGTTGGTTAAGGCATCCAACTCTTGGTTTTGGCTCAGGTCCTGATCTCGTGGTTTATGGTTCTAGCCCCATGTTGGGCTCCTAGCGGATGGCATGGAGCCTGCTTGGGATTCTCCCTCCCTCTCTCTCTCTCTCTCTCTCTCTCTCTCTCTCCCTCTCTGCCCTTCTCCTGCTCTCTCTCTCTCAAAATAAATAAGCTTAGAAATTTATAACAGAAGAGTCAAACCTATAAGAAAATAGATACGGAAATATGGACCTGTTGGCTCTCAGAATTCCCTTCCCCACTGAGATCAGCCTGTCTTCCTGCGACACGCAGAGTCACATAGCTTATGTTATATTTGAATGGCCAAAGATATTTGGGTCTGGATGTTAACCTGATCCTTTCAGGCTTGGCTTTGAGCAATCAGGACTAGATCTTACAAGATCTGTAGGTTAGATTGCTGTACTTTTTTTTCTATAGGCACTGAAGTGGCAGCAGCACCAGGGGTTGCTTCCTCCTGGCATGACAATAGATTTGTTCCGAGGCAAAGCAGCTGTCAAAGATGTGGAAGAAGAAAAATTTCCTACCCAACTGAGCAGGCACATTAAGGTAGGATCTTAGATACTCAGCCTTTTTGTAATCATTTGTTGGGGACTCCATGTGTTTGCTCAGCCAAGCCCTGTGCCAGGAGCTTGGGTTTGGGAGCAGAACTCATTCTCCAGCTCTGACAACATTCAGGGTTGCTGCTGGTGACCACTGGGGTCCTGCTGGGGTCTGGCAGTGACACACCTCAGATGTATAACCAAGTGGACATAAATTTGGCAGCTGGCCCATCATCTGCCCTGCACTTCCTCCCAGGAAGCCTTCATTTAGAAAAATGGTTAGCTCTTTGGTTAAGCTTGGAACTAACAATGAACTTTCTGTGCATTTGTCCTGTTCAACATTGGTGTTTTTGCCTGCTACGTGTCAGGCAAAGTACCAGGCGTGGATTGTAAAGTAGGCAAGTGCGGCATTTGAGGAAAATAATTTTATCATCTCAGGGCTCGTTCTTGTTTTTTTAAATTTTTTAATTTGAGACTTTTCTAGGAAAAGGCACAATCAAGTAGTTGCTGCAGTTCCCAGAATTACAAGCATATTTGCTACTTTTGCATCTCCTTTATATTACATTTTCTCTTGGTTTGTGCTCTTACTGAATTCATGGATTTTAAAATATTTCATGTTCCTCAAATCTGGGACTTTGGCTTAGTGCTTTGAATTTATCTTTCCTGGATTATATATTCTGAATATATAATATATATTCAGAATATATATTGAATTTATCTTTCCTGGATTGAATTTAGCTTTGAATTTATCTTTCCTGGATTATATATTCAGAATATATAATATATATTCTGAATATATAATATCTTTGATATCTTTGAGCAGTAAAGATATCTTTGAGCAGTACCATATTTACCTGCCTGAAGCCTTGAGACAAAAAGAAATCCATTAAAATTATGCTGCTGGGCTAAGATTTTCTTTCATATACATTTTCCTTTTTTGCCATTTAAAATGAAATTCATAATAGAGCTTTTCTCTGTTGTCATCTAATGTTCTGTAGTTTTCGTCTGTTGGGAACATCATTGCTGTAAATGCTCAGGATACATCACCTAGGCAAATGTTCTGTCACCTTAATTAGTTCTAGTGTTCGTCAGCTGCACATTATCAATTAAATAAAGGTCATGAAAAGAACTAGGATGGAAAATTTGTTTACAAAGTAGTATAGGAAAACAGACATTTATTTTGAAGAAAATGGATTTTTTCCCATATTTGTACAACATTATCTCATTAAGTTGAGTGTGAAAGTTATGCTAATAGTAGCTGCTTCAGGTAAAAACTTACTAAGTTAATAGGATTATTTGTTCCAAGTCCTGTGCTAAAATAGTTTTTTACATCGCTTTGGAAATACCAACTTCACATTAAAAAAACTAGATTCAACTGAGAACTAGACCTAAAACTGGTCAGAGAAAATATATCCATTCTCTGTGTCCAGATACAGAAATGCTCCTCCGATACTCTGTAACATAGGCCAGCCATGACTTTTTGCTAGGGCAGGATTTCGCAAAAGGTTAAAATGAAAATTGTTTTAAGGTCAACTAGATAAAAATACATCTGTTTCATTGTTTCATTTGAAACAGTTTGGTCAGAAATCACATGTGGAGTGTGCTCGATTTTCTCCAGATGGTCAGTATTTGGTCACTGGGTCTGTTGATGGATTCATTGAAGTCTGGAACTTTACGACTGGAAAAATCAGAAAGGTGAAGTATTTAAAATATATTAACTTTTCTAGTGGGAGAATTATCTAGTTTTGTTTAATTCTGTTATTTTTATAGTATAAATTTATTTTTTAAATGATAATATATACATCTGATACAACATTTTATAAAATAGAAAAGTTACTCAGTAAAGAGTCTTGCTCCAACCCTTGTCCCTCAGCTGGTCAGTTCCCTTCCTTGGACCAGCCAGGGTTATCAGTTTCTTATGTAACCTTCCTGGAATTTCTAGGTATATGTAAGCAATACCTTACATATAAGGTATGTAGCAATACCTTAGCTATATAAGTAGTGTCTAAGTAATTGTACTAATTGTGTGTACTCTTACTATGAATGAAGTTAAATATCTTTTTATATGTGAGAAGCCAGGAGTATTTCCTGTTCTGTGAAGTCTTCACATCCTTTGCCAATTTTTCTTTTGGATTCTTACTGATTTTTAGGAACTCTTTATAGTTGGAAGAAATCAGTCTCTGTAATATGTATGGCAAATATTTTTCAATTGTGACTTTTTGTCTTTTGACTTTGCCCATCATTTTATTTTATAGACTTGAAATTTTTTTGTGTCATCACATTTATCCATCTTTTTCTTCTGCAACTTGTAGTGCTTTTCATGTTTCGTATTTTATATTAATTTTTGATCCATCTGGAATTTGTTTAGGGGGATGAAGTTGCTGTAGATTCAACTTAATTTTTTTCCTAAATAGGTATTTATTGACTATATCTACTGGTTTAAAATGTAATCTTTACCATAGAGTACTAACTTCCACTCCATGGATAGTGAATTCATGAGTGATTTTCACTTTCTACTTGATATGTTTCCTTATAGTTTGCTGCTTTTTTTTTTAAACCATGACACAGTCTTACTTTTTAATTAGGAAAAAATAAAGTTACTTTATTTTGAACAATAAGGATGAAAAGGAAACATCACAAATAAGCAGATTTTAGTCAATACATGGTTTTAGGAAAAGTAGCTGGCAATTTGGAAAAGACATTGCTTTTTCACATCGTGTCTCAAATAAATTCACATATATTAAAAGTGTACAATATGGGGGCGCTTGGATGGCTTAAGCATCCAACTTTGGCTTGGGTCATGATCTCACAGTTCATGAGTTCAAGCCCCACATCAACCTGTATGGACAATGTGGAGCCTGCTTGAGATTCTCTCCCTCCCTCTCTTCGCCTTCCCCCACTCATGCTCTCTGTCTCTCTCAAAATAAATAAATAGACTTAAAAAAATGTACACTATGAAATTGTAGGGGGATTTTGCATAGAAAAAAGATCAGTAAGCAAAAAGATGTAGGGTATTATGTTGGAATTTTTTTTACAGTATTACTTTAGGTTGTGTAAAATTATTTATTCCCAGCACTGTCAGTTCATTAGAAACCTGTGTGCATGGCACTAGTATTTGCTTTGGAAATTTAGAGTAGGCACAATCCATTACTCTGCTTTTAGTAAGTTTAGAGATCTGGAATGACTGGGGGTTTTGTGTTATTTTAGTAACTGCTTATCTTTGTTTCCTTTAGGATCTTAAGTACCAGGCCCAGGATAACTTTATGATGATGGATGATGCTGTCCTCTGCATGTGTTTTAGCAGAGATACAGAAATGTTAGCAACTGGGGCCCAAGATGGAAAAATCAAGGTATTTATTAGTGGCAGAAACTTTCACATATAGACATTTTGAAACCTCTGCAATGAGGTAGTGTTTTACATGTGATAGCTTAATAATAGGTATTGTTTGTTGAACATGAAATTTATGCTAATTACTTTTTTCTTGTTTAATTCTAATAAAAACTCTACCTAGGGAGGTTCAGTAATCAGTTTAAGGTCACACATTTGGTAAGCGATAGATTAGGACTTCAGTCCAGGTCTGCTCATCACACCTTTTCTGCTGTATCACCCTGGCTCACCTTATATGATGTATTGTACTTTGGGTTTTTTTAGGGAATAGGATGCTCTGTATTTGATTAGACGTAGTTTGTATTTAATTGCTGGTGAGACACCCAGGGCTAGATAAAATACAGAAATGGTCTCTGCTTAAGTGAACTTTGAGTCTAAATTTTTGTTAATAATTTACAAGGAAAGAGGCTTAAATTTCAGAGGATTCACTTATTGCACATTGTGAAGCAGACATATTCAGCTATTAGCATGCATTTTTAATGCTTTTTTAGTACATTATTGAGCATTGCATGTTGCTTGACTCTGCAGGCTAGAGTAGGTCACTCTGTTTACAAGTTTTTACTTTTTTTTTTTTTAATAAAGGTATGGAAGATTCAGAGTGGACAGTGTTTAAGGAGATTTGAAAGAGCACACAGTAAAGGTGTCACCTGTCTAAGCTTTTCTAAGGATAGCAGCCAGATCCTTAGTGCCTCTTTTGACCAGACAATTAGGTAAGTAAAAGTCCCTACACTGCCCTTACTTGAGTTTGCTATGATGAAGTGCTGGAGGGAGGTACTAGTGATTCCTTATGTTTTCACTAGCATGGTGTTATATGAAGAGTGTGAGGATATGTGAGACCTCATTATTATTTTCTCCATTTGAGTCTACCCAGAAGAGAGATTAGAAAGGGATTATAGCTGTGTTTCGTGTTTCTTGAAGTGTGATTTTGGGCTCACCTGCATCAGAATCACCATAGAGGGCATATTACAAATATAGCCAAATCTGTCTCTGAACAGAAGCCTATGGTATTATTGGCATGTTTTCTTGCAGTCTCTGTGCCTAGCTTTTGTTTTGGTTTTGTGTGACATAATGAAAATTATATTGCATACCTAATTGCATAATCCTCTTTCTCCCCATGATATTATAAGTTGAGCTTTTATAATTCTTTGAAAGTATATTCAACATTCGGTCCCAGTTGTAATGTATAGAATATTAATTGTTCTTTTCATATCCTTTTGTTTGTGATAGAATTCATGGTTTAAAATCTGGGAAAACCCTGAAGGAATTTCGTGGCCATTCCTCCTTTGTTAATGAAGCAACTTTTACACAAGATGGACATTATATTATTAGTGCATCCTCTGATGGCACTGTAAAGGTTAAGTATTTGCTCCTGGTTTATTTTGGGGTTTCTGCTTTTGTCCTTTGAAGAGTTTTCAGTGGTGATAATGGTGATGACTGTGATGGAGTAAACTTCTTTACTAGCTGTTTAGCCATAAATGAGGTGAGTCTGAGACAATAGTAATATTCTCTGGGGAATTCCTATTGAAGGACCCGGAGTTTCAAATCTACATAATCAAAACATTTATCATTTGTAGGAAAAGAGGAAGGGTACGGAGGCCTGGATGTAAGTCATCCCCCATGTATAGTGGTTAAATTGTCTTGTTAAAGGTATGGTTCACCCACAATAGTCAAGTTTATAAAGTGCTTAGTGACCAGATGAATAAATCTCTTTTTTGTTGCACAGCCTCCCTGCCCCAGCCTGGGCCCCCACATTTAGGGGCCTTCCTGACAGCACTTACAGAGGGGCAGGAGAGGTGTAGAGTGGAACTAAGCCCTCTCTCAAATAGTTATTGTCCTCAGTGCTCAGCTGAAAGTAATGCATCTTCAGTACCTTAAGAGATTTAGTTATTTTAATAGCAGGCCTCAATTCCTAGAAACGATGAGAAATCCAAATAGAAAATTGCTGGAGATCTTTGAGACACTCCATTTACATTCTGGACCTGCTTTTAAATTGCCTTATGTAAGTGTGTAGTTTGGCAGAAGACTGAAACATTTTAACACAAATACCTAAAACACCACCCTCTGAAATTGCTTGTTCTGGCTTGGGAATTGAACCAGAAACCTGAGGATTGGAGAAGTCTTTCTCAGGACGGATGGGGAAACATACAGAGCTCTTAGTACTTTAGTCATGGGATTTGCCCTCTTTATGCTTTGAATATGGGCCTTACAGTCTGTAAAATGCCAGTGGGAGGTGGCCTATTTAGCTTTGTTTTGTGGTCTTTTCCTTTAGTCCTTCAGTGAGTTGGGTAAGCATCTCACTGACTTTTTGGACAGAAAACACTGGAAGCCTTAGAACTCTTGATCCCTGAAATGTTCATTTTTCTTCTAGGCAGCCAGGCTTTAGAGAGGAGATTAGGGCAGATGATAACAATGTTTATTATGAAAATAAACACTGTGGCAGTTAATGGGGCAGTAATTTCCTCCTGTTGATAGGTATTCAACATCCATTTTTTGCTAAGCTCTGTTGAAAGTACAAAGGAAACACAACATAGTCCATGCCTTTGAGACTTTAAATGTATACACATACATACATACATACACCTCATTGAGTGAGTGGTGTCCAGACAGTGCCATGCAATATTTGGTCCATTCCTTCTCTGAGCACATCTCAGATTTCAATAACTGTGATGTCTGATTTAACCCCTTCAGTTTATAATAGCCCAGAAGGGCAAGGTGAAAAAAAGCATTAGGGTGGGGAACTATTACCAAAAGAGATGCTGGGCTGGGAGAGATAATACGCGTGGCCAAGAGTGGCTTCCACTTTGTGGATCCTCGTGTGTGAGTGTCAACATTGTGGCTTCTGTTCAGCAGTTCCAGCTGTACGTTGGAATCATTTGTGGAGCTGTTTAAAAATGGACATGGCTATGTCCTAGACAGCCCTAGAGCTGTCAAATTACAGTCGCAGGATAGGGTCCCAAGCATCTAATTCTAAAAGCCCACATTTGATTTGATGTCCAGAGGAGGCTAGCTTTCCGGTTGACAGTAGCAGGGTTGACACATAGCTAATTTTAAAGATATGTAGTTCAATTAGGAGAATTTTGTAAGAAAAGATAGGTTTTAAAAGGTTTTATTAAATAGCTTTGTGACTTTTGTTGATACCCATTAATCAGCAAACAGATGGTAACAGCTTACTTACTATGTATATGGCAAAGCTAGGTATTTGATAGGACTAAAAATCAAGAAGCTTTTTTGAGTCAGTTTTATTTGATTTTAGTAATCAAATTTTCATTTTTTTAAACCCCAAAACTTTAGACATTCTTATACCCAAAAAATGTTTATGCCTTGAATTTTTGTGTCATAGATCTGGAATATGAAGACCACAGAATGTTCAAATACCTTTAAGTCTTTGGGCAGCACTGCAGGGACAGATATCACTGTCAACAGTGTGATCCTGCTTCCTAAAAATCCAGAGCACTTCGTGGTGTGCAACAGATCGAATACAGTGGTCATCATGAACATGCAGGGGCAGGTGAGTGCTCCGAAAGTGCCCTTGCACAGATCCTGTGGGTCATTTGCAAATCATTAAGTCTTGGTCCTGGCCCTTCCAGTAACCAAATATGGGTTCATCACTCCAAAAACCTTATATAGTCGACCTGTGAACAACACAGGGGTTAGAGCACTGACCCGCTGCACAGTAATCCGCATATTACTTTTGTCTCCCCCCAAAACTTCACTACTAGCCTACTGTTGACTGGAAGCTGTACCAATAACAATTGACTAACACATATTTTGCATGTTTTAATATTATATACTGTAATCTTACAATGTATTGTATTCTTACAATAACATATGCTTAGGGAAAAAATGTTAAGAAAATCATAAGGGAAAATACATTTATAGTACTATACTGTATTCATTTTTTTATTTTTTAAAAAAAAAATTTTGTTTTTAACCTTTATTTATTTTTGAGACAGAGAGAGACAGAGCATGAATGGGGGAGGGTCAGAGA
Organism: Panthera leo; assembly: GCF_018350215.1. Classification (NCBI taxonomy): domain Eukaryota; kingdom Metazoa; phylum Chordata; class Mammalia; order Carnivora; family Felidae; genus Panthera; species Panthera leo. The sequence continues at coordinate 55,197,229 of NC_056691.1, read as the reverse complement.
GATAGGGAGACACAGAATCCGAAACAGGCTCCAGGCTCTGAGCTGTCAGCACAGAGCCCGATGTGGGGCTTGAACTCACGGACCGCGAGATCGTGACCCGAGCTGAAGTCGGACGCCCAACCGACTGAGCCACCCAGGCGCCCCTGTATTTATTTTTTTAAAAAAATCCATGGGGTGCCTGGCTGGCTTAGAAGAGCATGTGACTCTTAATTTTGGGTTTGAGTTTGAGCTACACATCGGCTGTAGAGATTACTAAAAAAATATTAAATTAAAAAAATCTGGGGCGCCTGGGTGGCTCAGTGTGCTGACAGCTCAGAGCCTGGAGCCTGCTTCGGATTCTGTGTCTCCCTCTCTCTCTGCCTCTTCCCCCACTGGTGCATGTGCTCTCTCTCTCCCTCTCTCTCAAAATAAATAAACATTAAAAAATTTAAAAAATCTGTGTTTGTAAGTGGACCCGCCCATTCAAACCTTTGTTGTAGATATCAATGCCGGTCTGACTAAGGGAGATACAGTATGTGGGTTACTAATTTGGGATATCTCCTAGTTACCACATGATCTAAGGTGGAACTCTCATAGGAGAAGGGCAACAGTGCTTTCATGATAAGTATTTGTAATCAGGGCACCTGCGTGTTTCCCAAGGAACCTCACTTTTGCAGTGCCAACGACATGAGGAGTGTCAAGATTGAGGTCTCAGGCCCTAGGAATGTGTTGTGCTACTGAAATGTTGACTTGGGCCCTTGGGGATCTTGCTGAGCATGGAGAAGAACTAGGGGCTGGTGTCTACAACTCGCTCTCCATTCCATTAGTCCCTGTCACTGATACATTTGTAGTTTAGAAACCATGGTTGAGGGGCACCTGTCTGGCTCCATCAGAAGAGCATACAGCTCTTGATCTCCGGGTCATGAGTTCAAGCCCCATGTTTGGTGAAGAGATTAAATAAATAAATAAATTGACTGACTTAACTAACTAACACAAAGAGCCCATGGTTGAGATGGCTGGTCTGCAGTATCTACTGGGCCCCCGCATAATAGCTATAGTTGCCCACTTCCTACGTTCCTGTTTGTATAGGACGAAGAGTGCCTGTGTACCCACCCTTTCCCCTGTGATAACATCTTTGATAATCATAGTACAATTATCAAAACCAGGAAGTTGACATTGATACAATATAATGAACTGAAATACAAACCTTACTTGGATTTCGTTAGTTTTAAATGCATTCATTTTGAGGTGACAAGTTAATAGCTCTATGAAATTTTGTCAGATGTGTAGATTTATGTAACTACCACCACAATCAGAATACAGAACTGTTTCTCTACCCCCAAAGGAACTTCTACATGCTATATACCTTTACAGTCAAACCTTCCCCCCCATAACCCTAGCCCTGGTAGGGTTGCTTTCCATTGATCTGCTTTCCATTATTATGATTTTGTCACTTTGAAAATGGTATAAAAATGGAATCATATGTATGTAACCTTATAACTTTTCTTTTTTATAATTTTTTAAATGTTTATTTCTGAGGGAGAGAGTGACAGAATGTGAGCGGGGGAGGGGCAGAGAGAGAGGGCGACACAGAATCTGAAGCAGGCTCCAGGCTCTGAGCTGTCAGCACAGAGCCTGACGTGGGGCTGGAACTCATGAACTGTGAGATCATAACCTGAGTCGAAGTCAGACAATTAACTGACTCAGCCACCCAGGCGCCCCAACCTTCTAATCTTTTGAGATTGGTTTTTCTCAGCTTGATTTATGGTGATGTGTGTAAAATAGAGCAAGCAAGGTCTTGGAGACAGAGTTCCATCTTGCATGAGGAGAGCACCTCATTCTTTTAGATAGAGGAAATGACAGAGTGTAAGTCCACAGAGCATTGAGAATCGTGGTATAGATTTAGAAATTGGGTGGCAATGAATTTGCTTCAGGGTAAAATGACTCCATAGACTAAAGAGCAGGGATTGGTAACTTGCGACACATGATTAACTTGAGATAGTTTATCCATGGACTGTTTCCCAGGCCAGAGGATTTAGCACACAATGAGTGGTATTGGTGATCTAATTATCAATGACCGTAAAACCAGAATGCAAAATAACAGTATAAGGATGTCAGTTAAAACTGCTGCTTTAGAACTGCTGCTAATCCAGATGTTTTGTTTTTGTCTTGGGGTATGGTATGATCTAGATTGTCAGAAGCTTCAGCTCTGGTAAGAGAGAAGGTGGTGATTTTGTTTGCTGTGCCCTATCTCCCCGTGGTGAATGGATCTACTGCGTAGGGGAGGACTTTGTGCTCTATTGTTTCAGCACAGTCACTGGGAAACTGGAGAGAACTTTGACAGTGAGTATTACTGACTTAAGGCCATCTAAAGAAATTTCATTAATACTGGTATCTTTCTGAACTCTGAAGTAAACCTTTTCCAGACTGCTGTAAGTGTGAACTTTGGTATAAAAAATGTAAAAATTCTATCACTAAATAAAATAAAGGGCCCATAAGTAATGGTATGGAATTACCTCCTCTCAGAAGTTATCCTTCAGTGCGCCCTCAGCAAGTGGATAGGATGGGTGTACATAAAGCAGAGAATAAGGAAGGGCTGGTTATAGTAGTCATATCTTCCCCAAGGGGATCAGACAGTGACAGGTATAGCTAGTTCTCTCCATGTCCTTTCAAAGGCAAATTACTTTTACACTATCCTGTCAAATTGATTTATGGTGTATTTAGCAGTTCTGTGTTGTACAAGCCACTATAAGGAGTAAATAATGCCAGTTGCTGTAACAAACAATCCCCACATTTTAGTAGTTTAACACAATGTGAGTTTGTTTCCTGTTTCAATGTGATAGTTGGGTAGTTTTCCTCCATTGTTTAGCTGTGTCATTTGGAACATGGGGACTCCAAGGTCTCAGGAGGAGAAAAACTAGCTGGAGGGCTATGCCAGATGTTTTTAAGACTCCCATCTGGAAGTAGTTTATATTACTTTGTTCCTCATTCTTTTTTGGTTAGAATTCACTCACATGGCCACAACCCAAATGCAAGGGGGACAGGGAAAATGTAGTTTTCTGTGGTCCTGGAAGTATAGTATGGTGAACATACAAAAAATGATATACATACCATATTAGAATATAATCTCTTGCATCACATGATTCTTGGCACACTTGCCCTATGAAGCCTCCAGTGCAGATCTCAGGTGTGAGCAAAATAATATGAGGTGGAGAGTGTTCTCCAGCTGAGGGGCCTGGAAAATACAAGTTCATGGAGTTGAAGGAATCATTTGGTCTTAGCTACTGTCTTGGCCTAGAATTTACAAAATAGGGATTGGGAGTAGGATCAGCTGTCATGCAAAAGTGACGTGGGACAAAGCATTATTCACACATTATGAAAAACAGTACAAAAATTGGCGAACCAGCAGTGTGATAACCTCATTTGAGTTTTTGGTATGTGTGTTTTAGCCATCCTCAAGGCTGCCTTAGGTTTGATTGCTTTGGTGAGAAGTGAAGCTTCACTCTTCCTCCTTTCCATTCAGCTCTGGAAACCTCTTCAGAGTCACTTTTTTATAGACCTATATCCCCTAAATCCGTGCTTTACTTTTCCCAGGTTCACGAGAAGGATGTGATCGGTATTGCACATCACCCTCATCAGAATCTGATTGCAACCTACAGTGAAGACGGACTTCTAAAGCTCTGGAAACCCTAATTCCACTTTTCTTCAACTCGCTTGAGAGCATGTACTTAAGTGAAGAAATATTCATGTATTGCTTTTTTCTTTCTAGGCTACCTTTTCTAAGCAGTTGTCTGAATTAGGCACAAGAATAATTTTGTGAAAATTCATGTTCAAGTAGCAGCTACCCTTTTTATATTTTTTTAAGGTATTCATTTATCTGTTTCTAATTGGGGCGGTCATTTGATGTTTTCAGTAGTCTTCTACCTGGAGAGTGAAATACTGCTGTTTCTAGAAGAGAGTTATACTCTTTGATTATTTGAAATGGTGATTAAGACGTATCTCCTACAGTAAAATTGTAAATAAGTAACTATCCCATATTCAGTAGCTCTTTGCTGGTCCATTCTTTTTAGATGTTAATAAACTTTACACCTTTTTTGGAGGTTTTGTTTTTAAATGTAAATAAGTGCTCATCTAGTTAACATATTTACTAGTTAAGTATGGAGGGTGGGACATAACATTCTAGTCTAGCAGGAAGTCAGTTCCTGTTTAGAAGGATAGACTGAATGTAAAAAGGCCAGGTATTGATAGGATCTCATTTCATTGCCCTCACTGTCCACTCATTCTTCTTAGCTGTGCCTTCTCATGCGTTCTGGCCAACTCCAGGGAACATCATCTTCATCTTCTGGATAGAACTTAGTTGTAGGATCCACTATGAGAATTCCGCTTTGGCATCTCTGAGGGTTTGGCATTGAAAATGTGCTGTTGTTCTGAAGAAAATTAGAAAAGGACCTGAGATTTAGAGAAGTCTTTTTAGGTATGTGCATCCTTACCAGTTAAAAGCCAGTAAAACTCTTGAAAATACTTTGCAAATGGGGTGCTTTTATGTTTGAACCAAAGATGTATTGAGTGCGCTTATGTTGATGTTGGAGGGGCTGTGCCAGGTGTCATTTCAAGAAAGTGAGACCTTATTTGTGTAGACCTTTTATGCCTCCTTTTAAGTTTAGCACTCATTAGGTACAAATGAGTGGGGAAAGTTTTTTAAATGATTTACATTGTTGGGGCACCTTGGTGGCTCAGTCGGTTAAGTGTCCGACTCGTGGTTTCAGCTCAGGTCATGATCTTGCGGTTTGTGAGTGCGAGCCCCACATCAGGCTCTGGGTTGGCAGTGCAGAGCCTGCTTGGGATTCTCTCCCTCTCTGCCCCTCCCCTGCTCGCTCTCTTTCTCAAAATAAACAAACTTAAAAAAACAAAGTTTTATAGTGTTCTAATTTGCCTTTGAGTGAAATATAGCCTGATCTTTTGCCTGGCACAGTAATGCTCAATATTGGCTGAATTAATCCTTGGCAGCACTAAGAAATCCCTCTTCCTCAGTCATATTCCCAAAACTTTTTTTTCCTTTTGCCATTAAACCTGCAGCTTTTTGACAGTGTGTGCCATTTTGAGTTAAACATTAGCCATAAATCCATGAATTCAAGTGAATGTAGTTTCACAGCCCAGTGAAAAGTTTTCATGTAAGAAGTTTAAGGTGGAAAGAGGAAACAGCTTGTGCTAAGAATCCTTTAGAAATATCTTCAAGAAATTGGGATTTTATATTTAGCCCATGACCTTGTGAATGGTTGAGCAGTACTGTTAAGAATGAGAAACAACAGGCCTAAAGTGGAGTCCCTTGTGCTGGCCTTGTGCTAAGCTCCACACTGGCCAAGATTTAATACCTACCCAAACTGCAGTTTCGGCCTGTCCCAGGACTGTAATCATTAACCAGTGAATCTGGAATTCAGTATTTATGAGGTAATCTACCTGATAGACCCCCTCTGGCCCCCATAGGAAGGTAACCTTGCCTGAAACAATCCACTCTTGTTAGAGATCTCCTTTCCCCACCCCCTTCTGTGTATAAAAGCCTTTTGTTCTGTGCAGTTCTTCAGAACTCCTGTTAGATGGGATGCTGCTGGATTCATTAACTGCTGAAGTAAGTCAATTGGATCTCAAAATTTACTCAGTTGAATTTTGTTTTTTTAACAGTAACTTTGTGCTCACGAAGAACAAGAATCTAGTTGGTCAGCACATGTTCACTTATTCCTTCTTGGAATTTTATCAGACATCTGTTCTTGTACCTAGTGCTGAAGATGGCTTAGTAAGAACAGTTCCTGTCAGAACAGGGAAGAAATGCCAGCTAAAAGGTGTAATTGAAATGGTGGGATAGGAGAAGGGCACCTGATAATAAGCCCCACTGAGTTAGGAAAGGCTTCCTGAAGTTGACCATAAAAGGACCAGCAGGAGCTGTGGGTAAAGGGGTTTGGTGGTCAAAGTTAGCTGAAGGAGACTTCCAGGCACTGCAGTGTGGGATTCTTGCAATGCATGCAGTGTCTTGGGAGACCAGGTGAAGAGAAGCCTGGATTGAGAGTCATTAAATGTAACTTTTTTCTTAAATGAATTAACATAACAAAAGTAAAAAAAAAATTAAGTCTTCCACCTTTCCCAGGAAACCCTTGTGCAACTGTCTGTAACTTCCTTTTGTACAAACCTAAAAGGTATTTGCACTTACTCTGCACATAGCTTTTTTTTTTTTTTTTTTTTTTTTTTCAACGTTTTTTATTTATTTTTGGGACAGAGAGAGACAGAGCATGAACGGGGGAGGGGCAGAGAGAGAGGGAGACACAGAATCGGAAGCAGGCTCCAGGCTCCGAGCCATCAGCTCAGAGCCTGACGCGGGGCTCGAACTCACAGACCGCGAGATCGTGACCTGGCTGAAGTCGGACGCTTAACCGACTGCGCCACCCAGGCGCCCCAAGCACATAGCTTTTCTTATGGGAGGGGCCCCAGGGACTGAGGCTGAGGTGAGAGAAGGGCCACCCTGGCTTCTGGACTCCCATGCCAGCCTGTACCACTGTCCAGCTCTCTGTGAGCTGCTTGAGGGCCTTAGACCCTCTAGGCACACAGTGGGGTCTCTGTGCCCTTGTTCCAGGTCTGGGTAAAGCAGAGCAGTGCTGGAACCTGGCTGGCCTGCATCCTTGGGCTAGGGAGTCTCTGATGAGCTGTGGGTGCTGTGCACTGGCTGGAGCCAACTGTCAGAGGCTGGAGGTGTCTGTCTGATGGTACCACTGGACTGCTTTTTCACTTTACAAAGAGATGGCAGAGATCATGTTTGTTGGCCTCTTAACCAGTATCAACGGGAGAGGATAAGCAAATGGGAGTTTGATGGCAGTAACCAATGGCATACGGCAGTCCCTCATCTGGTTTCAGTTACATGCAGGCAACTGCGGCCCGAAAGCAGATGATCCTCCTCCTGACTTAGCATCAGAAAATCAAATGGAGCCTAACAGCATGTCATAATGCTTTAATCATTCACCTCTCTTCATCTCATGTGGGCATTTCATCTCACATCATCACAACGGTGAGTACAGTACTATTTTGAGACCACATTCACCTTTTATTACAGTATGTTCTTATAATTGTTCTATTTTGTTTTTGCTATTAATCTTACTGTGCTAAATTTATAAGCATTATAGGTACGTATGTATGTATAGGGAGAAACAGTGCATAGCGCTCAGGACTCTTCTAGGTTTCAGACCTCCACTGGGGGTCCTGGAACATATCCAAACTGTGTGGCAGGGTGGGGGCAGAGGTGGACACCCGCATTCTTCCGAAAACATGTTCCATCAGGTAGCTAGGAAAGTAGGTACTCTGCTGCAGCCTACAGATACAACTGGTATTTGTCTCCAGCACTTACAACTTAAAATACACGGCAGTAAAGTTTCCTTCAGTAGGGTAAGGATATTTGCCCTATTCCCCATTCAGTTGTTAAATTTGTATTTCTGGGGGCACCTGGGTGGCTCAGTTAAGTGTCCAACCCTTGATTTCCACTCAGGTCATGAGTTTCGTGGGTTTGAGCCCGTCAGCAACTGGGCTATCAGCACAGAGCCTGTTTGGCTCTCTCTGCCCTTTCCCCATTGGCTTCTCTCAAAATAAAAAAATAAATTTGTGACTCTGGATACATTGAAATCTGAGGATGGGATTTCAAGGCAACCTTTCTTTAAATCTCAGGTACAATTATCTTCTTCAGTTGCTTTTCAACTTGTACTAAGAGCCCTTCCTTCCTATGTAAGCAGCCTTGTTTAATTCTCTGAATTACTCTTATGAAGTACAGCCTATTATGGTTTCCATAATACACATGAAGAAAGGGACTTCCAGAGGTTCCCATACCTTGTTCATGGAGCACACACTGAAAGCCAGGTGCAATTCCAAAGCTCAATTTCTTTATTCTTTGAATCTGGCTGTTAGCTGCTTCTCTTTAGGTCTGGGAACAGGCAAAGAATGCGTGAATTGTGTCTCCACAATCCATTACAATTTATTTATTTACCTAACCCAGCCACAGGAAGTGAGATGAGTAAAAGAGCATTGACTGACAACTGGGACTGCAGTTTTTACCGTTAACTTACTTGGGCCAGAGCAGTGGTTCTGTCATCCAGTAAATAAATCAAAGGTAAATTTTCAGGTCCTGTCCCTGACCTATGGAATCTGCAGTCGTGGCACTGGGGCTCATCAACCTTGCTGTTTTGAGATCCAGAACACTAGAGGGCAGTTTCTCCACTCCTAAAACGGATGTTTTGATTCTTGTTCTGCCTCACAAGGTTGTAGATATAATCCAGTTAAGTGATAACTGTTCAGGACTTAAGAAGCCCTTGAAAGAGCATCTTTATTTTGCTGTAGCTTGTTAGGTTTCATTCACTGTATTTTTACAACCTACACATTTTTCCTATATTATTTCAAAAAAGATATTGTGATGAAGTGTACATCTAAGCTGGGAAGCTCCCTGGTCTGAGCCTCAAACTTCTAACTGCAGTGTCAAAGGCTGCCATTATTGGACTTTCTCTTACCAATGCATTACCCTAGATGGTTAATAGGACTATGTCCCTATGTTGGTAGTGTTGAACTTTAGCTGTTGATAAACATCTTGGTGCTTAAGCTACTACACCCAGCTCCATGATGTTAAAATCCTGGCGTGGGGTGGGGGTGGGGCTCACATGTTTTTAAGTTTCCCAGGTAACTAAGTGTAGCCAAGGTTGAGAAGCAGTACCATATGCAGAAAAAGACCTGATGCTAATTTCACATACAGGAAGATCTGCCACCATGTTCCATTAGCACCCTCATGGGACATTCTTATTCCCTACAAGTATGAGTGGATGGGGAAGGCATCAGAGCAAGCATTAGTGCTAGGGCCAGGAACTCCACTTGGGTGGATGCACATGCATTCCTGTAGCAGACTTGGTCAGAGTTGTAAGAGATGACCTTGGTCCAAGTTCTCAGGGGCAGCTTTTAGACTACAAACTGTTTCTGCCTTTCCTGGTTAACTATTTCCTTTTCAGATTTCTATTTTTCTTTTATTTTTATACTGTATAATTCAGTAGCATTACATTAGTAACATTCACAACCTTGTAGAACCATCACTGTTTCATCTAAAACTTTATCACAACCAATTAAGCATTAACCATTCATTCCTCTTCCCCCTAGCCCTTGGTAACTGGTCTATGAATTTGCCTTGATAGGTCATTTAAGTACACATACACATACAATAATTTGTCCTCTCACACACGTACCATCACATTTTGTCCATTAGTTGGGTATGGGTTTGCTCCCCCTTTGGCTACTGTGAATTTTACAAACAACACTGGCAACAAGTATCTCACTTAGCCAAGGAGTCAATTACTAACTGTAGGCTTTTTGAGAAACTGCTCAACTTTTCTATAAGAGATGCACCATTTTACATTCCTACCAGTGAGGTACTGGGTCCCAATTTCTCCACGTTTTCACCTATTTTCATTTTGGATTAGTAGGTGTGAAGTAGTATTTCACTGTGGTTGTAATTTATAGTTGCCCTCAATGACTGATGTTAAACATGAGGATTTCAATTTTTTAAGATGTTATATGTATTACAACTCAGGGTTCTTTGGAGAAATTTAAGATTTCTGGTCATACTTTGTTGTGTTTTCCTGCGTACCTGGCATCATACCCAAACAGAAGGGTAGCTGTATGGTACTAAAAATGACAATTTAAAAATAACAGGTTATTAATTATTTCACTATGACAAACACTGGAAGTGTGAAAACTATGTTTTAGTTTCTCCTTTTTAACTCAAATGTGCTCTATGAGGGAAACTTCGATGTGGGCCACTTCTGGAGAAATGTTTAACCTTACTGATTACAGGAGATGCAGCACAATCAGGATAAATGGGTAAAAACTTTCACATTTTCACACTAGTGTTTGCAAAGTTTTTAAAAACCCTTTTGGCTCATTACTTACCCCTCACCCACTTTCACTCCCCACCCTTGTTTAACATTCAACTATAGTTAAGTACCATTTTCAATTACCCATTTAACTAGTTAAATGACAAATTACCTATCTTAATTAGTGAAAAGCCAATGCTTTTAATCTAGGGGAAAAAAAAGCCTGTAGTGACACACTGGAAATGCTTTGTAATCAGTATATTAAGGAGACATTCATACATTTCAAGAATTGCTTAATTCTGATATCCAGATTTAAGCTTGTGAACATGACTTTTAAACATACAATTAAAGCTATTCATCATAATTTGCTATACTACCAACATTAAATTACAGTTACTTCGGAGCGTAAGTTAAATTGTTTAAAGTAAGCCTGTAACATACCTAAAACACCTTCCTAGCTCATACATGCAAATTTACTTTTCTGTGTAAATATCTCTTCACTCTAAGTTACCCTGCTCCCGAAGTCACTACTCTGAAGCTTATCATGGTCCAAAGAGAAGGAAAAAAAGTGTAACCAGGACTGGTGTGTGTGTGTATATATATATATATATATATATATATATATTAAATATATATATATTAAAAAAAAAAGATGGCACAGCAGAAGGGAATGCAATTCTACAAGTGCAAGTCCTCAAACAGCAGATTATGATAAACCCCTTCTTTAGAAAGGTATCCTTTCCACCACTGATACCACAGGCCAAATTACACAGCATGCCATCTTTAAGTAACAGTTGAGGCAACAGAATAAATGCAGAAGCATCACAATGAATCCCACTTAATAGAACTACAGACCAACACTTGTCTACAAATTCTTTTTCTGATTGCCAATTAAACAAGTTTTAACTTCATAGCTTAACAATTAAGGGTCATACACTGAAGTCAATACATTTACCTAGCATTTTCAGTCTAAACTAGTTCATGTACATAGAGCTGAAATCAATTACAAGGTCGGGCCTCTAACAAATGCTAGGGGAGATTTTTTAAAAGTAGTTTTTACAAGTATTAAACTTATCTTGCACACTGAATTCATCATACATACAGGGCAAAGTCAGAGCTTTTATATTTTTTATTCTTCATTTAACTTTTAAAACACTACTATAGTTGAATATTAAAACAAAAACAATAATAGCAAGTAGTGAGCTATGATTATAGTCCTTCATTCGTTCACTACTGCATATAAAATGCCAGCAGTGTTCTTCACTGGCCCCATTAAGAGGTCTGACACTGAACACCTCCCCTAGGGTGATGTTCATCATCCTCATACGCTTCTCCATTGTAATGGCGCCTTCTTTCCTGATTTGGATCAAAGTCCACCAGTTCTACCTGGTCCATTTCATCAGTCTCTTCTACTTCCTTCCTCTCAGGTAGGAGCTTTTCCAGCAAAGACAGTTTATCAGGAGAGAGAAAGCCATTCTCAGGGAAGTTTACCTATAAAAAGAAATCTCCACTGTAAGTTCCATTTGATTTACTTAACCAAGTAGCTCCTTAGACATATTACCATTGACCCATTTTCCCCAGAAAAACACTTGAGAACATTATCTTTTGGTGAATCTGCCAATCCCAAGTTAGAACACATGTTCTAAAAGGCACAAAAACATCTAGCTAGTATAGCCTTAACTAGAATTTAAGGCATTAAAAAAAAAAAAAAACAAACCCTCATCGGAGTAAAACTGCACTGTGATGATTATGGTTCTATTCAGCCAATGTAAGAACCCACACTAAAACATACTAATTCCTTGTAACAGAATTTAAACAAAGCTATTCATCTTCACAAAAGCAGTCCTTCTTTTCCCAAAAATGTTTTTTAAATTTCTTAAAAAGTATACTTTTGAGACAGAGCATGAGTAGGGGAGGGGCAGAGAGACAGGGAGACAGAATCTGAAGCAGGCTTCAGGCTGAGCTGTCAGCAGAGCCCAATATGGGGCTCAACCAATGAACCGCGACATCATGACCTGAGCTGAAGTCGGACACTTAACCGACCAAGCCACCCAGGCAACCCCAAAAATGTTTTTAAGAAAAGCTGTATTTGTTGGTCAAGGGCCAATTTAAGATTGAAAAAAAAATGGTTGGGGGTTGCTTTATGAACCATCCTATTAACCAAGTACTGTAGTATTTTGCCAAAAACTCACAATAGCTAAGTACTTCTGCTGAACTAAATATAAGATCCTAATTATAGCCTTGTGTTAGCTCATTTCTTCCCGAACAAGAGACTATAATGTGCTTTACCATCCAGAAATGTAATGGTTATATTTTAATAAGCTAATCATTGTCAAGTATTCCCAGGCTACTTTATAGCTTACCTTAAATTCGATGATTAGGCGACCCTTTTCGTATGGTCTACGATAAATTGGCATGCCTTCATTCAGCACACACTTGATATCTCCATGCTTGACAATCTGACCTAAAAACATAGAAGCCAAGTTTTATTAAATACAGTCACATTTTTATGAGGTGGGGAAAATAAAGAGGAATGTCCTAGCTCACTGACAGGAATAAATATATGTGAAGCAATCCAATTACCTTTCAGTTTTTAGGGGCTTCCTTAAGAAACCCAATTACCATACAATTTCAGCTCAGCTCACGGGAGAGACTTAATTGAACAAGTAATTATACTAGTTTTCTCAGTGCCTATATACTAGCTAGCAGCAGACCGCGAAAATACTGTAACAGACAAGCTCATCTAAGTTATCATACCTGGATGAGAGGTAATGACAATGGTTCTGTTGTCTAGAGTAGATATTGGCTTTTGAAAGCCGCACAGTGCTTCAACCAGCTGTATGTCCATACACATGAAAAGATCCTCTCCTCGCCTGTTATCAACATAAATATGACATACACTCAATTCTCTCAAATCACCAGTGATTAGAAGTACCACAACAGGCAAATCCGTTTTCTTAACAGCAAGCAAGGGTATCTTTCACAAAAAAGTCCTCTCTCCCAATTCTCAAAACAGCTGTGATCTAGAAACAGCAAATATATGAACCCTGCCAACCATTTCCTGGATAAGACTTTAGAATCTTTCCACTCATTCTAGGTAGCCTCTACTACTTACCAAACCCATTACCTAATTTTAAATCTGGTTTCTTAACAAGGGGGAAAAAATTTTCCCACAACTGCAGCTAAAAAAAAAAAAAAAAGTGCTGATATTAAGAAGGAAAGGACATAGTGTGAGGCAGAACAGACTCCCAACTGGGTCCTGGATTTAGGTTCTGTGAAATTAAATAATGGGGATGACCAATTCCAAATGATAAAAGAACTTTTTACTGACCTACATGAATTACTAATATAGTGCTTTGCATATTATGAAATACCTTTTGTATTTTGTATAGCCCACTTCCTCCTTGGGCTTAGACTTTCTTTTCCAGTTCATATTAGTAAAATAACTTATCCACAGAGTACTCTCCAAATAAAACTTGTAGATTCAGGGGTGCCTGGGTGGCTCCGTTGGTTAAGCATCTGACTCTTGATTTCAGCTCAGGTCAACAGTTCCTGAGTTCGAGCCCCACATCGGGCTCTGTGGGGACAGCACAGACCCTGCTTAGGATTGTTTCCCCCTCTCTCTCAAAAGCAAGCATTAAACAAACAAAAACAAAACTAGTAGATTCACCTCAAATGACCCTATCAAAATCCTGACTTTGATAGCATTTCCCATTATTTAAGACACTTATAGGAATGTTCTTTTTCACTAACTCAAAACCAGTTCCTTCAGATGTCATTCCCAACAGATTTACAGGATCCCTACTCTCGTCCAAAGCTTTAAATTAGCAATAGCTATATATTTAACACATGGGTTAACAAATCCTTGTTCTTAACTGTAAGATCATAAACAGTATCATTTCACAGCAACAGACCTCAATTTATATACTAATTTAGTTTTCTACAGAGAAGTTTCTATACATTTATTTACAATTAAAAGCAACTCAACTTATCACAAACTCTGGACTAAAAGGGGCAAAAGGTTTAGGTCATTTCAAATTAACTGCTTACACAAAGACTATTTATATTCATACAAAACACTTCTTTAAAAAAAGCATATCCTTTAGGTAACGATTTACCTAAATTTACCCAAAAACCAAAATCTGATCTTTTTTTGTTTGTAGCCTACTGAAACAATGGCTGACAGCCTTTTAGAAAAGGTATCACATATAACCTAACTCTACTACACTTTTCTACAGTATTTCCAGTAAGTTTTTAGAGTAATGAAAAGCACATTTAAAAAAAATGCAATTTGTCAGTTTGAGTAATTGGTAAGTTTTTACCTAGTAAAAACAGCATGGTCCTTCTGATCTAAAACAATGATAATATCTCCTGGTTCCAGTCCAGGTTCTTGGTCTCCTTCACCATGGAATGTTATCTTCTGGCCATCTTTCATGCCTAAAAACAAAAGATTAGTTTTACACTCTTATTTAACATCCAACCAATGTCAGAATCTTTATTAAGAAATTGGTGCATGTTTGTGTATGCCTGGAAAAAAATGCTCAAAGTCTTTGTGGATGCTAAATTTACCGAAATGACTAAGAATGCCCACATGATTCAATCAGGCCAATTTCTTACTGAAGAAAGTGATCATAGGGGAGAACACCAACCATAGACGCAAACCCACGTGAGGCTCCAAATCTCAGAGCTGCTATTTACTGCTAGCTGGATTACCCTGGGGAAGCAAGTTGCATAACATTCCAAAATACCAACTTTCCCAGACACCTACCTCATCAGGACTGTTTCGAGGATTAAATAAAAAAGCCCATGCTGCCACCAAATCAGTTAACTGGCAAACATAACCATAACAATTAACAATAAACATTACTTATATCCAGCTTGTCTCCTGAACCAATCACTGAGGGGACCCAAACAAGAGCCACTGTTTTACATATTATGAAAGATATGAAACCTCTATTATGTAGCCAAAACTGTAATGAATATCCATCAAACTAGATCCAGCAGATCATTTCATGACTAATCCTTCATGTATTATAGTACCTTCACCCATGTTCCCCCCTCCATTTAAAAAAAATTCTTTTCAGTGCTTATTTTTGAGACAGAACATGAGCAGGGGAGGGGGCAGAGAGAGAGGGAGACACAGAATCTGAAGCAGGCTCCTGGCTCTGAGCTGTCAGCAGAGCCAGATGCGGGGAAATGGGGCTTGAACTCACGACTCGAACCGTAAGAGATCATGACCTGAAGGAAAATGGATGCTTAACTGACTGAGCCACTCAGACACCCTTCCCCCAATCCCTTTTTGAAGCAAAATCTAAATGCGTGAGGATGTATCTCTAAAAAACTAAGAACTTAAACCACAATACCAGTATTACATAGGAGAAAACGAACAGTTTGTCTTTATTCTTGAGGCCAAGTTGCTGTCTTGTTACAGCAGTGAAGCAATTCAACTGTACTTGGTTTTGCTCGATGTTCCACTACTGTAAAAAGCATGGATAAAAGCAGCAAATATGGCTTCACTTACAACTAATGCTCTCCTAAAAACACTGTTGGTAGCAAAAGGGATGTTCTATCAAAGCAAAAAAATCCAAACCTGACTACACATGGACCAACTGAGAGAGGGAAAAAAAGTGAAAGGAGGGCAGTACCATAAATCACACAAAAGAACATTACAGAGGCTTAAGTTAATGCAGATTTACGTAGTAATATGCAATGAGGTTCATATCGACAATTCCGTATTAGTATGCACATTATGTAATAGTTTCATTTTAAATTAGCCATGTCTGAAAGACATTGCTACATGTTCATAAGTTCTTATTTACCAGTTAAAACATGTTCATTAGCTTAGAACAATTTCAAGAAAATAGGAGACCCCCTGAATTCTTCACCTAAACCCCCCCATCCTTAAAAGAAGGCACATCCTGGAGTGCCTGGCTGGTTCAGTCAGTGGAACCCATGACTCAATCTTAGGGTTGTCAAGTTTGAGCCCCACTGGTAAGTGTAGAGAATACTTAAAATCTTTACAAAAAAAGAAAAAAAAAAGGCATATCCTTTAATCTAGCAGTTCCCAAAGAAATAGTTATTTCAGTTACAAGTGGAAGATCTAATGATTTAATAGAAGAAAATTAAGTTTAGAACATTATTCAATCATTTGCTGATATCAGTGTTCTATCAAAATAAGAAAGTGACTCAGAACTCACCTTTGTCAATATGAACTTCTAGAATCTTCTTTTCTCGAACTATCTTCCTTCCATTGCAGCTTTTACATCTATCTTTAGGACTGATCCGTTCCCCATGGCCCTGGCACTCCATGCACACAGATTGAATTTGCTGAACCATTCCAGGTCCTATCTGATGAATTCTTATTTGCATTCCAGTACCTCGGCAATTGGGACAACATTCTACCGCTCCTTTCTTACCACCTCGGCCTAAACAGTTTAAAAAGAAATGTTGGAATTTAGTATTGGATATGATGAATGTTTTAATATTAATCAAAGTTCTTAAACACTACATTCAGTTTCCAAGGTTTGATGGAATGCTGTCCTAAAAATCTACGATTCAGCCTTTTTATATTTCACAAAATATAGCCACCACCAGCTTCAGTTAATAGATAACATTTTTATTGTCTTTCCAAAGAACCATTTCAGATTTTTAAATTTTTTTTAATGTTTATTTATTTTTGAGATAGAGACAGAACATGAATGGGGGAGGGTCAGAGAGAGAGGGAGACACAGAATCTGAAGCAGGCTCCAGGCTCCGAGCTGTCAGCACAGAGCCCGATGTGGGGCTCGAACTCACAGACCGTGAGATCATGACCTGAGCCGAAGTAGGACGCTTAACCCACTGAGCCACCCAGGTGCCCCCAGATTTTTGTTTTAAACATGTGCTCCCAAAGCACAATTTTTAGGAATACTTTATCTGTGAGATGAGAACATTTTAAAGCATGTATTCTCTTTAGAAAATACCTTTATTTCAAACAAGTAACTTAAGATTACATGTTCTCACCCAGAAACTGGTCTAAACAGTTAAGTGTCCAAAAAAGAAGACACTGTTTAAACCATTATTACAAATCAGGGAAGCCATTAGAATGACATAAGAGTTTTAAAGAGAACAGAAGTGTTCAACTCTGAATAATGTTGAGGAAAAAAAAGACACCACAAATTAGATTGATCCCAACTGTATTTAAAACATACAAGGGGCCCCTGAGTGGCTTAGTTGGTTAAGGTCCAACTTCAGCTCAGGTCATGATCTCATGTTTCATGAGTTCAAGCCCCACATCAGGCTCTGTGCTGTCACAGCAGAGCCTGCTTCGGATCCTGTCTCCCTTTCTCCTTGCACCCCTCCCATCCATAATAAACGTTAAAAAAAAAAAATGGAATAAAACACACACGTGGAAAAAGGTGGTGGATTCAGGAGGTTTTCTTCATACTCGTACTCTCCAAGATTTAGGTAGAGTACTGTCAGTTTTATTTATCTAGAAGAGCTTTGGTCTCATTTTCACTTATAGTAAAGGTGTGAAAAGACCATACCTTCACATTTGTCACAAATCACATTCTTTTGCAGAGCTAGTTTTCTTGTTGCACCATTATATAAATCTTCTAAGGTTACAGAGAGCTGATGCACAACATTTTTACCTAGAATGAATGACAGCTCGTTAAAAATCGAAGACATTTCTTATGTTTGTGTTCATTGCACTTTAAAAATAGTAAAGAATAATGAAAGACTAGTCTCACAGGACACATCTGTTGAGCACCTATCACATACATAGAAGTTGGCCACATTATCACACGTGATCCACGAACTATGATGTAATTTCAGTTGAGGAAAACTGGGTGATATTGAATAATCTGCCCGAGGACATATATGTGGCCATCCTATAAACCATGCTAATCAAAAACCTCAACTGCAAAATCACTTGGGAAATCGATGTTATTTAAATAGGTTTCACAATAAATTAATCCAAACTGCATTTCTGTCCTAATATACTCTAAACCTTTCACTTAGTATTGTATTGAACATGGCCAACCATTTCTTCATCCAAAAATCCTTCAGCACAGAGTTCCAACTAAACAAAATTCGCCAGGAAAGCAGACATATTTATTCAGTCTCTACAGAAGGCTATTAATTTCCACTTCTTTCTGAAGCGTGGCATATTTACTTTTGGGGCAACAGTAAAGACTGTATTTCTCATACAGTCCTATTCAATACACCTACAACAATAGAAACGTTTTATATCCATGATATCTAATACAGTAGCCACTAATCACATGTAGCTATTTAGCACCTAAGAATGGCTACTATACAGAAATTTATTTAAATGTGGCCAGTGGCTATAAAGCAGTGCCATATCTCACCTCAAAATGTGAAACGGAAAATAGAGATTGCATAAGGATACAAAGGCTACAAAGAAGTCACTTGCCAATAGTTAATAAGTTCCTAGCTAATGATTCTTCCACAATGACTTTTATCCACCAGGAATGAGTACTGCCTTAAGCCTCAGTGAAAAACCTCCCTCACTCTTATCTGCAGAGCATGCCTAAAGAGTATTATTAGTTTCCAATGAAGCACCATTAACTGCATCCTTTAACTCCTAGCTCCACCTTTGGTTCTGTGTCAAATACAGGTCCATGTAGTTGATTCTGGCATGCTAAAAACTGCCCTTCTTTACCTTTATAGATTTGAGACTACAGAGAAGGGAGAGCAAACAATTCCTGAAGTGTGACTTATCCTCCAGTTTCATGACCAAAAAACCTTTTAATGGGAGTCAGACTTTGCTAGTCCATTCCTTAAAAAAATTAAAAAATCAAAACAAAACAAAAAAAACCCAGCTGTTTTTCTGTGGGACAAATCATCCTAAGTAATTAACTTTGATTACAAATTGTTTTAAGTTCCTTAACTACATTTTTGTTAAATGTTAGGGGTACATATTTTAAAATATTTTAAATTGAAGCGAGATTAAACAGACTGTAAGCTTCTGGGAGATAATAAAAGCTAATCCTGACTCTGATGCCTTGCTACATATGACCCTGAGGAAATTTTAAATTTCTGAATTTTAACTCACTTTTAACAAGGCCACCACCTCCAACTGGGCTGGAGGGTGGGGGAGGGGTCAAATATCTCTAAAAAGGGTTTTGAATACTATGTTCCTATACTCTATTCCTTTACCTAAGGGTTGCTAACCTTCCAAATGTCATACATATTGGAGAACTTTACAAGCACTTGTTACAACTTGATTGACTTAGCTGTTTTTGGTTACATCTCACTTTAAAAAATTACATCAAAGTGGCACTTTGTCAGTTTGCAACTTTATACCAACATGTAAACAAGCATTTCAAACAGGTGATTTCTCAACAATTTACTTTCACAAAGGGCTACTTTAATTTGCTGCATGTGGACTAGGTTATTCTTACCTCTCCTCTCTCTCTGCATCCTTCCTCCTCCTCCAAAAAACATATCAAAGATGTCCATGGGGGAGCCAAAACCACCACCTGCTCCACCTTCTTTAATTGCCTGTTCTCCTCCTTTGTCATATAATTCCCTTTTCTTCGCATCAGAGAGCACTTCATAAGCTTGAGAAATCTGTTTAAACTGTTTGAGAAAGAAAATTTCCCTTCAGAAAAAAAGTGTTGCAAAAACAATCACTGTATTACACATACTCATTGTCAGACTGCAATGGAAATAGTATATACCTGGCAAAGAATTACACAGCTACATTTAAGACTGAACACGTAAGAGAAAAAAAAGTAGGAGTACATCACTTGCCTTCTCTCCTTCATTTGGATTCTTGTCAGGGTGGTACTTCAAAGCCAATTTCCTGTAAGCCTTTTTCAATTCTTCCTGGGTGGCATTGGGTTTGACCCCCAAAACATCATAGTAAGTAGTTTCTTTCACCATTTTCTACAGCCTGAAATAAAATGCGATTTTAACTTTCAACTATTAATTTTAATTAGGAAAAGTCAGAATTAAGGCAGAGAAATCTTCCCTTTCCCAAATCTGATAGAACACTACCTTCCCTAAACTTCAGAGAAGGTAACAAATCCTTTGGTAATTCAGCGATAAATTCTTACTAAATGTCGGCTAGTAATTATCAGGGAATAATTCACAGGCCTTTCTCTGTAGCAGCTGGTCCCCACTCTCCCACAGGAAAGCTCCATACTTAACGCCACTATTATCCGGATTCTTCCTGTTTCTCTTTCCCAGTATGACAGCAGTAATCAAAAAGAGCACCAATAGGCTCAGTTCTTACGTTATCCTTATCTTCCGGTAAATCGGATAAGCCCTACACTCCCTAGATAAAAAAACATTTGGACACGGGGGAGGAGGGAAAGGAGTGGTTTATGAAACTGATTTTAAGCCACCACAAAGCAGGCTCTCCCCCCGGCAACCTTAAGGGTGTTTCTCAATCAAAGAACTTATAGCATCTCTACTTTCACTACCGAACACCTCTCGCCCCCACGAGTCAGCGTAGTTTCCATGGTGTTAGGTTGCCCCCTACGTTAGGTGCAGACCGTTACGGTTTTCTTCCTCCCACCTGGGACCGAAGGGGTGGGAGAACCCCAGCCAGCCCTCAACAAAGAGGAGCTCGGAGAAGCCACCGCAGCCTCCGCCCCGCTCCCTCCGCAGCCCCTCGCCCCCTGGCTCCTTCCGCGCGTGCGCGAATGGTCGCCCACCCCCAGCAAGCCGGAGCAGAGGGGACGCGGGGACGCGGGGGCGCGCACGGAAGGGGGGTCGATTGGAAAGCTGAGGGCTCCAAGTCCTTGGGGACCTCGGGCTAAATAGAGTGGAAAATGCTTCAGGAAACATCTCGAGCCCACTCACCGCGTGCGGAGGACTGCTGCGGCAACACACCAGCCCTCCCAAAAAGAAAATCGTGAATACAGGAACCGACAACCCTCCCGCCCACGCGGAGTCAACCGCCTCCGACCGCGGCTCCATCCGGCTTCCCCGTGCTGACAATGGCGCCGGCCTTGGGACGAGAGGAAGCGCGAGAGCTGAAACTCACCGGTGAGGGGGCCGAGGCCGGTGTGGGGGAGCGGGAAGGAGCGCGTTGCTGGGCGCAGCTCGGGCAGCCGCCGCTCCTCCGCTTTTCAGCGAGCGTTCTGGAAAGTTCCGCCCGGCGCGCCGCAGCCCTCGTCTTTTGTAGCCGAGTCCTGGCGCGTCACTCGACGGAAGTCCCGCCCCTTTCGCCGCTGCCACCGCCCCGCGGTTACCTAGGCAACGGCGCGGGGGCGCTCGGACTGGGAGGAGCTGTGCCGAAGGGCCTTGTGGGGGTGGGCGCAAGCCTTGGTTCCTGGAGCTCGTGGAACTTTCTGGAGTTCCTTCCTCCACCCAGTGGGCCGGGGAGCGCGGAAGTCTTGGGCGGGAGCGGGGATTGCTTAGGAGCGGTGCAGTACCCGGCCAATTCCGGAATCCCAAATGCGCGGGGCCGTGGCTGCGGCCTGTGATGGCGTGGAGGGCTTGGGAACAGAGCCCCGTGAGGGAGCGGAGTTCGGAACGAGAACCTCTCAGAACAAAGCCCTCCCTTCCTCCTCCCCGCCGGCCCCTCTTTTGCCTCTTTGGGCGTCTCTAACTGGCTTTGTTCCTCAGCCTTGAGATTCTGGAAGCCCGCTGGGGAAGAAATGCCGAGCAAAGGGGTTTGGGCTTGTTTTGGGCAACCTCACAGGCCTTGGATCTTGCTCCTTTTTACGCGTAGCCCGTGGCCTTGTAATCCATCAAGTTGCAAGTGGGAGGAGTTCTTTGTGAAAGTCCTGTCTCCTGTACACATGTTATTTGCCTTGGCCCTGGCTGTGTCCTACACGTTGGACACAGGGAAATGTTGGAAATGCCTTGGTGCAAACTTAGGGCCTTGGACTCCTGGCCTGGCATTCACCCTGTTGGCTAGAGAGGGGCAGCAAGCGTGGCTAACAAGTCGTTTTAATTGACCTAAATTTTAAGCCCTACCAGTCTGTAAACTTGCGTTTACAGTCTGTAGAGTGAGTATATGCGCTTTCAAATGAGTCCGGGGGCATAATGGAAAACGGAGTCTGTTATATTCAGTAATCCCAAACATCGGAGTATCTACAACCAAAGAAGATGGAGATGCAAAGATGAAACCTGGTTCATGTTGCGTAGACTTTAGTGGGGAACCAGACATGTCAATGGACTTAAGGGAACCACAAAATAGAGGTCAGCAGGGGAGAGACTCCTATATCAAATCTGATGGAACAGGGAAAGCGTCCATGGGAAAGTAGCAGTTGAGCTGAGTTTTAAAGAAGGGAGAAGAGCTTTCCCAGCAAAGGACAAAGCACAAGGGAAGGCTAAGGGGTGAAAGAATGTGATGCTTCTTGGAAATTGCAAGTAATTGGATACTGCCAGAGCTAAGGTTGCTGGTGGCCGGAGGCTAGTCTTCAGAGCTATTTGGGGGAACACCCTTTTGATGTATCTTGCTAAGCTGAGGATTTTGAACTTGACTCTGGAGGCCTCCTGATAAGCACCTTTTCAGACTTAATAACTCTTTTGTTTAAACTGGGCACCCAGTCACACCAAACTATCTGCTGTTTTCCAAAAACGCTTTACTTCTCTGTGCTTTTGCTCTGGCTGACAAGACCTAACCTTTTTTTTTTTTTTTTTTTTTTAATGTTTCTCTTTGAGAGAGAGACCCAGAGCATGAGTGGGGGAGGGGCGGGGGGGGGGGGGAGACACCGAATCTGAAGCAGGCTCTAGGCTCTGAGCTGTCAGCACAGAGCCCCCCGCAGGGCACAAACCCACAAACCATGAGATCATGACCTGAGCCCATGTCAGATGCTTAACTGAGCCACCCAGGTGCCCCTGACAAGACCTAATCTTTAGGTCTTGTCATTACCTTCTCGACTTATCAGCTCTGGTATAAACTTTTTTATTTTAACCAACACTTATTAAAAGTCTAATACTGCCAGGCAGAGTACTAGGGTTTGGTAATATAAAGATCATTTAAATTCTGTTCCCTGCCTTCAAGAACCTCATCACACAAAAAAGGACGAATTGTGTTCTAAATGCCAGTAAAGGAGTATTGAGGTGCTGAACTTTGCACCATGCAGATGGGTATCCCAGATCAAGAGACCAGCAAGTGTAAAAATATGAACAATTAATAGAGAACAGTAACAATAAATTTTGTTCATATGTTTTGAGGTGTTTTCGTTCTAAAATTCCGACTTTACCATGGCATAAACTATGCGTTTGTCAATCTAACATTGGTTAAGCATATAAGTATAATATATATGTTAAATCACTTTGAGTTTCCCCAATAAATAGTACTAAGTCTAGTGTTTCTTAAATATTACTGTATTTAGTGTTTCCTTTAGCCTCAGGAATTCAGTTGAAATTCCCACAACTTTGAGAAAGATGGAAGTCAACGTAAGGCTATAAAATGTGATATTGAAAATTCTTCTAAAACCTGCAAGCGAAGTGAGCTAAATTCTTTATTAAGAATAAAATAGGGGGCCCTGGGTGGCTCAGTCGGTTGAGCGTCTGACTTTGGCTCAGGTCATGATCTCACAGTTCATGAGTTTGAGCCCCGCGTCAGGCTCTGTGCTGACAGCTCAGAGCCTGGAGCCTGCTTCAGATTCTGTGTCTCCCTCTCTCTCTGCCCCTGTTCTGCTCTTCCCCCCCTCATGCTCTGTCTCTCTTTCCTTCAAAAATAAATAAAAACATTTAAAAAAATTAAAAAAAAAAGGGGGTATAAAAGTTGGTTTTAAGAGAAGGAAAACTATGTGCTTGTTTGCTTGTATGTGTATAGAATATTTCTCAAGGATATCCCAAAACTTGTAATATGGTTGCCTTTGGGGAGAGAAGAATGGGAGGGAGATATTTCACAATCTATCATTTTGTAACTTTGGAATGTTTATTTGTAGTATTTATTTAAAAAATTAAACTTAAGGGGTGCCTGGGTGGCTTAGTCGGTTAAGTGTCCAACTCTTGATTTTGGCTCAGGCCATGATCTCATAGTTTTGTGAGTTTGAGCCCCATGTCCATGCAGAGCCTGCTTGGGATTTTCTATTTTTTTTTTCTCTCTCTCTGCCCCTCCACTGCTTGAGTTTTGTCTCTCAAAATAAATAAATAAACTTAAAAAAATTTAAAAAGTGTAAAATTCTCTCCTGTCAACTGAAGCTTTGAACTAGTAATTTGTCACCCCAGTAGCAAAGTTGGGTAATTCTTGGTAGCCTTAAAACTGTAGTCACATGTGTTCTAATATTTTTCCTTCATAGAAACTTAATGATGCTAAAAATATGTCCTGCGGCATCTGGTGTCTCATTCGGTTAAGTGTTTGACTCTTGGTGTCAGTTCAGATCATGATCTCGAGGTTTGTGAGTTTGAGCCCCTCATTGGGTTCTGAGCTGACAGTGCAGAGTCCGCTTGTGGTTCTCTCTGTCTCCTCTCTCTGCTCCTCCCCTGCTCATGTGCTCTGTTTCTCTTTCTCTCTCAAAATAAATAAACTTTAAAAAATTGATAAAAAAATAAAAATATGTCTTCATGAAAAATCTAGCTTTTCAGTAAAAGAACTCAGCACTTTTAAGCATTCTTATTTACATAAAATAATATGAAAAGATTAGCAGTAAGTTAGTATGTGAGTTTTTTTGGTAAAGATATGGTATATCATACATGCTATTTGCAACTTGTACTTTTCACTTAATTTATTGTCATCGTGTCAGAATAAATAATTAATTTTTAAAAATGTTTTTTGAGAGAACATGTGTGCACACATTCGCATGCAATCGGGGGGAGGGACAGAAGGAGAAGGAGGGAGACAGTCTTAAGCAGGCTCCATGCTGAGTGAGGAGCCCAATGCAGGGCTCCATCTCACAGCCATCAGACCATGACCTGAGCAGTAATGGAGTCAGACGCTTAACTGACTGAGCCACCCAGGAGTCCCTTACCTTGTTATTTTTATTTTATTTTATTTGTTTATTTTTTTTTTAAAGTTTATTTATTTTTGACAGAGACAGAGTGCAAGCATGAACAGGGGAGGGGCAGCGAGAGAGGGAGACACAGAATCCGAAGCAGGCTTCAGGCTCCGAGCTATCAGCACACAGCCCGATGCGGGGCTTGAACTCACGAATCATGAGATCGTGACCTGGGCCGAAGTTGGACGCTTAACTGACTGAGCCACCCAGGCGCCCCTTGTTATTTTCCATGACTTCTTAGTATATAGTATGCAGGCACTATAATTTAACTATTCCCCTACTGATAAACATTTTGGCAATTTCCAGTGTTTTATAAACAGTGCTGCTGAGAAATTCTCAAATATAGCTTTGGACACTCATGCCAGTATTGCTGTGAGATGGACATCTAGAATGGAAATTGGTGGGTCAACGTAAATGCAGGTTTAAAATTGTAATAAGTAAGTACGCTTTTCCTCTTTTGGTTTTTGCCTTTCTTTTCTTTCTCCCTCCCTCTCCCCACTCCTTCATTTGTTATGTTTAGGAAGCTTTCACCAATCCAACATTATAAATGTATTCTCCCAGGTTTTCTTCTAGTTCTTTCATGGTTCCGGTTTTTACACTTAAGTCTTCATTTTATCTGGAATTGATTTTGGTGTAAACTCTGGGGATTACTTATTTGTAAGTAACTGAATTTTATTTTTCTTCAAATGGTGAGCTAGTTTTTCTGTTTTTTTTTTTTTCCTTAATGTTTATTTTTGCAGGCACAAGTTGGGGGAGGGGCAGAGACAATCCCAAGTAGTCTCTGCACTTTTGGTGCAGAGGTTGATGTGGGGCTTGATCTTACAAACCGTGAGATCATGACCTGAGCCAAAATCAAGAGTCAGACACTTAACCACTTGAGCCACCCAGGCACCCCTTGATCATTTCTTCTTGAAGTTGTTACTAAACATTGTCTTTTTGTTGTTATCATGAATGGTCTCTTGTTTTACCATTATGATTTATTTCAGTGGGATGCTTCATAACTTTCCATAACCATGTGACCAGGATACAGGTATCCAAGGAGGTAGCTGGCGATAGCTAGAGGCATGGCAGAAGCCAAGTCATTAGGGCTTGAGCACTATGCTAGTAGTTTGAAATTCATCTTGAAAAAATACTGGAGGATCCTAGGGAGGATGGTGATATAACCTCTAAGATCTGACTTTTATCTATCTGAGTGCCTGTCAGGCACTGTGCTAAACTTTCCACAAATGTTGTCATATTTTAATCCTTACAGCAACCCCATTTTTATAGATGACTTGATCATATTTACATTTTAGAACAATCATTTGGGTGCTAATGTGAAAGAAGGATTCTTAGAAAACTTTTATGGTGAGAGAGAAGATGAGAAGTGTTGAGGCCTAAGTGATAGAAATGGAGAGAGAGAGAACTAGAAACAGAAACATAGAGGTGGAATCTGCAGGTCATGGTAACTAGAAGCAGAGATGAGGGAGAAGGAATCATGGCTGACTTCCAACTTTCTGGCCTGAGCAACAGGATGGTTGGGGGTGCCCTTCCTGTGATGGGGAGCCCAGAAAGAGGAGGAGGAGAAGGCTGTGGTGGGTCAGAATTGGGGAGGGTGAAGATGAGTCCAATTTTGGATGTGTAGAATTACTGCTATACTCTTTTTTTTTTTAAAGTTTATTTATTTATTTTAAGAGAGGGAGAGAGCAAGAGCGGGGAAGGGGCAGAGAGAGAGAGAGAGAGAGACAGAGAGAGTCCCAAACAGGCGCCATGCTGCCAGTGCACTGTGTGATCATGACCTGAGCCAAAATCAAGCGTTGGATGCTTAATGATTCAGCCACGCAGGTGCCCTTGCTGTACTTTTTTCTTTAGATTAAAAAAAGAAAATTTTTATTGGAAAACATAAAATAGAAAGTAAATCTCAGCTAAAATGCTGTTTCTTATGCTTGTATAAATTAATTTTTTTTTTTTTTTTTTTTGGAGAGAGAGAGAGAGTGAGTGTGTGTGAGCGGGAGAGGGGAAGAGGGAGACAGAGAGAGAGCAAATCTGCATGGAGCTCAACACAGGGCTAGATCTTACAAAGAATTGTGAGATCATGACCTGAGCTGAAATCAAGAGTTAAATTTCTTGATGGGGTCCCTGGGTGGCTCTGTCAGTTAAGCATCTCACTCTTGATATCTGTTCAGGTCATGAATCTCGCGGTTCATGGGTTCAAGCCCTGAATTGAGTTGATGGTGTGGAACCTGCTTGGGATTCTCTCCCTCTCTCTGCTCTTCCTTCCAGCCCCACCCCTGCACACATGTGTGCTTGTGTGCAAGCTCTCTCTCTCAAAAATAAACGTTAAAAAAACTGTCTTTAAAAAAAATTTCATGAAACATTTAGTTTTTGTTTTTGTTTATTTTTGGGGAGAGTGCAAGCAGGGAGGGGCAGAGAGAGGGGGACAGACGGTCTGAAGCAGTCTCTGTGCTGACAGGCTGACAGCAGTGCGCCTGATACGGGGCTGAAAGTCACTAACCACCAGATCATGACCTGAGCCGAAGTCGGACACTCAACCAACCAAGCCACCCAGGTGCCCAGAAACATTTAGTTTTTAATTGACTGTGGGGCCTAGTGGGGCTGGAAACATTTTTTTTTTTTTTTTTTTTTTTGAGGATCACCAATTTGTTCTTGTTCTCCTCTTACCTCTGTGACTATACATGGTTTAGTTTTAGTTTTCTTTATGAACTCTTCTTCTTTCTAACCCCTCACCTCCCCCCCCAGGTGTTAAGAAAATTTTTTTAATGTTTATTTATTTTTGAGAGAGAGAGAGATGAGTGCGAACAGGGAGGGGCAGAGAGAGAGGGAGACACAGAATCTGAAGCAGGCTCCAGGCTCTGAGCTGTCAGCACAGAGCCTGATGTGGACTCAAACCCATGCGTGAACTGACTGAACCACCCAGGTGCTCCCTACCCCCACCCCCATGTGTTATTTTTTAAATACACTTTTTATTTTAGAATAGTTGAGGATTTTCAGAAAAGTTGCAGGGATAGTACAGAGAATTCCTTTATACCTGGCATGCAGTTTTCCCTATTGTCAACATGTTAAAATGGTAGTCACAACTAATAACCAATACTGATACGTAATTAGTAACTAAAGCTCATTATTTGTTTGTTTGTTTTTTGAATTTCCTTAGTTGTTACTAAATGTCCCTTTCCTGTTCCAGGACCCCATCCAGGATACCACATTGCTTTTAGTCATCATGTCTCCTTAGGTCACTGTTTTTGTTTTTTAGTATTTATTTTTGAGAGAGAGAGAGAGCACAAGTAGGGGAGCGGCAGAGAGAGAGGGAGACAGAGAATCAAAGCAGGCTCTAGGCTCCAAGCTGTCAGCACAGAGACCGACGGGGAACTTGAACTCACAAATCGTTGAGATCATGACCTGAGCTGAAGTCAGACCCTTAACTGACTGAGCCACCCAGGTGCCTCTCCTTAAATCCCTCTTAATTGTTACTTTCTCAGATTTTTTTTTTTAATGTTTATTTTTGAGAGAGACAGATACAGAGTGTGAGCAGGGGAGGGACAGAGAGAAAGGGAGACAGAATCCGGAACAGGCTCCAGGCTCCAAGCTGTCAGCACAGAGCCTGACGCAGGGCTCCAACCCACAAACCGAGAGATCATGACCTGAGCCGAAGTCGGACGTCTAACCAATTGAGCTACCCAGGTGCCCCAGTTCTCAGATTTTTAAAATTTATTTTTCTTATTTTTGATGACCTTGACAGTTTATTTTTAATGTTTATTTTTCAGAGAGAGAGAGAGAGAGAGAAAGAGAGACAGAGCATGAGTGGGGGAGGGGCAGAGAGAGAGGGAGACACAGAATCCAAAGCAGGCTTCAGGCCCTGAGCTGTCAGCATAGAGCCCGATGTGAGGCTCTAACTCACGAACTGTGAGGTCATGACCTGAGCTGAGGTTGGCTGTCAACCAACTGAGCCACCCAGGCTCCCCAACCTTAGCAGTTTTAAGGAGCACTCACTAGGTATTTTGTGGAAGGCCTTTCAATTTGGGTTTGTCTAATGTTTTTCTCATGGTGAGATTGGATTTATAGTGTCAAAACTCAAACTCTGCACACTGAGAAAATAAACCAGAAAGATGAGTTTATTGCAAGGCTTTCTACCTACAAGCTGGGGAACTCAGGGCAACTGGAGGAATGAGTTTCAAGTTGCCACAGTCTAAGTGATTTTTTGTGGGGTAAATGTGGAAGTTGTTTGGTTTTTTCAGATGATTGGTTTCTTAGCAGTCTTTTCTTATTTGGGTCAGGGTAGCTGAGTCAGGGGAATGAGGAAGTCCAGAGATGGCATGAACAAACTTGGCATTTGGGGATTGGCTGGTGTGCTTTCTGATTTCTGAGGAGAACTGGAAATTCCTGTAAGATTGGGTTAAGTTTCCTTTATATGCCCGCATTAACCATCTCCATTTTGCCCCTGACATAAGTGACTCCATTTTAGTTTGGTTCTACAACAACTTTGGGAGAGTAACACCACAGAGTTAAAGTGCTTAGTTTGATCGTATCATATCAAAGCCTATACTATGAACATGATCTATCACTATCAATGTTTGCCTGATCCCACCTGGTGAGGTAGCACTTGGTAGGTTTTTCCATTATAAACTTATTCCTTGCCTCAGTCCTCTCCCCCTTTCCATAATGTACCCTTTAGAAGGAAGTCTTATTTATCTTGATGCCATTGGTGTAAAAACATGGTCTGGCATAAAGTAGGCATTCAGTAAGTGTTTGTTGAACTGAACTGGGTCTCTATTATTTTGTGAGTCTCACAAAAGTCCTGCCAGATAGTGTTCTCTATTTTATCAATAGGAAAGTAAAAATTTGAAAATTTGAGTAACTTACCCAAAGTCAGACAGTAAGTGGTCAAGTTTGGAATTTGAACTCAGTCTCTCTAAATGCAAAGCCTGTGTTCTTTCCCCATACCGCTCTGGCTTCATAGAGGGTTGTGTTTACGTTGGCCATTTTCCCTAAGTACTTGTAATACAAAAGTGTCCATAGATTATGCGGTGAGTTCTTTGGTTACATGGAAACTTAATTCTTCAATAATTCATCTTTTCAATTTAAAGTTTTACTTCAAACCTCTCCGCCTCAAATTTGGCAGACTTCTGTGCCATGTATTGCTTGATCTAATTCCAATGGAAAATCTTCTTTTTAATTCCCTGCAAAGTTGTGGAGAGTGGGTTGTATCAGGGCCTTAATGGGAAAATGGGTACCAGTTAGGATACTATTACAATAGTATAAGACTGGCTACATAATTTGTGAGGCTCAGTGCAAAATGAAAATGCAGGGCCCTTCCTTATTAAAAAAATTATTAATAAATTCAAGACAGTGACAGCAGAGCATTAAATCAAACATGGGGCCCTTCTAAGTGTGAGACCCTGTGTGACTCCATAGGACACACACCCATGAACCTAGCCCTGTAGTAGTAGAACTAGTAGGTAAAGAGAGTCAGTATGAAAGAAGTGGAAGTGAGAATGGAGAAGAGAGGGTGGTAACACAAGATATTACAGAGATAAACTTACAGGACTGGGTTGATGATCAGATATGATAGATGAGTGGGCAGATAAAATATGGAATGTAAGGTTTCTGATGGTGATGCCTTTTACTGACACTGGAAATCAGAGGACCTGGTTAGCTCTGAGGGGAAAGTGGTAAGTGCATTGTTTTTTTTAAAAAAATGTTTATTTATTTATTTATTTGGAGAGTGAGAGAGGCAGAAAGAGGGAGAGAGAATCCCAAGCAGACTGTGCTGTCGGTGTAGGGCCCAACTTGGGGCTCGATCCCACAAACCATGAGATCATGACCTAAGCTGAAATCAAGAGTAGCATGCTTAACCAACTGAGCCAACCAGGTGCCCCGTAAGTTCAGTTTTAAACACATTAGTATCCACAAGTAGTCAGGAACACTTGGATCTACAAATATACAGAGAAAAAGAGCTGGAGAATTAGAGTGTTCCAATCTGATAGTACTGAAGACTTTAACCGTTTAAAGAAAGTATTCATGTATTTTCTGTATAATTGAGAAATAATATTTGTATTGATGAAAAACAAGTTACAAAGTATTACTGTGTTTATAAGAGACATATATTCAATCTGAAAGTAAAAGTTTGCAAAAGTTTGTAGTAAAAGAAAGGCATTTATGGTAGAAATAGATTTGTAGCCACATATTTTCTGTTGCCAATACCATAGTACATTATTCAAAATAGGCTCATAGTTTACTGTCTTTTGATTTTTTGTTGAGCTCCCACAATCTATCTGTTGCTCTATAGAATGTATAATTTTAAAAGCTTAAATTAAAAAAAATTTAAATTAAGGCTTACATTAAATTTTTATTTTTACATATCTCTGTTTTTGATAACCGACATGTAATCATTTTTATATTTTCGTAGTATATTTTATAACTCTCTTTTCTTTCTATTACTTGTGTACATTTTCTGGGGGAGGTTACAGGGCAGTAGGGACAGTCTGAAGTTGGAAGTCAGGTTTAAGTTCTGGCTTTGCATCTTATTGGCTATGTGATCTCAGGAAAATTACTAAACTTATCTGAACATAGTTTCCTTATTGGCAAAATGGAGATGAAATTTACTTTGCTGGAGATATAACTATAAGTGAAAGATCTTTGTAAGCTTTAAATTTCGTAAATCCATACCCTTTAGCTTTGTACCCAGGGCACTTCTTGAAATCAGGCTCCACCTCCTTCCCAGATTCATCTCCAGTAACCTACCTTTCCCAAAGTGGCTTCCTCATCATCCCCTGAACATGCCTTAACACTTTTCTGCTTTCTTAATTTTTCTCTAATTCATTTATTTCATCAACATTTACTGAGCACCTTACCTCCCTCAAGGCTTTGTTTAAATGTCACCTCAGTGAGACCTACAATGTCTACCCTAATCAAAGTTGTGATCTCCTATTCCTCCTCAGCTCTCCAAATCCTCCTTAGCCTGCTCTACTTTTTTTTTTTTCCATTGCACTCATGACATAGCACATTATTTACCTGTTGTCTCTTCTCTCTATACCCCTTTCCCAATAGAACTAAAATTTCACTTGGGCAGGCATCTTTGTTTTGTTTTATGATGCATCCCAGGCATCTAGAACATTGCCTGGTACAGAGTAGGTACTCAATAAATGTTCATTGAATGAATAAATGAATATGAATTGTGCCAGACTTTAAGCTAGGTGCTGAGTATCTATAGTCGTGCAGAAGCAGAGTTGGTTCCTGCCCTCGTGAAGTGTCTAGCTTAGCACAAGAGTGGCTTTCCTGTGGGCCTGGGCTGCCCTCTTCCAGGAAACGTCAGCATGACTAATTGCTGGGTTCAGAGTAGCCTTTCCTCTTAGCAGTGAGCAGTTTTCTGATAGTTTTAAGTTTTTTTTTTTTATTCTAATAGAAAGGAAGCAGGGCAAAAAGAATAATGCATTCTCTTAGTCTCTCTAAGTTAAAAGTCAACAATTTTTCCCAATGCAAAGACAGAATAGTATCCCCTTTAAAGTGCCAGGCCTGGTTGATAACTGAAAGGCATCATGAAGTATAGCTGGCTTTCTTTTTCTTTTTCTTTTTCTTTTTCTAATGTGAAGGAAGATGGTTGCAATTTTTCATACTGTTGGAGAATGAGAGGATGTAAACATGTTTTTTGCTGTCTTTTTGTAAATTGTAGAAAACATGAGATCCTGACATTTCTTTTTTGAGGTCCTCTCTATGCAGTTGGTCAATATGAATTTTTATATTGCTAGACCTCTTTTTTAAGAAAAGAAAAAAAAAAAGGAGCTCAAATTGCATGTATTTAAAGATAATCTGCTGATCCAGCACACTTAAAACAATGTGTCAGCAACTATTCTTTTTCTCACCTGTTCTCACACAGGCAGCCACACAATCCAGGGAAAGTCCAAGGCTGGGGTCTACCTGCAAGATGGAATGAAGAATTAAGGAAGAATACTGCTGTACAGGTATGCAACTGAACTAAATGATTAAAAATTTTTTTTTAAACATTTATTTGTTTTTGAGAGAGCATGAGCAGGAGAGGAGCAGAGAGAGAGGGAGACACAGAATCTGAAGCAGGTTCCAGGCTCTGAGCTGTCAGCACAGAGCCTGATGTGGGGCTTGAACCCATGAACTGTGAGATCATGACCTGAGCCAAAGTCAGACACTCAACTCACTGAGCCACCCAGGTGCCCCTAAATGATTCTTAATATCCTATCCTTTCCAAACTGAGACTCTTGATCTACATAATTCGAATTCCTAAATTTTGTTTGTCCTCCTTTATTTGAATAATCTAGTTGATAACATTTTGTATATATATATGTGTGTATGTACATATATATGTATATATATACACACACACACACACACACACATATATATATATATATATATATATATATATCTTGTAGGTAAATATTTTAATTCTTCATCTCACTTTGCTATCAAGCATTTTCCAATTTAATTTTGATGTTCCATCTGAATTTCCTTGTCTGCACATAAATTCTGATGTAGATATGAATTGTTTGTCCTCATGATCTTTTTGTCAGAAGAAAATTTGGTGAGAGGAAACTTGTGGAAGTAGCCTCAATTTGTTGTAAACAATTTCTGTGGTGTCCCATGAACCTCTGAAATGACATAAAAATCTAGTCTGCAAGATTTTTTTTTCAGTATTTTGCACTTGGCAGCAACTTAATTTTGTTTAACACTTGTCACATTGTGAATAAACTCTATAACATCTTTGACAGAACAAACAAAAGACTCAACTCAAGTAATGATCCTTATGCAAAGTCTTCTGTAATGCTCTTGACAGATTTATAAGCCCTCTTGTGTTGCCACATCATGCTGTGGACATACCTCTAACATAGTATAAATGTAAATGTGTATAGTATATTATAAACATTGATGGTGATGTCTACTTCCAGAAGAGTTCATAGCCATTTCTAGGGATACAAGAAGAAGCCAAAAAACCAAACAAACAAAAAATCACACACACACACACACACACGCCCCCACACACCAAGATGCCATAAATTAAAAGTGCAAAGAATGAAGAAATAAAAACACGGGTAGAGGCAAAACAGAGTCAGGGACAAAGCTAAAAATGGGAGTAGGAATGACCTTCACATTTGCTACAGCTGGCACATGAATTTATCTCTAAACTCTCAAGCCTCATGGGTCCCACAGTTCATGATGTCCATTGATAATGAACAAACCCATTACTCTGGAGAAGTAACACTTTTCCTTGAACTGAGATCAGGTTGGACTGTCTCCCAGGGATGCTCATAAAGAGAACATTGTGTTATATCAGGAGCAGTGTCCTTGACAGCATCCCTGACAGGGTGGCCAATTCACAAGGATGCCTATTACAGCCGTATGGCAACACACCAAAAAGAGATTCAATGGGTTAAATTGAGGTGGAGGGCTATCTCAGTGATCATGGCTCCGCAACATTTTTATGTCCTGCACCTACCCCAGTTTCTGGCATATAGCAGGTGTCAAAAAGTATTTGTTGAGTGAATGTCAAATGGAGAAGGCCCAGGTTGAAGACTCTCTCTAGAAAGGCCCCTCTAATTTCTAAGACCTAACATCCTGCTCCCCAACTCTGCACCCCTTTTGTAGCTATCTAGCAATACAGTTATGAAAGAATCCTTCTACTCTTGGGTTAAACTGCCATTTCAGTATTTTCATGTTAAATTTCTTATGTTTTCCCCAAATATAGGAGTGAAGCCAGAGGCATCTGTGTATATGTATGCCTGCTGGTGGTGCTAGTGGTGGTGTTGGGTTTAGAAAGTACTGTACACATCAAGCTTGGAACTCAGTTTGCAGGTGACCTTGCGAGTGCTACTGGCTTAAATCCAGACTCCCAAGTCCAGGCTTTCCTTTAGAGTAGAGGTAGGGCCTGCGATGATGCCAGGGTGCACCTTTGTCATTGGTTTCTGTGCTGAGCACCAGGAGGACCCAGTTGCAGGTTCAGTAGGGCATGAAAAGAGACCCAGTGCTGGGACACCTGGGTGGCTCAGTAGGTAGAGCATCCGACTCTTGATCTCATCAAGAGTTCAAGCCCTACTCTGGGTGTGGAGCTTACTTAAAAAAAAAAAAGAGTGCTGAACAAGCAGACACTGTTTCAGGGCTCTTCACAGCCCTGTAGGGAGAATGGGGTTGAGCTGAGTTCACAGGTTATTTTATTTTATTATTAATTTTTTAAATGTTTCTTTTTGAGAGAGCGAGAGGCAGGCCAGGGGAGGAGCATAGAGAGAGGGAGAGAGAGGATCTGAAGCAGACCCTTTGCTGAT
The DNA here is from genome assembly GCF_018350215.1 of Panthera leo. NCBI lineage: Eukaryota > Metazoa > Chordata > Mammalia > Carnivora > Felidae > Panthera > Panthera leo. Next base: position 55,162,171 of record NC_056691.1, on the reverse strand, counting down.
GCTGACAGCAGAGAGCCCAATGCAGGGCTTGAACTCACAAACTGTGAGATCATGACCTGAGCTTAAGTAGGATGCTTAACTGACTGAGCCACCCAGGCACTCCAGGTCATTTTAGCTGGCAGAATTGGAGGCTTGGGGGTAGGGCCTGGCATAAGGGTCTTCCTGGAGGATGTCACCATCTCTCATTCCTAATGTCATTGACATTGTGAAGTGTTTCAGGGAAGAACTGAGTCTCTATGTGTAGGTTTTTGTCTACAGACTCACTACAGTGATATCTTCATCACAATGACGCTCTTATCTTCTAGTGTGTAACCTTACCTTATTCTTGCTTTTACAGCAATGGCACTGCCAGACTTAGGACAAGAAACTGGGGGAGGTGATGTAGTGGCTAAGAATATGGATTCCGGAAACTGACTCCCTGGGTTAGAACCCTGGCCCTGCAACAAGCAAGTTATTTATCCTTTCTGTGCCTCAGTTTCCTCATCTGTAAAAGGGGATGATAAGAGTACCTAGTTCATAGGGTTATTGTGAAGACTAAATAGATAATGAGGTAGTATAAAATGCTTAGAACAGTGTTTACAGGTAGTGAACAAATGTTTGGCTAATAATAATAATGGTCAAAGAATTACTATTTTATTTAAACATAGGAACTAATATAGGTAAGTGAGTCAACGTGATATTGATTTACTAAATTATTCATTAAGTGCCTACTATGTGCTAGGGTCTTTTCTAGGTCAAGGAGTCAATGTTCACCATGGCACACAAATCCCTTCCCTAGTGGAGGTTACAGATGAATGGGGGCACAGACATTAAGCTAACAGCTACGCAAGTATATAAGGCAGTTCTCTTATTAAGGAAGTTGAACCTTGACCTGAAATTCATACATTTCAGTCTTAAGAATTCCAGCATACAGTAGAAACGGTGCCCTTTTGTTTTTATTTTTTTAAGAAAAGGGTGTTCTGGTTATCTAATACCATGGGACAAGCTGCCCTCAAAATGTAACAACAGTCATTTATTTTCTCAAAATTCTGTAATCAGAGCAAGGCTTAGCAGGGATAGCTCATCTTTGTTCTGTGTGGTGACTGCTGGGAAGGGTTAACTAGGGCTGGAGGGGCCTTCCACGCTGGATTATTCACAGGCTGTCTGTTAGCCAGGAGCTCAGCTGGGATTGTTGGCTAGGACCCCAGTTTTCCTTCACATGATCTCTTCGCATGCTAAGTTGAGCTTTTCACAGCATGGCAGCTAGGTTCTGAAGAGGAGTACCCCAAGAGGATAGGCCATAATGTGCAAGCACTTATCAAGGTTTGGACTTGTTAACGTCCCACTGGCTACAGCCAGTCCTTTGGCCAAGTACAGAGTCAGTGTGGGGAGGGACTGTATAAGGGAAAAAATTCTGCAAGATGAGAATCAATGGGGTCTAATAAAGTAATAGATTACCACAGACAGGGTAAATCTACATTTTCCAAAAAATGTTTTTGTTCTTTTTTCTCTTCAATCAGTTTGCCATATTCGCTATCTCTAAGACATCAGGAAGAAGTCACATAGGTGGGAGGTGAGGTCTCTTCTGTATCAAAAGCCATCTGGAGAGTGGTTAAAAACTTTTGTTACAAATGATATAATTTAGAGTTATGTTATTCTATGTGTATAGAAAGAAAGATTAAATTTCATTAAACTATGTTGTTTTGACATGCAGAGATGGAGCTTTGCTGGTGAAAAGAATGACAAGGTAGGAGTGTCCTGGGGTTGTCTGAATAGTGTAAAAGCGTAGACATACAAATCTGTTGCCAAGAGGAGCCAAACCATGGTCAGCAAAATGCCACTGGGCATCCAATCTGAAGTATAAGAGCAGCTAGATCAGTGTCTGAAGGATTGGAAGGAAGGAAGGATACCAACAGGCTCAGGAGAGTAGAATAGCTCAGAGGTAAGTCTGTGAATGGTGGGTATATGCTGGCCCTGTGCTCACCAGACTGAAAGTCCCTTAAAGGGAGGAGCTGTGTCTCACTTGACTTCTCCATCTTCAACACTTAGCTCCCTGCCTAATACAGAGAAGGCACTCTAAGTGGCGAATGCAGGCAGACATTAGGGGTTGAAGAAACTACAGAGTTGCAAACCATTCTCTCATTTTAAGATCCTCGTGCCATGAAAAAATTAGAATAATCCTTTAAAAATATGTCACTGTGGGGTGGTTGGTGGTGGTGGAGCTCAAAAAAAAGGTCACTCCTCTGATTAAAATCCTTTGATGATTTGCTATCTCATCTAGATATCCACATGGCTTCTTTTAGGTCTGTACTCAAAAAAGCCCTTTCATAATACACAGAATATCCTCATAATTTTCTGTCCTGCTTTTTCTTTATAGCATTTATCCCCACATGACATGTATATTTCTTTGTTTATGGTCTGTCCATCTCCAATAGATTGTAAGCTCTTTGAAGGCAGGAACGTTTTGTTCATGGTGGTAGCCATATATCTAAAACAATGCCTGACAAGTAGAAGGTGCTCAGAAATACTTGTTGAATGAGTAAACAAGTGTACCAGCCAATGGAGAACTAGAACTCTCTGATTTCATCCGGCTAGAGGTAAGACACTGGAGAATGTGGGATGCAGGTGTCCATGTGGGTTCCTACAGTCACGTCCCTTTACTAGTGGGAAGAGCTGATCTTGACAATTCTAAGATCTTAGGCCCTTCTGTTCTGGGAGTTATTGTTAACCATCTGTAATTATGAGGTTGAGGGTCTGGATAGTAGAGGACTCATGGTTTGGGAATTGTACCAATGGCAGCCCCATCATCTTTAAGTTAGCTAGAGTAGTTTTCAAGAACCTTGACTGTATGGGTTCAAGAAACTGAAAGAAAGGCCCTGTGTTTGGGTATGAGGACAGGCAAGGGGAGAGTGGTAGATGGGTTTTGGCCTTCTGTAAAAGTAAGAATGAACAATGAGTTTAGTCTTAATTGGATGGGCAGCGGAGGGCCACAGAAAGGATTTAAGTAGGGGAGTGACATGGTCAGATTGTGTTTTGAAATGTTTTCTATAGCTGCAGTGTGAATGGATTAGAGGGAGCAAGGGTGAGTTAGGGAGAAAAGAACATTCCAGAAAATAGCATCAACATCAAGGAATACATTTGGGCATTGCAGTTGGGCCAGAGCTTAGCTCATCTCATATAACCACCACTAGATTCTGTAATTGGTATTTTACTGTGCATGCTCTATCTCATTTCTCTTCATCTCTCTCTATTCATCTGCTTTTTAAATACAATTCAATAAATTGAAGATATCAGTATATTTTGCTTTTCAACACTTCAGCTTGCATATCATTAACTAGAGTTAGATATTTGTTTAAGGTTTTTTAAGGTAAAGTTTACATAGAAAGAAATGCACAAGTCTTAACTGTATCGTTTTGATGAGTTTCAACAAATGTACATATGGGTTAAGCCAAACCCTTATCAAGATACAGAATATCACCATCACCAAGAAAGTTCTCTCAAGTGCCTTTTTCAGTCAATCCCCGTCCCTACTTTTAGAGAGGCAATAGCTGTTCTGATTTTTTTTCTACTATAATTTTAGATTAGTTTTCCCTGTTCTAGATCCTAATATAAATGGCATCAGTATGAATGCTTTTAAGTAGGGTTCTTTTTTTTTAAATGATTATTTATTATTAAATTTTTTTTTTAATTTATTTATTTTTGAGAGACAGAGACAGAACATAAGAAGGGGCAGAGACGGGAGGGAGACACAGAATCTGCAACAGGCTCTAAACTCTGAGCTGTCAGCACAGAGCCTGACTCAGGGCTCAAACTAATGAGCAGTAAGATCATGACCTGAGCCGAAGTCAGACGCTTAACCAAGTGAGCCACCCAGGCACCCCTATTTACTTTTGAGAGAGAGAGAAAGCATAGTGGAGGAGGGTTAGAAACAGAAGAAGACACAGAATCTGAAGCAGGCTCCAGGCTCTGAGCTGTCAGTGCAAAGCCTGATGTGGGGCTTGAACCCATGAACCCTGAGATCATGACCTGAGCTGAAGTTGGACGCTTAACTGACTGAGTCACCAGGGGTCCCTTGAGTAGGGTTCTTTTAATCATCATGGTATAATATGTATTATTTCCCTTTATAACACTTAAATCACCTTGTGACATACGTTTGTGTGTTATTGTCAGCTCTTTCTCCACTAGACTGGAGGGGGGACTTTATTTTGTCCATTTCTGTATTCCTCATGCCTGAAACTGTGCTTGTAGCAGATACTCAATAAATATTTGTTTATTTAGGTGGGAAAAAAAGGAGAGACAGCTTATATATCTCAGAGTATTGGGGAGAAAGGGGTTGAACGGTAAGAAGTTCAGTATTACTGGTACAAGGCTGGCAATGAAGAAATGGTGGGAGGTAAGGCAGGATAAGTTAGAAAAACTTCTTGTGACTTTCTTCTTAGTATGCTTGTAAGAAATTTAAGGAGAGACCAGCACAACATCTGTGATTTATACAAATAAGAATTGCTGAATTGAAATAAAAGTTCCAACATGAACCATCAATGGTATGAATGTCACTACTTGGGATTATGGTGACTATTTCCTGAACTCTCGGAAATTTAGAACCTTGGGGGAGTTAAGCTATGAAATCAACCCATAGTAGGAAGTTAACCTAGTCCCAAAAGCAGGAGTTGAAAACAATAAGGCATAAATTGTAGGTGGAAGATCTTAAAATAAATTGTAGGGTATAAGTGTGCCTGGGTGGCTCAGTCAGTTGAGCATCCAACTTTAGCTCAGGTCATGATCTCACAGCTCGTGAGTTCAAGCTCTGTGTCAGGCTCTGTGCTGACAGCTCAGAGCCTGGAGCCCGCTTCAGATTCTGTGTCTCCCTTTCTCTCTCTGCCCCTAACCCACTCGCATCCTGTCTCTGTCTCTCTCAAAAATAAACATTAAAAAAAATTTAAATTGTAGGGTATAGTTTATGGATACATTAGCACATTTACACTGCAATGTATGGGACAGAACCTCTCTACTAGTGTGTCAATTATAGGTGTGACTACAAAGAATTTGAAAAAATTATCATTAAAAATTTTAATCAGAAAATATGTATTTTATTTCATCATGAAACCCAATGTCAAAAAAAATGCTATTTTCAGAAACATGCTAAAGTTTCTTATGAAAAATTTAAAAATATTTTATTTGAGGGGCGCCTGGATGGCTCAGTCGGGTAAGTGTCCAACTTCAGCTCAGGTCATGATCTCGCAGTTCGTGAGTTCAAGCCTTGTATCGGGCTCCATGCTGACAGCTCAGAGCCTGGAGCCTGCTTCGGGTTCTGTGTCTCCCTCTCTCTCTGCCCCTCCCCCGCTCATGCTCTGTCTCTGTCTCTCTCTCTCAAAAATAAATAACATTTTTGGGGCTCCTGGGTGGCTCAGTCAGTTAAGTGTCTGACTTCAACTCAGGTCATGATCTCATGGTTCGTGGGTGTGAGCCCTGTGTTGGGCTCTGTGCTGACAGCTCAGAGCCTGGAGCCTGCTTTGGATTCTGTGTCTCCCCGCCCCCCCTTCCCCTCCCCTCCGCCACTAGAGCTCTGTCTCTCTCTCTCTCTCTCTCAAAAATAAACATTAAAAAAAACATTAAAAATATTTTATTTGAATATTTAGCCAAAATAAATACTACTTTTCCAAGTACTCCATTTTTAATTTTTCTTATCATAGTTAATTATAAATAAAATGTAGTCATTTATTTTTACCTAGTTTCTCATAAGTTTACCCTAGTGTATTCTGTGAATGTGACTTAATCTTTGTGCTGTGATATTAAAAAGTTGGGAACCGGGGCACTTGGGTGGCTCAGTCGGTTAAGCGGCCGACTTCGGCTCAGGTTATGATCTCGTAGTCCGTGGGTTCGAGCCCCGTGTCGGTCTCTGTGCTGACAGCTCAGAGCCTGGAGCCTGTTTCGGATTCTGTATCTCCCTCTCTCTGACCCTCCCCCTTTCATGCTCTGTCTCTCTCTGTCTCAAAACTAAATAAACGTTAAAAAAAAAAAAAAAGTTGGGAATCAGTGAGAATTACTAGCTTATCTAAAAAAGGAAATAAGGGGTGCCTGGGTGGCTCAGTTGGTTAAGCATCTGACTTTGGGTCAGGTCATGATCTCATGGTTCATGGGTTCTGTGCTGTTAGCTCAGAGCCTAAAGCCTGCTTCAGGTTCTGTGTCTCTCTCTCTAACCCTCCCCCACTCACGCTCTTGTTTCTTTCTCAAAAATAAATAATAAACATTAAACATTTTTTTTTAAATAAAAAGGGAAATAAAATGTTATCTTAGAAAATAGGAGGAGTTTGTTAGGTTGGATTCCCCGAGAAACAGGCATTAAGGCAAGGATTTGAGTATGTCATTTAGGATTTGATCCCAAGAAGTACCAGTAGGGGAGTGGAGAAGCAAGGCTGGGGTGGGAAGTAAGCCAGTGTGCAGGCTGCGCCTCAGGGCATCTGGGGTTTAGTCTTGCTGGAGAGCCTCTGGGAGACAGTGCTGTACATACTTCAAAGTTGTTTCATCCTGAGGTGAGGAAACAAGTTTACCCACCCACTTCCTTACATTATTCACAAGTGCTCGCAGGGGCATAGATCCCCTCATTTCTGGCCTATCTGCAGTTAGGAAAGGCTCCTGGGGCTAGAGGAATCCTGCAGGCAGAGTTGTGGATGCTTGCAGTGAGAAGTTTTTGGATATATGAAACATGCAGCTAAGTTTCTGTAGCTCACTAGGTTTTGTTCCTATCCCCCACTAAGTGTCTTCTTATTTGGCATCTGACCTAGGCCTGCCCCCAGAGAAGAAAATGTCTTGTCCAGATGATGCTGCCTCCAAAATATCTCTTGAATCAGTATACCTTTTTCCTCATGTCCAGGCTGTGAACATCCTTTGCACTACATCACTATATTCCTAACTGCTGTCAGCCTTTCTGTTCTTGCCCTACCCCCACCCCATCCATTCTTCCTCACAGCAGCCACAACATCCAATAAAACAAAAATCAAATAATATTATTCCCCAGGCCAACTCTTCAGGGGTTTTTCATTGAATATAGGACGAATCCACATACAGTTCCTAAATGGTTTACTATCTGACCCTGGCTCAGATCTCACCATTTCCTTTCACTGTCTACTCTTCAGCTCCACTGGACTTCTGTCATGTCTGAAAGAATGTGCTTAAGGACTGCTATAGGGCTTTTGTATATTGCTCTTGTTTTCAGTCTAGATCATAGACTTGGAATATTCTTCTATCAGGTCTTCACTTGTCTGTTTTCTTTTCATCTTTCTGAGCTTGGTTTATTTTCCTTTCCTCAGATTGGTCTTTTCTGACACCCCTCCCAATCTCCTCCTACACTACCCCCCCCCCAAAAAAAAACCCTAAAAACAGAATGAAGTTTCCTAGCTATATCCTCTCCCAGGATTCTGTACTTTTCCTTCTGAGCAGATCTCTGGAGCAGACCACTGCAATCTCCCCAGGTTGGTCCTCTGGCTCCAACTGCCTTTCCGTGAGACTAGGATTCTCAAAGAAAGAAGGGCCCTCAGGGACCAGACAGGTTATATAAATGTGTGGGTGGAGACAGTGGCAAACTGGGGAGCACATGGTGGTCACTAACAGTTCTGGCTACTTTTTACTGTAATTTGCTGGATTAAAACATTTTTTTTTCCCCAAAAGACCAAGAATCCTGATTTTCATGCAAGATCTTTCAATTTCTAACTGTTGGAATTAAAAAATAATTAAAACCCCTGAGCAGAATAGCCAAAATGATCTTGAAGAAGAACAAAGTTGGAAGTCTCACACTCCTGATTTCAGAAGTTATTATGAAGCCACAGTAATCAAAACAGGTGGTACTGGTATAAAGACAGACATATAGCATAATGGAATAGCACAGAGAAGCCAGAAGTAAACTCTTACATATATGGTCAAATGATTTTCAGTAAAGGTTTCAAGACCGTGCAATGGGGAAAAGACAGTTTTTTCAACAGATGGTGTTAGGAAAACTGGTTATCCACATGCAAAAGGATGAAGTTGGAGCCTTACCTTACACCATGTAAAAAGTGATCTCAAAATGGATCAAAGATCCAAATATACGACCTAAAACTATAAAACAGGGGAAAATCTTTGAATGATTCTGGATATGATACCAAAAGCACAGGCAGCAAAAGTAAAAATAGATAACTTGGACAACATCAAAATACAATATTTCCGTGCATCAAAGGACATAATCAATGGAGTGAAAAGGCAGTCATGAAATGGGGAAAATATCTGCAAATAATATATCTGACAATGGATTAATATCTAGACTATAAAAAGAACTCCTACCATGCAACAACAACAAAATAACTTGATTTAAAAATGGGGGCCCAAAAAAGAAGAAAAAAATGGGCAAATTGACTTGAATAGACATTTCTCCAAAGAAGATACATAAATGACCAACAAACCAAAAAGGTGCTCAACGTTATTAATCATTAGAGAAATACAAATCAAAGCCACAATGAGATAGCCCCTCCCACCCATTAGGATGACTGCTATTAAAAAAACAAAACAAACCAGAAAATAACAAGTGTTGTAAAGGATGTAGAGAATTTGGAACCCTGTGTCCAATGTAAAATGATGCAACTGTTGTGGAAAACAGTATTTTGTTCCTCAAATCAAAAACAGAATTATCTTACAACACAGCAATCCCACTTTAGGGTGTATATCCAAAAGAAATGAAGGGAGGATCTTGGGGAAATATTTATACAATCATGTTTATAGCAACATTATTCATAATGGCCATAAGATGGGAACAATCCAAACACCCAATGATAGACAAATAGATTGTAAACAAAGTGTGGTGTATACATGTAACAGAGTGTTATTTAGCCTTAAAATGGAAATTTTGACACATTACAAGTAATGAAATTTGAGGACATTATGCTAAGTGAAATAAGTCTGTCACAGAAAGACAAATACCGCATGATTTCACTTATGTGCAGTATCTAGAATGGTCACACTCATGGAAACCAAAAGTAAATTGGTGGTTGGCAAGGACTGGAAGAGGGGAAATAGTTGTTTAACATGTAGTTTTGGTTTTGCAAGATTAAAAAGTTCTGGAGATACATTTAGTACAATGTGAATATAGTTAACACTACTGAGCTGTATACTTAAAAATGGCTTAGATGGTAAGTTTTATGTGATGTGTATTTTGCCACAATTAAGAATTTTTTTTTTTTTGAATTTGAAAAAGAAAAAAAAAAAAAAAAGCAAAGCCCTAAGCAGGCTCACAAAATTTATCATGATGTGCACTTTGAAGTGTTTGCCTTCTGACAGTGAATCTCTAACTTGATCATGCATCAGGGTAACCTGGTGGGCTTGTTAAAACAGATTGCTGGGCCACACCCCTAAAGTTTCTGAATCAGTAAGCCTGGGGTGAAAGCCTGAGAATTTGCATTTCTAACAAGTTCCCTGGTGTTGTGAGGCTACTGCTACTGATCCAAGGATTACACTTTGATGACCACTACATTAGATAGATAGTGCCACAGACTACAACTCTGTTAATTTCTATGTATCAGTTTGTGATACATCTTTGGTTCTGGGGTCTGTGAAAGTTGTGTTTGCCATGTCCTTGTGCCATGTGACCCTGCTTCTCTGGCCAGTAATATGCTATAGATGAAGGGCTAGACCTAATATACTGGGCATGGAAACTGCCCAGTTTTGCACAATATATGGTATATAATCCAATTAGAATAATCCAATCCCATTTTGAATGCAAGACACACTAAGGCAGGTCAGGTAGAAGCTGAAGCTAAGAGAAGCTTAATTCTGAGGGAACTGGTCGGGTGACAAGAGCCACCTCATTTTACCTGGAGCAGTGTGAATCACATTCCACCACCATGGGGGCTGTGTGGCCAAGATGCTTCTTGTGCTCGCCCACTTCCTGGTGTGACCTTAATATAAACCTGCATCTTCTCTGCTAAAAAAGAGGAAGTCTCTTTTCTGTGTTTCCTGGAAGACTCTCCCATCCTGTTTTGATAGTTTTGGTATCTTTATCATACTATTGACTCTGCTTTTCTATGGAAGGAAACAATCTTGATCAAGAAATGTGACTCCTTAAGCCTCGGTTTTTATTGAGGTTGAGAAAAATTATAAACTATGCCTTCACTCATAAGATAGGAATTTTTCCATCTGCCAAAATGACTTCGAATAATTGCAATACATGACTCTTAGGGAACATCCTGGAATTGCTATCAAAATCAGTAAACCCATCTCATCCCAGCATCCTGCTTCTTGTCTCCTCTCTAATTGGCTGTCAGCTAGTTCATTTAGTGAAGCCAGCGTTAAAACAATCAGGTTTCCGCACCGCTAGTTCCTCCAGCCCTTTCTCTCCAGAAAAGGGAGAAAGCCGGTTGCAGTTTTGAAAGGGGGCAGAAAAACAATGTCACAGCAGGTACTGTCTACAGCAGGAAAGATGGCCTTAAGGGTAGTGAGCTTCTGCTAACGAAGGGAGTGTCAAGATACTGCATCAGCTGGCTAGAAACGGCCACAGAGGGAATAGTTGCTTAAAGTCTCCCCGGACTCAGAGACTGAGAGATGGTGACAGGGAAGAGATTCCCGGATGGAGAGAGGCTGGCGGTGGTCGTCCGCAGAGGGATTATTGCTAGGAACCGCACTATGGCCTCAGTCCCAGAGGGGCCGATCGGAGCGGACGCTTCCGGATCTGCGTTTTGGGCAAGACCCTTTCAGCCAATCTTTGTACAGGCACTGGTGACGTCACTCGTTGCTCTTAGGCTTGTCTCGTGACGTCAGCCCACGGCGCCGGAAGTGGCGCGTCCCGGAAGAGAAACGTGAGGTTGTCTGTGTCCGCTGTTTCGAGGTAAGGCGGTCGTCGGCCTACCTCCTCTACTGACCCGGTTGAAATTCGTGGGTGTGGGCCCTGGGTCGGGGCCATTACTACCCTTGAATGATGTTCTTTGAATAACGCTTTTATGGCTTCTTTCCCGGCAGGCTTTGCTACATCCTCGGGCTCTAGGCTTCTCACTTTGCTCAAACTCCCTTGGGCCGTTTTTCGGCGACCCCGTCGTTGGTCGTCGCCCCACCAACCTGTACCCCGGACACCTGTACTGGCTTGGTCACTACACAAGCAGAGAAAAGATTAGAGAGTGGGTACTGTCTAGCCCAAGGAGGCGGCTCGGCTTGTTAGGAAGGACATGGTTTTCTCCAGAAACTCTCCGTGAAAGGAACTTGAGGGGCCTTCACAGCGTCCTCAACAGGTCCAATAGGAGGGACAGTGGTAGTGGTTCAACAAAGCAGGGGTATAATTTCTACATGGAATCAATGTGGTCCAGGTTTAGAGCCTTTAGAGAATCTAACTTACATTGGGAATCGTTAGAATACTTGAGACAGGACTGTACTTTACGGAGAGACAATACGGATTTGTGCCCTTCCACCTTAGTTGCACAGTCACTGCTGTCGGCCGATCTTTGTATACGTCCTTAGCCTCTGCTTTTATCCTGTCTTCAGTGTTCACCAGTGACAGGAGTGTTGAATACTTTTGACCAGACACTGAGCTTTACGTACTTCCTCGTTCAGTCTTCATGCTACCTCTCTGTTGTACAGCAAGTCTTAATGTTTTACAGCTGGAGAAATAAAGGCTTAGGTTAAATAATTGGCGTCAAGTCACACAGTGACTAGATGCTGCAACTCAGGCAGTTGCACATAAGAGGCTGGATGTTCTCCACTATGTTATATTGATTTTTTTTTAACTGTTCATTAAGCTCCCGAACACCTCACTCTGTTGTCTGCTATTTTATGGAGAAAATTGAGGTCATCGGATATGCTTTCCCTCAAATTTCTGCCCCTGCTTTCCCTTCTTGAAAAGTCATCTCATTTAACACCCATTCTTACCTTTCTTTTACTCTCAGAGGATAAGCTGTCTCTTCTGATCAAAGTGAATCCCATTATCTTTGCTTCTCACCTTTCGTTTATGTTTTCATCTATGAGACCTTGTTTTTATTTGTCTTTTCTGCCCCTGACTATGTCCTAGTCATATGTGAACATAGGTTTCTGAGATCCCTGGTCACCTGGCTTCTACCCTCCAAAACTAGAAAGAAGGAAAAGTTCTTAGTGATCCGTCTTCCTTTAGCTCTCATCCAGTAAGTCTATTCCCCTTCTTTTTTAAAGAGTGTTCTAAATTCTGCCTCCATTTTCTTACCTTTCACTCCTTTCTCCAGTCTAGCTTTCAGACCTATCATTCTCCTGAAATTTTAACCTTAAGGTCACAGTGATTATCAAATCAGATAGATATTTTTCAGTCACTACTGGATCCCTTTGTTGCCTTTTTTTTTTTTTTTTAATGTGTTTTAGTTTTGAGAGAGACAGAGCATGAGCGGAGGAGGGGCAGGGAGAGAGAGGGAGACACAGAATCCGAAGCAAGCTCCAGGCTTTGAGCTGTCCAGCACAGAACTGGACGCAGGGCTCGAACTCACTGTGAGATTATGACCTGACTTATTCAACAGATATTTATTATGATGCAGAGATGAGGAAGACAAAGTGCCATTAGGAGCTTTCATTCTAGCTATTTCTCCATATGCTTCTCTCACCAGCCATTTCTCCTGTGGGCTAGTCTTTTTACTTCCCTAAAATTTTAGGTGCTTCCAAGGCTTGTGACTTTGGCCCACTTCTCTTTTCATTCTGTACACACTGTTTGAGTGAGCACATCAACTAGGTTGGTTTTAACTGCCTTCTACATGCTCCCAAATCAAAGTTGTCAGCTTAAACCTCTTTTCTAACCTTCCTTCTCACTTCTTACCACACTGCTCACTTCTCACCGCACTGCTGGACAGCTCTGCCTACCAGTTCCACAGACAGTTCAAATTCACAGGCCTGAAACTGAACTCAGTGTCTTCCCTGAACTTGCTCTTATCACATCCATCCCTAAGTCCTGAGGATTTTATTCCCTAAGTATTTCTCAAATCTGTGCTCTCTTCTTCATCCCTATTATTGTACTACTTTAGGTACCATTATCTTTCACCTGAAATATGATGGCCTTCTGACGGATTTCCCCACCTCCAGTCCTTGAAAACAAATCTGTGACAAAGCCCTGCTTCATAATCTTTAAAGATCTGTCTGTTCATTCATTTGATCTTTTTTCTCATTCATTTAGCAAATATTTATTGTTTACTGAATTGCAAAATCCAGTGGAAGTTCTAAAGTTTGAACTCACCAGTCACCCAGGGCTCTGCTTATTCTGGACCTGCCTGTGTCTCTAGCCTCTTTTCTGCTTCATGCTTTAGATTGCAGCAACACTGAACTCCTTTTCATGTGCACTATGCTGTTTCTTAATGCATTACCTTTGCTGTTCCCTTTGACTTGAATCTTCTCCATTTCTCTATCCACTTCCTTCTCCCCTAATTAGAATGACCCTTTCACCAGTTAACTTAGTTTATATATAGGACTCATTTTAGGTCTGCCTCCTATAGGAAATCTTCCTTGACATCTCCTTTCTCCAAGTCTGTATTGGGTATTCCAGCCTTTTGCTGCCATAATACTCTGCACAGACCAATCATTATACTTACTACAATTGTTGTAAGTGTTTCTGTGTTTCTCTCCCTCACAAGACTCTGAGTCTTTTGAAGACAGGAATGATATACCTGCATCATATGAGTGAGACACATTATTTCTTTATTCACAGTACTAGAATACCACAAGGCACATAGTAGGCATGCAGTAATTTTGATTGATCAAAAGAGTGAAGACAAAAGGTATATGGTGTAGTGATTAAGAAACCATTCTTTTTTAAAAATTTTTTTAAATGTTTATTTGTTTTTGAGAGAGAGAGAGAGACATAGTGTGAGCAAGGGAGGGGCAGAGAGAGAGGGAGACACAGAACCCGAAGCAGGCTCCAGGCGCTGAGCTGTCAGCACAGAGCCTGAAGTGAACTATGAGATCATGACCTGAGCTGAAGTCGGACATTTAACTGAGCCACCCAGGCGCCTCTGCCCCCTCCCTGCTTTTTAAGTCTATTTATTTATTTTGAGAGAGAGAGTGCACAAGAGCAGGAGCAGAGGAAGGGGAGGAGGGGAGAGAGAGAGAGAGAGAGAGTGAGAGGGAGAGAGAGAGAGAATCCCAAGCAGGGTCCAGCACAGAGCCCGAATTCAAGTTCAGCACAGAATTCGTGAACTCAAGAACTGTGAGATCATGACCTGAGCTGAAAGCAAGAGTCAGATGCTTAACCGACTGAGCCACCCAGGCACCCCAAGAATCCATTCTTTAGAATTGATTCAAATCCTAACTCTGGCACGTATTAGCTATGTGGCTTGTACATGTTGCCTATTTTTTCTTAAGCCTTAAATTTTTCTTTCTTAGGATGAGAGTTGTGAAAATTAAATGAGATGATATAAGCAAGACATTTAACAAGTGCCTAGCACTTAGTATGCACTTGATAAGGGCATGCTGAACTCCAGGGGATCCAGAAGTATAAGGCCAGGCTTAGCTCAGGGCAGTGATCTTTAAGAGACCCTTCCTCTGAGTTTTTGTATGGATGGGCAGTGATGCAGTCTGTTTACAAGGAGATTATAATCTCATTTGGAGAGTGGAATTACATCCACATTTAATTTTCAGAGAACTGTGAAGGTAAATTAACCACACCCAATAGCAAGATGTAGGGGTAGGGAAGAGAAGATAATTCAGAGAAGACCTCTGGGGGGAGTTGGGGCTTGGAAGTTGAGAAGGATTTGGAATTCTGGAGGGGAGGAAAGAGTATGATCGAATGCCTGGAGATCATATTGAGAATGACTTATTTGGGAGACATGATTCAGTATATCATACCTGAGGGATGTATTTGTGTGTAAGAATGAGTGTATGTGAGTCTGGGGGAAAGGAAAGGTGGGGCTAGTTCTATGAAAGAAGTAGGAGGTGACATAAGTAACCTTTGTGGGGTTAGAGTACGAGGGTCTTAACCTCAGGCTTGAGGAATTTGGGACTGATCAGGGTTGGGCAAGTTGGGTTGGATATCATGATAGCCCTCAGCCACATGTAGCTATTTAAATGTAAATTAAAAAAAAAATCTAAGAAATTGAGGTTTTCTGTCACACTAGCTACATTTTGGATGCTTGATTGTCACATGGTAGCTACATTATTGGACAACATAGGTGTACAACCCTTCCATCATTGTAAAAAATTCTACTGGACATCACTGTTCTACATTCTCAGATTGCTGGGCTTGCATGGCCTATCAGATCACTTGGTTCCTTAAGATATAACTAGATTTTTTTTTCCTGACTAATCCCGACAACTCTGGAATGAAAAGTAGGGAGTTGGAAAATAGAGAATTAGGATTTATCCACATAGATGTGAGGATGGGATTGCCCAAGGAGAGGAGCAAAAGATGGCTTAAGAGGAGCCAGAGCAGAGGAAAGAGAAGGAAGGCCAGAGAACCTGGATAGGATTATTGTCTGGTCATTTACTTGCAAGTATGTACTGTGTTCTTGTATGTCAAGTATTAAGTGCTGGGGATATATTGGTAAGCAAAAAATGGACTGATGCTGTTTTAGAGCTTGCACTTTATGGAGTTTCAATGTATGGACTATATTGAGATTCAGGAGCGCCTCTCATGCATTCCCCATATTCTAAAATGCTTCATTCCTAGAAAATGGATCTGAAGACTAAAATGGGCTAAAAAGTTGGTCAAGGTTAGTTGCATAAGCATTGTGGAGTCACTACTTTAGCTTCTCAAGAATTTGTAAATAGAAACATCATAACTTGAGAACTTTGACAAGAATGAGTGTGTGTGGAGGGCAGGAGGGGTAGTTTCTATTATCCTGCAAAAGCCAGCCATGCTCTCAGCTGCCCATCAGATTCCTTCCTGTCCCTGCTCTCAAACTGTGCTCTCTTCACATTTCTTTTGTTATTACTGTGAGTTGTCAGTCACCACGTGACTACTTTCTCAAAGCCTGATGAAGACATACTTCATTTCTCAGTCCACTTCCTGCTCATTCATCAGTTTCCAGTAAGTGCAAACAGATGTGCCTCTGAATACATAGCATTTAAAAATGGAACGTGCCTATAGCACCATCATCACTTGAGGCCCCAGGTTGAGGATTTTAGGTTTACAACTGACTCTTCATGCCTTGCATTCACCCCTTCACGAAGACCTGCTGAACTTTTGGACCTCACTTTTGTCCACATTATGTTGACTGCCTCCTGACTAATCTCAGACTCTCGACTTCTCCACTCCAGCCTGCCCACGCCCAGCTGTCATTTCACTTTGCCATGCAGCTCATTAACCTGGCAACCTGGCAGTTGTCTCTTCTTGATTGTCAGATCTAAACTTTTCAGCATAGTGTTCAATACCTTTGCCATTTTTGATGACTCTGGAGCAGCTCCCCTGGGTCAGCCAACAGGGTCTGCTTTCCACCCCTCACCCATGGCTTATTGCTGAAATCTGCCTTGTCGCTTGTGCCTTTAAAAATGGAATATACCGTCTCACTTATTTTCCTTATCAGTCTTCTTGGCCTTTTCATTTGGGTGGTTTCCAAAACCTTTCCTGACTGATCCAATATCTGTGACTTTGCACCTCCTCAGCAATCATTTGTTCGCCCTGCTTTGCACTATCCTTTGCAGATGGTAATGAAACTTTGACTTTCAAAAATCTTGTTTCTTTTCTCTTCCCTTTGGACACAAAGCTTGTGCAGAGCGCCTGATAAGTGCTGCCTTGCCTGCAGGGCACATTTCTCAAAGAGAGGGTATTAGAGGCTTGAGCAGTAAGCTTCTGGAGTCGGGGGAGGTATCCCAAAGATCCTAGTCCTGTCCCTATCCATAGTTCCCTGCTCTACCTCTCTGGGTGATCTCATGCTCTCTTTGCCTCACCTTCTCTGACATGTTGATGCCTCTCAAATACATACAGTCAGTCCATTCCTTCCCTGAGCTTTCTACCCATATATCCTACCTTGACCTGTGGATCTTTCACAGGCAATGTAATCTAATTGTGTTTCAGTCTGAAAGCATCCCTTCTTCGTCTGCCATTTAACTTCAAATTATGTCTCCTTGTGTATTGCTCATTTTAGTCAATGGCTATTTCCAAATTCAAAGTCTTGGTTTGTGTCTCCCTCTACTCCTTTGTCATTCCCCAAATACACTCAGTAGTTAAATCTACCTTCACAGTTTGTTCTGGATCTTCTTCCTCTCCATTGTCTTTGTTCAGGCCTTTGTTCAGGCCTCATCTCTCTCCCAAATTTCTTGGCTCTTTCCCTTCTACTGATACTCTCCATGGCCATACAGGTTGTTTTCAAAAGAAAACCGGCACCTTCTCTATTGTGCAGGTTGTGTATAGCACAAAGGTGCCACATTCACTCTTTAGACATTGTAGGTTTGTGTATTTATCATGACAATCTTCTGGTAGATGGCAGTAAAATGTATTGTTCTAATGTTGGTATGTTACGACGATTAAGGAAAGGAAAAAAATTTTTTTAAATGTTTTATTTATTTTTGAGAGGGGGCAGAGAGAGAGGGCAGAGGGGCTCCAAAGCAGGCTCTCTGGGTGTGTGTGTGCTGTTAGTGGAGATCCAGATGTAGGGCTCGAACTTATGAACCCACAAGGGCTCAGGCCAAAGTCAGATGCTTAACTGACGGAGCCACCCAGGTACCCCAAGGAAAGGAAACCTTCTAATCCGCATAAAGATGCCTCTGGACTGAAGAACATCCTCTGTTCTGATGTCCTTAATTCTCTGCCAGGCAAACTCCTTCTCATGCCTTGAAAACTCAGCATAAATATCCTTTCCTCGTTAAGCCATTTTTGATACTCTCCACAAGAGTTGGTTGTTTCTTTCCCTGGGCAAATGCCATATTTGGTTACTCCCTTGTAATGCTTATCACATCATATTGTAATAATTGACATATGAGTCTATCTACCCCACTATACTCCAGGCCTCTCAAGGATAGAGACAATGTTTAATTATTCTTTTATCCTCACCTTGTAGCCTAATGGCCAGCATATAGAGTATATCAGTAAACATAAATATTTGATTGCTTCGCATGATTTAGGCACAGAGTTAAGTACATACATTATCTTATTTAATTCTCACGACAGCCTCATGAGTCCTGTCATTATCACGTTTTACAAGTGAGAAAATTGAGACCTAGGTGAAGTCACTGGCCTCAAGATGAATAGCTGGTAGCTGGCATGTGTGGTGGTGCTGGGGTGTGCTAATTTTTCCAGTGATTCTCTTCTGTTTTGTTTCTCAGAGTAATGATGCGGGTGTGCTGGTTGGTGAGACAGGATAGCCGGCACCAGCGAATCAGACTTCCACATTTGGAGGCAGTGGTGGTTGGGCGTGGCCCAGAGACCAAGATCATTGACAAGAAATGTTCTCGACAGCAAGGTAATTGGTCATAGCAATGTGCAGTACTGTGTTTTGTTCCTTAGGATAATGATAACCAAGGATGCACATTTCCTGGAAGCTATTGATAGAAACCTTTTGTCTGCCATAAACAAAACTCAGGAACTGAGCTCTCTCAGCCAACATCAGGGCCCCATTCACCCCTGATTCCACCCTCTGGAAGCGGTTAATATTCAGTGTTGGGAGCAGGCAGGTTCCATCCTGTTAGTATGGTGGAACTGAATCCCGCACCCTACTTTGCCTGGGGAGATTCCCATTGGGCAGTGAGACAGTTGCATTCTGGGATTTCCAGCCTGAAACCATGTCTGAGAAGTGATGGGATACTTCCATCCTTTATATAATGCCTCACACGGAGGGTGTCGTCTTTATAAGACTATGGCATCCAGCTCTTGAGATGTCTTTCCTAGGATTTAATGAAATGAAGGTCCTTAGGAAAAAGCTGTACCGTGTACTTATTTGTTCCATGTAAACTCTTGATCTGTTCACTGCAACCAGGCCTTCCGCCTGCAGTGTGTTCCTCAGAACAGGGTTTCTCAGTGCTTGGAGTCTGCAATAGTGATTTTGGTTTTTCCCACAAGAGTTAATCTAAGTGAGGGGTGGGGGGAAAGCCATGCTTGAGCTGGCTGGGTCCAAGACAGAAGGAGACACTGCTTCTCACTCTTTGTCCCCTTCTCACAACAGCAACTGGAGCAATGTATATGTTAGCCTGTCTACTGCCTGTCCTCCCTGAAGAGCAGCTGTGGTGTCTCTGCACCTTGTCTCACTCACAAGTGTTTGATGTTACTTCTTCCCACATATGCTCAGACTGTTCTGTCCCTGCAGTCCTCTTTCTAGAATATTCTCTGCACTCTGCCTACCCAAGGCCAGCTGAACTTCTGTTTTCCAATAATGTATCTTTTACCTTTCTTTATTGAAGGCATCTGATAGTTTTATTAAATAATGGAAGCCTGATTTAACAATGAGCCAAGAGCTTATGAAACAACTGGGTCCCTTCCCTGACTGCAGAGTCTGTGATCCTGAGTGGGCCAAGGACTCTGGAATAGGGATTGTGGGGATTCTGTAAACCTGCCTCATAGGAATGTTAGCAGTAGCTAAAGGAGTATGTATGCTGTTGGAAATTTTATGGAAGGATTTGGAGCCCAGCCACTTCCATAATAGGCGATTTTGCTCATGGGCCTTTGAGGAAACCCCTGTCAAGTTGCCTCCTGGAATGAGGCTTCATTGTCCTGTAGGAAGAACAGGAGCATGTGCTTGCTTCTTGGTGGCCTTTAGATTGAACTTTTTTCAATCTCTTTCAGTACAGTTGAAAGCAGAGTGTAACAAAGGATATGTCAAGGTAAAGCAGGTATGTGTGTTTCTAATTTGGATTTCCATTTTATACTTGATGATTTTCTTATGCTGTCTGTACCAACCTGTGAAAGCTTCTCTGTCATGTGTGGAAGTGATGGGGTAATAGAAGTGAACCTTAAGCATGGTATCTGGCACACAGTAAGTGGTTAGCATAGCAGTGGCTATGGTATTATTGCTAGCATTGTAATTATTTTCTGATTTTTCTATAGGTAGGGGTCAATCCCACCAGCATTGATTCAGTCATAATTGGGAAGGACCAAGAGGTGAAGCTGCAGCCTGGCCAGGTTCTCCACATGGTGAATGAACTTTATCCATATATTGTAGAGTTTGAGGAAGAGGCAGAGAGCCCTGGCCTGGAAACACACAGGAAGAGAAAGAGGTCAGGCAACAATGATTCTATAGAAAGGGGTGCTGCCCAGGAAGCTGACTCCCATACAGGACTGGAACCTGGGAGTGACCCTGGCCAATGCTCTGTGCCCTCAAAGAAGGAGAAAGATGCATCTACCAAAAAGGTGAGGGTGGTGTGCCTGATAGATGACATGGAGATTAAATGAGATATAATGACTGCTTGATTGTTTTGTACACTGTAAAGCTCAAATACTCGTAAGGCATTATTAACCATGACAAGGGTTATTAACCATGATGAAAGAGTCACTTGTTTGTGTCACCAATCACTTGGGTGAATGTCCCTTTATGTACATTTTTCTTGAAGTCCTGAGGTAAGCCACCCGAAGGTAGGGAGGTAATGGCGGTGTACTGCTAAAGTGGGTCAGTCATATGTGTATCTGCAGAGGGTTAGCATTGGAACGCTGTTCATAGATCATCTGATTCACATCCTGATGTCAAAGTGGAAATGTAGTTAGGCTGTAGATGGAGTGCGAGAGGGCAAAGAAGATGCAGTTCACACTCTGGCATTTCCAGCTTTCATCTAGACACACAGCTCTCACTACTGTATAGGAAGAAAATGGAAATGGTTTATGGTTATAAAGGGAAAAGATTGAGTAAAGTGGATATAGTTGAGTTCTTTTTTTTTTTTTTTTTTTTGAATGCTTATTTTTGAGAGAGAGTAAGAGTGAGCAGGCGCGGGCAGGGGAGGGGCAGAGAGAGGACAGAGGATCCAAAATGGGCTCTGTGCTGATAGCAGAGAGCCCGATGTGGGGCTTGAATTCACGAACCACGAGATTATGATCTGAGCTGAAGTTGGACACTTGACCGACTGAGCTACCTAGGTGCCCCAGATATAGTTTAAATCTTAAAAATGAATTTTATTACTTGGGATGCCTGAGTGGCTCAGTCAGTCAGGCTCAGAGCCTGGAGCCTGTTTTGGTTCTGTGTCTCCCTCTCTCTCTGCCCCTCCCCCACTCATGCTCTGTCTCAAAAATAAATAAACATTAAATAAATAAATTCAGTAACCTTTTGAGAGAGGGTTAAAAAAAATGAATCATTACTAAGTTTGGTTGCACTTTGCTGACACATACAATATTAACTAATGCCAAATACAGCTACTGACATTTGCAATTTACATTGCCCCTTTTTGTTTCAGGAATCATTGGGCCACTGGAGTCAAGGCTTAAAAATTTCTATGCAGGATCCCAAAATGCAGGTCAGAATAAAATTTTGGCATTGAAATGTATTACATGTCTTTTAAGTGACTACTCCACAGAGTGAGGATAAATGAAAGCAAAGGAGATCAATCCTTCTGAATGAGGTTTGTTTTATTGGTCTACTTGGTGAGAACAAGTGGCTTTTCCCATCGTCAGTAAGTTAGCAACTGGAATTCTTTGGAGAGAAGCTAAGTTCTTCAACTGAAGATCTCCTCTTCCTTATTCCTCCTAAACTTCTGGGTGCTATTAAGGGAAGTTGAGTTAACCTTTGTGGGGTTTTTTTCACGGGAGTGTCAGGTAATGTATTGTGACTGCAGTTGCTGGGCTGCCCCGGGATTAATAGTCAGGTGTCATCCTGGGAGGAGTCTGTGAGTTCTTAAGTTACATTCTGGGGTGACAAGGGGCCAGATCTGATAGGGCGTCTTGGAACACATGATTGTGTCACATGGTCTGCTGTGTTAGAGTGGAGAAGGGTGCCTTTGAATTTATGCCTGCAGGGATTTTACATCCAATCCATAGGAACTATTTTGTACTGTGAATTTCCTGCGTATTCTCTGTAGTGTAGTGCTTGAAAACACAGGCTCTGGAGTCAACTAGATCTGGTTTGAAATCCTAGACTTCCCACTTAGTAATGATGTGACTTTGTGCAAGACACTCATCTGAGTCTCTGCTGTCATCTGACAAAATTGGGATACTGACACCTTTTGCGTAAGATTGTGTTGGGAATGAAGTGAGTTAGTGAATATGACAGTACCTGACACACAGAACATGTGTGGTAGATATCTGTTTCCTTCTCTTGTGCCCCATCCTAGGTTTACAAAGATGAGCAGGTGGTGGTGATTAAGGATAAATACCCCAAGGCTCGTCACCACTGGCTGGTCTTACCATGGGCTTCCATTTCCAGTCTGAAGGCTGTGACCAGGGAACATCTTGAGCTCCTTAAACACATGCACACTGTGGGGGAAAAGATGATTACAGATTTTGCTGGGTCCAGCAAACTCCGCTTCCGATTGGGTTACCATGCCATTCCCAGCATGAGGTAAGTGTTGTGGGTAGTGCTAGTGTATTCTGGTTCTAAGTGGACAGATGGATTCAGCTTGGGTGTGCTGATAGTCTCAAGGCCAAGGGGAGTAGGGTGGGATGTTTCCAAGGAAGGTGGGCTGAAACTTCCACCCTTCTCCCTGATTTGCCTGTGACTTTTATTAGATTTTTCAGAAGCATCTATAACTCCTTAGTGATTAAGGACCATTGCTCTGGAGGAGACAAACATCACTGACTTTTGTCATGATAGCTCAGTAGATCTAAGATTTAAAATAAAATGAGAGAAAAATGCAGAACCTGTTCAAAGAACTCAACCAAGGCAGATCTCCATAGTTGTTGTTCTTTTTTTTTTTTTTTTTAAATATTTATTTTTGAGAGAGACTGAGTGTGAGCAGGGAGGGGCAGAGAGGGAGATACAGAATCTGAATCAGGCTCCAGGCTCTGAGCTGTAAGCACAGAGCCCAACATGGAGCTCAAACTCATGAATTCAAAGATCGTGATCTGAGTTGAAGTCGGACTTAACCAACCTGAGCCACCCAGGCACCCCTCCAGTTCTTCTGAGCTAAGCAACAAGATAAGCAGATTAATTGGATTTCGCAGTTTTTATCTTGTATTTGTTCATTTGTTTTTTCGTGATAAAATACACGTAACAAAGTTTACCACTTTAACCATTTTTTTAAAAAACTTTATTTAGGGGTGCCTGGGTGGCTCAGTCGGTTGGGCGGCCGACTTCAGCTCAGGTCATGATCTCGCTGTCCATGAGTTCGAGCCCTGCGTTGGGCTCTGTGCTGGCCGCGCAGAGCCTGGAGCCTGTTTCGGATTCTGTGTCTCCCTCTCTCTCTGACCCTCCCCCGTTCATGCTCTGTCTCTCTCTCTCTCAAAAATAAATAAACGTTAAAAAAAAAAAAATAAAAAACTTTATTTAAAATCCAAGTTAGCACAGTGTAATAATGACTTCAGGAGTAGGATTTTAACCATTTTTAAGTGTACAGTTTATTGGCATTAAGTATATTTACATTGTTGTGCAGTCATCACCATCATTTTTCTAGGACCTTTTTCATCTTCCCAAACTACCTCCCATTCCCCTCTACAGTCCCTGGTAGTTACCATTCTGCTTTCTGTTTCTAATAATTTGACTGCTCTAGGTGATTCATGGAAGTGGAATCCTACAGAAACTCTTTTTGTGATTAGCTTATTTCACTTAGAATAATGTCTTCAAAGTTCATGTATGTGGTAGCGTGTATCAGAATTTGTTTTGGTTATTTTTTTTTTTTTAACTACCCAACAACATTCTTCACATTTTATTTAGATAATTATGACTTAAATTATGGGTGACTTTAACCAAATGAAATTTTTGTGCCATATTTTTTCCCCATCAGTACTCTTCCTTTTTTTTTTTTTTTTTTTTTTTTTTAAGTTTATTCATTTATTTTGAGAGACGGTGAGAGAGCACATGAGCGAAGAAGGGGTAGAGAGAGATAGACAGAGAGAGAGAATCCTAAGCAGCCCAAGCAGGCTCTGCACTGCCAGGACATGAACCACAATATCATGGCCTGAGTCAAAACCAAGAGTTAGACACTCAACCAACTGAGCCACCCAGGCGTCCCAGTACTCTTTCTTTAAAGTTGAGGCTTAGCTTACATGCAACAAACTGCATCAGATTTATAGTTTGGTCAGTTTTGACAAACATATACGTCCTGTAACTATCACTCTGATTAAGATACAGAACATTTCTGTCATATCCCAGAAAGTTCCCTTGTGCTCCTTTCCAGTTAGTCCTTTCCTCAACCCTCGTGTTGTTCTGATTTCTTTCCACATAGGTTAGTTTTGCTTGTTCTAGAACTTCATATAAATGGAATCATATAATGTGTCTGACCTTTTTTAGTCAGCATTGTGATTTTGAGATTCATGTATATTGTCTTGTATATCATGGACATACTTCATGTTTTTGCTCTTGGGTAAATACCTACAAGTGAAGTTGCTAGGTCTAAGGGTAGATGTATGTTGTACTCAGTTAAAAAAATGCAGTTGACCCTTGAGGCGCCTGGGTGGCTCAGTCAGTTAAGTGTCGGACTTTGGCTCAGGTCATGATCTTGCGGTCAGTGAGTTCGAGCCCCATGACAGGCTCTGTGCTGAGCCTGGAGCCTGCTTCAGGTTCTGTGTCTCCCTCTCCCTCTCTGCTCCTCCCCTGCTTATACACTCTCTCTCTCTCTCTCTCTCTCTCTCTCTCAAAAATAAATAAACATTAAAAAAATGTTTTTAAAAATGCAGTTGACCCTTGAACAACATAGATTCGAATTGTGCAGGTCTACCTATATGCAGATTTTTTTTTTAGTGTAGTAAAATACTATAAAAGTATTTCTTTTTGTTGTGAGTTTCTTAATAGCTTCTTTTCTCTGGCTTGCTTTAGTGTAAGACTTCAGTATATAATACAACATACAAAATAATGTGTTAATGGACTGTTTATGTTATTGGTGAGGCTTCTGGTCAACAGTAGGATATTAGTAGTTAAGTTTTTGGGAAGCCAAATGTTACACTTTTGGATTTTTGATAGTGTGGGGGGTCAGTTCAAGGATCAACTGTATATGTTTAATAAGGTTTATTGTTAGAACCTTACTAAAAAATTTAGGACAAAAGTCACCCATAATCATAATTCTGTTTCTCCAGTGCTGTGCAGCCTGTGGCTAACAGAGCCCTTGACTGTAGAGCACTTTTCACATAGTAATCATGGTGTCCATACCTTCATCATATAACAAATGCTGTTGTGCTAAGAATGGTAAAAAAAGCTATGGCAGGTGTGGGTGGGAAGCAAAATGAGCAGTAAGTAAAGTTGCTGCTTACATATCCTTTTAAGATCCCTGTAATTTTGAATAAACACTGTGGAAAGGAAAAGGTAACAAATTTTTTTATTGTAAAAAATTTAGAAAATATAAAAAATAAAGTATGAAGCAGAACAAAGATCTTCCATAACATCACCACTAATTGAGCCCTAGACCTTACTTGAATTTCACTTTTTTTTTTTTTTTATGTTTTTCTGCTCCAGGATGCAGTCCAGGATCCTGTGTTGCATTTATTTATTTATTGTCTTTCCTTAGTTTCGCCTAATCTGTGACACTTCCTCCTCCTTTCCTGGTTTTCATGACCCTGACACTTTTGATGAATACTGGTTGGTTTTATAGCATGTCTCTCATTTTGGGCTTGTCTGTTACTTTTTCATGTTTAGGTTGAGGTTATACTTTTTTTCTTCTTTTTTTTCTCCTCCTTTCAAAACACCAGAGATGATGTTGGGTCCCTCTAAGTGTACCATATCAAGGAGTGCATAATGCTGAGATGGCTTTTTACTCATGATATTAACCTTGATCACTTTGTTATGGTGATGTCTGCCAGGGTTCTCTCTTGAGTTACTGTTTTCCCTTTGTAATTGATGAATATCCTGAATAGTTTGGAACTGTGCTGCTATCCTGTTTGTCCTCAAACTTTTACCCAGTGGTTTTAGGATTTATTGGTAGGTCCTGCCTGCAACAGTTATTACTGTGGTGTTTATCTTGCTGATTTAGCTTATCATGTCGGGGTCACCAGTTGTGGGTTTGGCTTTTGGCTTTGTCCAGCAAAGCTGAGGACAGCAGAAAGGATTACTTAAGACTCCAAAAGTCAAGAGACGTGAAAGAGAGGCTAAGGGAAGGCACCCCAAGCTGCTCTCAAGCTCCCGTATTTATTAGGCATACATTATAGGGAAATCACTGTGCAATATGAAAATTGGCACGTAGGTGCCAGTAAGAATGTCTAGAAAAGCGTGCAAAAAAACAAGGTATTCCCCAGACTGCAAAAGAGCAGATGCCGGAAAGCAGGGTGGTGAACAAGATAAGATATTCCATAGATAACATGGTCTAAGGAATTCATGAGCACACGCAACCCTAAATACACGTTAACTAGATACTGGTCAGCTGTTTTCAGCAGAGCCAGAAAGCAGTGTAATGCATTCCCTATAATCTCCTTAACCAGGACAGAGCTATTTGATTTCCCACATTACCTAATGGTGCTTTTATGTTTCCGTCATTCTCTTTAATTTATTTATTAGAATTCTTCTGTATGGAAGAGCTGTCCTTTCTCCCCCATTATGTATCTATTCAGTTATTTATCAGTAAGGACTCATGGATGTTTATTTTATTCTATAGGTTTTAATTTGTCACTCATTTTATTTCTCAAATTGTTCTGGCTTTGGTCCTTGGAAGCTCCTTTACGTTGGGTCCTGTATCATTTTGATATGGCCCTAACATTTTTTGAGCACTTCTTTATTTTCTGGAGCAAGATGTTCCAGGTTCATCTTATATTTTTTTCTGTTCTAGCCCTGGAAGGAACCTTTTATTTTATTTAGTTCTTTTATTGGATAATGATATTTATAAACCAAGACATGCATACTAAGTTTCTATATTGAGAGAAGTGGTTGATTCCAGAGTGCCTTTGCTCCTAGGTCCTCTAAGCAGATAGAGCCTGGAAATACATGCATGAATCCTAACCCACACAGACATTCTCTTTCTTCCTTCCTCTCTTTCTTTCTTTCTTTCTTTCTTTCTTTCTTTCTTTCTTTCTCTACTTGTGTATGTGTATGGAAAAGCAAAAATTTATACTAATACCTCTCGCTCTAGTTCAACTCTGCAAGGTTCATTCTTGTCTCCCCCTTTCTTTTGTTGTAATTTCTTTGTCCAACAGTGAAAAATCTGGCTCTCATTAGATATCATAAATTCGCTTACCTGTTCGATCTTAGTGTACACATAAAATAGTTACAGAATTGCTAACCCACACCCCTGTGAGAAACACATTTACTCATTAGGGCACAGTATTTGTATACAGCTTTTTTTTATCTTTACGGTATCCAAACTACTGTTGTTCAAAGTTCACTTGGCAAGTTATTTTTTTCCTGACCCCCTTCAGTGTGGTTCCCTTATTTGTTTGTAATACTGTTAGGTTTGTTACTGCCTATATTCCATTTTGAATTCCTGCATGTATTGGTTGGTTTTGATTATTTATTGCGGGGATAGGAATATTACTGATTCTAAGAGTCAAAGCTATACAAAAAGGCATCTTACTTGGTTTAATAAGTCCAAAAGAGAACTCTTGATTTTCTTCCTCAAACCTGCTTTTCTTTTAAGCTTTCCCATCTCTGTAAGTGGCACCTCCCCCAAACCATATCCAATCCTTCCACATTAGGGAGTCCTACTGGTTCGAGTGCAAAATGTATTCCTAATACTACAGCTCTAATCTAAGGTGTGTTTATTTCTAGCTTCGACTTCTGCAGTAGCTTGCTAACTTGTCTCTGTATCCATCGTTGTCCTCTTTATAGTTCCTTCTCTGCAGGCCAGCCAGAGTGATCTTTTAAAAGTGCAAATCAGAGACCATGTAAGCAGAATACAGTGCAGACCCCTTGTCAACCTATAAGACTCTTTATGTTCTGGCCCCTACCTCCCTGGCTCCAGCCATTCCAGATGTATTTATCACCTTTCTGTTCCTCAGTTGCACGAAGTTCTTTCTCATCTCAGGGCCTCTGCACTTGGCCTCCCCACTCCCTGAAACACTCTTTCCCCAGATCTTTGCTTGCCTAATTGCTTTCTCAGACCAAATCACTGCCTGGCAGGGGCCTTCCCTGAACACTCTTGGCTAGATGAAGCGGTAACCTCTACTCCCTGAGCACTCTGTGTCCCATTTCCCTGGCTTATTTTTTTCTTAGTGTTAATGGTTTGAATTTTCCTTGTTTATGTGTTTACTTATTTTTTATTTGTCTTCATTATTAGAATATAATTTCTGTAAGGGCAGAGGCCTTTCTCATTTTGTTCACTGATAAATTCCCAGTGCTAGAATAATCCTTGGCCCTTTAACAAGCATTACATATTCTTCAGTGAATGGGTGAATGAATTGGATTAAATGGAAACACTAGCAATATTTTATATACCTGTACTTTTACTGTTTGTCATTTTGATTAAGCCATAGTTTTTAATGGATTTAATGGTCTTTTTTTTCCCCCCCTCTCACCTAGCCATGTACATCTTCATGTGATCAGCCAGGATTTTGATTCTCCTTGCCTCAAAAACAAAAAACATTGGAATTCTTTCAATACAGAATACTTCATAGAATCGCAAGGTAAACAGTGTTGTTTAGTTTTCACATTTGTTTCATTTTCTCACCTGTTCTTATATTTGCTTTAGTTGTTTTCCTAGATAATAACCTGGCCTCGAAAGCCCATGTACAGCTTTGTGTTCCCTATAAAGATTCACCCATTAAAATAAACTGGATTATTTGGGTTCAGTAGGATTGCCACTTTGCTGTGAGCAGCCTTCTTGGTGGGGTTAGAGGGTAGAGATCTAGAAAGCTGTTATATCAGAGTCAGAAAGGTACGTTTTGTTCTAACAACAGGGGCCTTAAAGGTTGTCCTGAGAATTATTGGAGTTCATAGACATGAAAGCTCTTAACAGTTGTCTCTTCTGCCATCAGCTGGGTAGGGGCTTGGGGGCTGCCTCATGTGAGGAGTGGTTGATTAACAGGGGAAGGCTGTGTATATATAGAAGGAAGCATTTCCCAGGGTATGTACTGTGGAACTTCAGTATGCTGGGATGTTAATGATGGCAGCTACCACTGACCAAGGGCTAACCAAGGGTAAAGCACTATGATACAAACTTTTGATGTAATAATATGGATTCCTTACAGTGTGTCCTGAAGGAATGTAATTACCTCAAAAACAGATTGCTCAGATTTAGAATCTGATTCCCAGCAGTGAGTTTAACCTCAAGTTTACTAGCTTTAGGATACCTGGCATATTTTTATGTGGAGTCAGAGTTTCTTTTCTGGGGGGGTATCTTGTATTGGATTTCTAGAGTAGCTGGGCTCTGAACTTTTTTCCTTTGCCTGCAGCTGTGATAGAGATGGTACAGACCACTGGCAGAGTGAGTGTCCGAGATGGGATGCCTGAGCTCTTGAAGCTGCCCCTCCGTTGTCACGAATGCCAGCAGCTGCTGCCTTCCATTCCTCAGCTGAAAGAGCATCTCAGGAGACACTGGCCAAAGTGATTCTGTGGAGCCTGAACTTTTGCAGCAGGTGTGGCTGATTGTTTAGAGCAAATTTCTGACACCTGTTCTGGATTGCTTGTGAACTTTTATTTCTTGAATTAAAACATGCAGCTTCCCCCGCCCAAACAAAGCTTCTTCTGTTCCTGAGTGGCTCCAATATGGGATGACCTGAAATAGTTCAAGAATTAGGAATTTGGGGTTGTTTTGGATGTGTTCTCTGGTGATGGTGGCTGGGACAGGCCTGAGCCCTGATCTCCAGGATCCATGTCAGGTCTGACTCACGGGGAGCAAAGCCATGTTCACACTGACCTAATGCAAGATATGGAATCAGAGAGCAGGCTATATATTTCTGTTCTGTACATTTAATCCTTCCTCCCCAGAGGAAGAGAAGCTCGAGAGGTCTGGTATTTAGCTTAAAGGTACTAATTGGTCTTGTTCTCTGATCTTAATCTGTTCTGTAATATTCTTTCTCTTTCCTTTCTTTTTTAACTTAATTTAATTTACTTATTTATTTGCTTATTTATTTGGTTTTAAATCTTCAGGGTTTTTTCTTTTTTTTTTTAAATTTTCATCCAAATTAGTTAGCATATAGTGCAACAATGATTTCAGGAGTAGTGCCCCTTAGTGCCCCTTACACATTTAGCTCATCCTCCCTCCCACAACTCCTCCAGTAACCCTCTGTTCTCCATATTTAAGAGTCTCTTATGTTTTGTCCCCCTCCCTGTTTTTATGTTATTTTTGCTTTCTTTCCCTTATGTTCATCTGTGTCTTAAAGTCCTCATATGAGTGAAGTCTTATGATATTTGTCTTTCTCTGACTCTTTCCTTTCTTCATGGAGAAATTAGTTTCTTCTGTTCCTTTCATTCCTTTCTATCCAAAACCATCCATGCTTCCTTCTCAGAAAGTGTCTCACCAGTACTTATTCACTCTGAGCAAATAGGCTTGGTGAGGGGGTGGAGAGATGGGTTTTTTCCTCTAATATCAGGGGTTCCTGGCTGATGAGGAAATACTCGGCCAAATGTTTGTTCATCAGGGTTCAGCTGTCAAGCCTTCTTGCTGGCCTGCTTGGATCTTTTGTCTGAAAATAAAGTTATTTGTTTGGGGCAGCTCTCTTAGGTAGTTGAAAATTATTGGGAGTTCAGGTAATAGTCACAAACTCCGTTCTGATGCATGTAGAGATCATCGTTAACTGAAAAGTTGCATAGAACCCCATAGCTTCATTTTTTACTCAGAACAAATTTGGATGTCACTGTTGGAGCAAATCTGTTTTTGGATAATGTCAGAACTAAAGGTAAAAGGAAATCTAAAATGTTGCTTTTGATTGCATTGGTGATCCATTTGAGGATGTGGCTCTTTTTGCTCTTGAGTTTGTTAAAAAAATAAAAGAATACCCTTAATAATAACTTCTCTCTGGAGAAAACCAATTTGTGGAGACCGTATCTGACCTCAGTCTTTCATAAACAAACAGAATGCTACAGTGGTTTTTTGGTTGAGCATGGGTATAGTCATATAGTCCTAAATAGTAGTAATTAATGATTATAGCAGCTAACATTTGTTCAACTCCTGTGCATCTAGGCATTATTCTAATACTTTTTTCAGATTATCCCATTTCTCACTGTATGTAATTCTGTGGGGTAGGTATTCTTGTTATGACCCTTTAAAGGGGAAGAATTTAATAATCTGTAAAGGACCCTGGGCTTCAAAGTTGGTTTTGGTTCTGGGGCATCAAACTCATTTTCCCTATTAGTTGAAGAATATAAATGTATTACTAACCAGTAGGGGCCATAGACTCATAGGGGCATTGGGTCTGTGCTGACCAAAAGCTCTTCGTGGCATTTTATCATTGATTTCTCTGAGGACAGTCAGTTCCTCTAAAGCCCCTTTTCCACATCTGATGCCTTAAAGCCCCTAGAAACTGTTTCTAAAGGTACACTCCATGGATACCTGAGATCAGAATTGCTAGTGTCCTTCTACAACATGTAAACACTTGGGCTTTATCTCAAAACCACTGAATCACAATCCTTTGGGCCTAGGAATCTGTATTATAAAACATTCAGGATGACCGTTTTCATACTAAAGTCTGAGAACCACAATATAAATGAAGTCTGGGCTTCAAAGCACTTTGCATTTCTGAAAGTTCCAGATTAGACTGTCCCCTGCCAGGATACACACACAGTTTCCTGGTTGGTTTTCTGGGCTAGTTGCAGGCCTTCCTTCCCTCTGCATGGTCAATTTTATTTCAGGACCCAGGGAGACTTTGGGCATTAGATAAGGGAGAATGACTACTTATAGGGACCAGCCCTTTGTTTCTGCAGGATTTGGGGGAGGCCCCCTGGCCCCATGTTTTGTTTTTGTTTGTTTTTTTTTTTTAATTTTTAAAATTTATTTAGAGAGAGAGCAGGGCAGGTATAGAGGGAGAGGGAGAGAGAAAGAATCCCAAGCAGGGCTGCACTGACAGTGTGGAGCTCGATTTGAGGCTCAAACTCATGAACCTGAGTTCATGACCTGAAGTGAAATCAAGCCACTCAGGCGCCCCTGGCTCCAAGCTTTTTGGGACCAGGCCTGGTGCTGATGACTTCCTTTTCTTTTTTCTTTTTTAAAATATTTATTTATTTTGAGGGAGAGAGGGAAAGATCATGTGCTCACATGAGGGGGGAAGGGCAGAGAGAGAAGGAGAGAGAGAAGCCCATGCATGAGATCATGAGACCCAATCATGAGATCATGACCTGACCCAAAATCAAGAGTTGGGTGCTTAACCAACTAAGCCACCTATGCACCCCAACTGTTTCTTTTCAATGGCTCCCATCCCTTCTTGCTCAGACATCAGTCACAAAGGCTTGGTCTGGGACCTGTGATGAACTCAGCTAACCTTAGGCTCAGAGCCTATATATTTTTCCTCTTCTGGGTCTGTCTGAGATATCCAGGTACAAATGGTCCTTTCCAGGACCGGACCATACTTGAGATGGTCCACTAAGAGTCCTTGCAGGTTCAGGGATGCTTCCTGGAGTCTGGCATCTGGTAATCAGTCACATACACTGGATATGGCTGGATGTCAGAGATTCAGCATTGATCTCTGTCAGAATTGGCCTAACTGCCTCTCTCTGTCCCAGTAGCTACAACTTGGAGATCTCCACAGAGCTCTGAAGATTCTTCCATAGACTAGATTTAAAAAACAAAATATGATGAAGGCCATGAAGCTCACTCCCCAGAATAATGTGTACACATTTTATGTACCCTTAAAGTGCTTCCATGGACTCCCTAAGGGGTCTGTGAACCCCAACTTAACCTCTGCTCTGAAGGAAAAAGTCACCACTTTGCATGGGAGCTTAGGAGGTATCTGGGATCCCCTCCTATGGAGGTGTCTGGAGATCCCAGACACCTCCTATGGAGGACTAGGGGGAGAGACCTTATCTCCAGGATATCCCTGAGATGCTCTCCTTTGGTGTCATTGCTCCTTCCTCAGCCCTTTGGTGCATGCACATCTTGGGGTCTTCTAACTAGAGATGGAATTCAGGCCCAGGAGCTGCTCGCTCTAGTTTAGCCACCACATTCAGGCAGGAATCTTGGGAAATGGAGAAATCTTCAGCAGGTCTGAGGGGTTAAGGAACCCTGACTGGCCGACTTATCATGAGCTATCTAAAAGGCAGTGAATCTACATTACTAAAACCAGTCATCTGCATAAATAGATCAGCTATATCATGAATGTATCCCAGGATAGTGGGAATGGCAGTATCTCTTGGGTACAGTATGTTAACAGTACAAACTGTGCTGGATTCAGTAAGTAATCTCTGACTAAGGCAGAGATTTCGATGAGGCCTCAGCCAATGTACTTGGGAATTGCAGAACATTTAACTGAACTTCAGATAAGGTGCCCAGTGAACTTTTTAAAAATAGGTATTGCCAAAACAGTTAATTTTCTACCTAATCAACAATGTTATATAGTTTAGCATGTTGATATTAAAATCACAATGAGAATGGTAAGAAACTGCAACCAAGGAGAGACTACATCACAGTGTATGTGATATATGATGATATATGTGATACATGTGAGATATAATGAGGGAAATGTTGAAGAGTGAGGTGACCACCTTTACATTCTTTGTTTAGCCAGGCTACCCTGTGACCTTGAACAACAGAAGTTTTAGAAAAACAAATGAGAAAATGAGGAGTCAGAAAAAGGACATGAAATATTTAGGTATATAGGTCCCATGCCACCCCCTCTCCCAAGTGGGCTATTGTTACATGATCACTAGAAAAAATGGTCTTACTTTGCCTATTTATCCCAGACTTATTACTGTGTTGTAGTTGGGTGGAGTCTTCTCAAGGAACAGGGAATAGTGGCATGAAAAAATAGGACAAATGCACATAACTCACCTTTGTGACTCTAAGTTGTATTTCCTCCATTAGGGACTATCCTCTTACCTTAGCCCCGTCATACCTAGGCAAGGCAGCTGTTTTATTAAAATAAAATGGTTGAATATGGTTACTTCAACTCTAGCCAAGAAACCAGATTTAAAATGGAGTTCCTTTGTTGCTTAAAGAGAAGGTAGATATGATGACAGAGCTGAACTGGAAACCTGAAACTGAACAAGTGAATGCTTTATATGAGAACATGAAGAGTAGACCTTAAATAGTTTATGACAAATCTTAAGTCAGAGCTGGGGAAAAGGGCTCTCAAATTCCATTAGAATCTCTGAACGGGAGTAATCTACTCTTAATATCTTAATTTCTTAACTTTGTCTTTTCTTCTTCCTTTCTTTTTAAAAATTTTTAACAAACTCTACCATAAAGGAATGGGTTTTGAGTTTTAGAGTCTACTAATGATTAGTGTTCTCATGTGTTATTAGCATTATTTAGGCCATTGTTGAATGACTCATCAAATCAGAGATACACTCAAGTGCCTGAGTGTTCCTTTGTCAGCAGCTGCTGTCTACCCAAACTTTAGGGAAGGGAGTGGCCAGGATGTGGGGCAGTGGGAAAGGAGTTTAGACCTCTAGGATTCTGGGCCACTCACTGTTCAACTCTTTTTGCCTGTTCCATTTTGCAAATTTATTTTGAGACCATCTATTTCAACTTCCTCAATTTTTAGAAGGCAGCTGGGACTTGGAGATTTAAGGGGCTCATTTAACAATTTAAACCAGATCTTGGCCTTTATTGCACTCATCTCTTTGTTCCCGGATCCTCTCAGACACTGAGATTTTTTTTTTTTTTTTTTTAAGTAAACTCTGCCCCTAATGTGGGGCTTGAACTCACGACCCCAAGATCAAGAGATGCATGCTGTACTGACTGAGCCAGCCAGGCAGCATAGACACTGATATCTTATTTGAGAATAAGGATCGGCTACTCTCCTAAGTCCCACTCACTTCTGTCCTGCCTCATAATATTTTTTTCATGTAAATGCAGAGTAGAAAAAAAAAATCATCTTAAGCTTGTATTCGAGGCTCAGCTCTGTTCTATGTTGGCTGTGTAGCACTGGGTTAGTCATTTAACCTCTCTGGCATCAATTTCACCATCTGTGAAATGGAACTAAAATATGTACCTCTCATGTTGACTGAGGATTAAACAAGCATGAACGTGGAAAGGACCTGGTAGTGGGATGGTCCAGCATTCAGTCCTAGTCTCCTCTCTGGGAGGCCGGACCCCGGTGCCAGGCTGAGACCGGGTCGAGCAATGGCTCCCTGTTGACTCAGCCAACCCGGTGGTTCCCCCTCCCATTCCCCCACTTGCAAAGGCATACGAAAGCCTTGTCAAGGCTGAGAAAGCTAATTCCTGAAGCCTGTGGTCTTTGGGTGTTGGCAGTAATGTTATCCCCCTTTTCTACCCTGGGTCAAAGAGAAACAAACAGGGGAACTGTGTTTTGCTAGCAATCTATCAACAAGGTCTTGTGACCCGTTTAGAAAGTTCATAAGGTACACAGAATTAAATGTTTTGGCTGGCAGCGATCATGTGAAACCTGTTTATTCTTAGAATGACCTGATCCATAAGAGTCTTGATATAAAAGATTGTGTACAGCAACAATAAAGCCGTCACTTGGGCCATCAGCCCAGGGGACCCTCCTGTTCCCAAACTGGCTTCTCTTCTCTTTTTTTTTCTTACATTCCCCTACCCTCAGGACCCTGATCTCGGTGTTTGTTGCGCCGGTCGCAACACCTCTCCCAAACTAAACCCATCTGATCTGTGAACCCTCAGTGAATATTCTCTCAAGCAAGCTCTTTTGCACTTCGAACCTTCCAACTTCTCATATGTATGTATGTATGTATATATGTATGTATTTTAAGTAGGCTTCATGCCCATCATGGAGCTCAATGCGGGGCTTCAACTCACAACCCTGAGATCAAGACCTGAGTTGAGATCACAAGTCATGCTTAACCGTCTGAACAACCCAGGTGCCCCTTGGTTTCTCATATTTAAAACCAGGGCCTTGGATTAGATTATACTTAAAGTCCCTCCCTGTAAGATACAAGTCCTCAGCTTTCAGCCTGTTAGCTCCCATTGCTCTGTCCTCTGGGTCTTTTTTCTTTTTTTTCTAAGACTGAAATTAGCCAATAAGCTTTCTAAAGCACAAGAAATTCTTTGCACTCCTGCCTTAATCTGTAAAGTAAGTTTTTAAAGAAGTCTTCATTTGTCCCACTTTGTGCTGGTTCTGGACCTATCAGGGAGGCAAAGAGCATGGCTGAATCTCTAGGGGTTTAAATGACATCATTAGGCTCCCTTTTCATTTCTTAGTTCTGCTTTTTTGGGTTGACTGTCTAGGGAGCAGTAAGAACAGTTGTGGGCCTCAGAGTGAGAGAGCTCAATCCTCTCCATCCCTTACCCCTCCACATTTCTGCCAAAGCACAGAAAGGACCCTGACTTCTTTGCTTAGGTCACATACTCATCTCTAGACTAATTACTGTGTCTCTTAGGTGGGTGGCATACTCTGGCCATCTCAAGTAACAGGACTATCTTGAGGTGAGGGGTGGAGGGCCAAAAGACTGTTGGCCCCACTAGAATTTCATGGACGAGGGAGAAGCAGTTTGCAAAAACAATAGTTGTTTACCACTCATGTGGACTGCACACATCATCCCCATGTGCTGGTAGCTCTTTGGTTCTGCACTGTTGCCATGGAATCTAAGACTGAAAAGGAGGCAAACAGTTCTGGACTTCTGGCAGCTCCAAGTTGAAAAGTTGACACAATCCACTGCCCCCACTATTGTCCTGTATTGTTTGCTTTGATTGGAAGAAAAACTATATCATATTTTCAAATTTAATGACTAGCTACTGGCCAAGGACCTTTTGCAGAAATTTCTCCAGAAACTATAGGGTGTACTCTTACAATGCTGGTTGGAGTTGCCAGCGTCCTTGGGCATCTCTATGTCCTGGTTCACCAGCAGACCATCAGCCTTTGCTGCTCTTTCATTGGCTGCATTCTGGAGATAGGAGCCTAGGGCCAGGGCAGAGAAGGAGGCTTTCAGGTGTGCTTAAAAAGCCAGCTGAGCAGCTGGATTCTTATCCACTATGGACAGCATTTCCATTATCATAAATATTCTCTAGGTTACTAAGTACCTAGAGAATTGCCCAGTGACTAGGGAACAGAAACTTATTTTTGCTTTCAAGAACCCAGAAAAGGGAAAATGTTCATGACAGAGCAAGGGTAGGAAGTAGGTCAAATACTAAAATGTGATCCATCTGGCTGGTCAGGCATTAGGTAGGAGACCCAAGGTTTTGGAGAGTCCCCAGTAGGCACACCTATCTGAATTACCTACCTGAGAAACTGATAGACCATATGTCCCCTTAATGTGAATGACAAGAAGGTGGCCCCTGCAGGCGGGAGCTTTTAGCCCACACTCACCCCTGAAGCAGAGGCCCAGGTACGGCACAAATGCCCAATCGTATAGGGTGGGAATGTTATTCTTCACCAGGCCATGATGTTCTCTACAACATGTTACTGATGTTCCATCAAGTACCAATGAAATTCAGTGAACGTAGAACATAACGATATCCCAATAAAATTTTGTTGAGTGAATGAAACCTCATGTCATGCTTTGAAAGCAAAAAGAAAACAGAACTCTTTCTGTTACAGCTAATTTAACTGTCAAATGTGTTGTGAGGCTGTATCTTTGACTTTCAGAAACATTTTGATAAACATCCTGTTGCCATTGTTTATGGACAGCGTATCTCTTATGGATCAGAATTAGTGGAACATAAACATGTTAAGATTTTCTCATATAATGTTCCAGATAATATTTTCCTATGTAACGTTCCAGATTTCAATCTTTGCTAACAAACCAGGTGATCAGGGCTGTTGGGGTTTTCCGTATCTTTTCTAGGAGAAATCTGTTTTTTTGGGTTACTATCTTTGGCCACCAGATGGCAGTATTTGAACAATAAATTCTTAATCTGCTTTATAATTCAAAATGGTTTTACAAAATTCTTTTATGTTTCAGAATCAATGCTTCAAAGTAAAATATGTAAGTTTTTTTTTTTTTTTTTTTTTTTTTTAATTTTTTTTTCAACGTTTTTTATTTATTTTTGGGATAGAGAGAGACAGAGCATGAACGGGGGAGGGGCAGAGAGAGAGGGAGACACAGAATCGGAAACAGGCTCCAGGCTCTGAGCCATCAGCCCAGAGCCTGACGCGGGGCTCGAACTCACGGACCGCGAGATCGTGACCTGGCTGAAGTCGGACGCTTAACCGACTGCGCCACCCAGGCACCCCAAGTTTTTTTTTTTTTAATAAGGCTGGTGTGTGTTTAACTGATCTCCTAATTAAGATAGAAGTTTGAGAGACAGCCAAGGTATTGGTAAGAATGTAAAACCTGCATGATTGATGATAAGGGGAGAAGGTTTGGCTTGGAGGTTAGACTCTAACATTAACTAGAGCCATGGCTGAGGCCTGATTCTGGAATTTATCAGATGAAGGTTTTAAGGCATGTCAAATGCATGGTAGGCCTTGAAAATATGATAGCTTATTTCCTCCCATTTCTTAATTTGACCCCAGGATTAGTAACTCTTATTCTCATCAGAAAGTATAACTGGGAGCAGTAGTGCTGGGAGCAGACACTTCTGGGCATATCCTTGAAAAGTGGGGTTATTTTTACATTGATGTAATTGTTGTTAAGTCTCTGGTGTTTTGATATTAGAAGAAGCACTGTCAAAGTGAGACAAATGATATACAGGGAAGGTAAAGGGGTATGTGTGCATTTTCCATGGGTTAGCTTCCCTCAAAATCTCCTTCTGATAAAAGAGCTCAGCTTCATTTATATCCTCCAGCTTTTCTAAGAGTTTTGTCATCTAAGCAGGCAGAAAAATGCCCCAGCCTGAAACAGTGTCAGAATATTAGAGCTGGAAAGAATTCTACAAACTAGGACTCCTGACATTTTGAAGTAGTCATGGGTTCAGGGAATTTGGTGAAAGCTATGGACCCTCTCCATACATTTTCAAACAAATCAGTCATCGATGAATTCCTAGGGCAAAGTTTCTCAACTGGTGTGTGTGTCCATGTGTGTATGTGGAGATGTGTAAGTCACATAGGCCCTAATTATTTTGAACCATCTGGTAGGGCTTTTTTTCCAAACCACACACAGAAATTCACTCTGTGAATACCATGGAAGGGCATCTAATGCCCTTGGTGCTTTGGGTAGACAAATGTTTAATCTCTTGCCTTGAGACTCTGTTAAAACTCTTTAATCTAGTAGCCTCTGATGTCCCATTGAATGGTTTGAGACAGAAATGATTGTTATAACTCCAGTGACAAACTTATGTCCTTATTAAACACCAAGAGTGCTTATATTCCCAAATTCATGCTGGGAGAAAATACGCTAAAATGTTAATTAGTAGTCATTTTTGGATGGTGAGAATGTAGGTAATTTAAATTTTGTTATATTGTACAGATTTCTCTTTCTTTCTTTCTTTCTTCCTTTCTTTTTTTTTTTTTTTTTTTTTTTTGAGAGAGAGAGAGAGAGAGAGAAAGAAAGAGAGAAAGAGAGAAAGAAAGAGAGGCTCAATCTCACTACTGTGAGTCTGTGACTGAGATTGTGACCTGAGCTGAAATCAGTAGTCAGACACTTAACTGACTGAGCCACCCAGGCTCCCCTATTACGCAGATTTCTAATCAGGTACAATGAATATGTATTTGGGAATGTGAGAAAACCTAGATTTTATTTTTTAAAAAATAGATCACAGAATGTAATCCACGTTCAGTTACTTATATTAATAGCCAATAAAACAAAAAATGGCTAATAATTTTAATAAGATAAGTTCTCCAGACCTCTAGAGGCAGAAAGACATCCTGCAAGGCCAAATTTCAGGCTATAACAGATTCAGTTGGGCCTGAGGAGGACACAAGTGAAGGTAAATTCAAGTTTGGGATCCGATTTCCTTGTTACTAGATCTAGAGAAGTATATTTGTCTGCCCCCAACCTTAATCTCTGTCTCTTTCACAGAGATATCAACTATATTTTGTTCAAAATTCTTGTCCTAGCAACTTCCTATTTGTATTTATAAATGTCTTTCAGCAGCCATTAAGGTCCCATAATTTATCTTGAGTATTATGTTGATGTGGCATGCTATATTAACTTCCAATTTTGGACCATCCTTGAGTTCTGGGGATGACCCTCTTGGTTCCTGAGGGCTACTCTTTCAATGTTGCTTGGACGTGAGGATATATTTTTGATGGATGGGGATGGGGGGTGAATTCTATAGATTAGTTCATGTGTGAGAGCTTTGTGGCCTGGAACGCAGACTTCTGATGTAAAGCATGAGGAGAAGAGGAGGAGCAAATGGGACCTGAAAATCAGGAGGAGAATGGTTAGGAGTTTGGCTTGCTGGATTAGTTCTAGGGTATCCTTTGTGGTAGAGAATTCCAGTAATGGGAGAGATGGAGATCTGACTTCTACATGATAACCAACCCTACATGATAAAGAGGGAGGGAGGAGAAGGATGAAAAGAGATACATGAGGTGAACATTTGGGGAAGACTTTGAGGCCTTTGGGAAGTGGGAACTTTGGAGAGGTCTAGAAAACTACAGAATATAGGAGGGGAATTTGAAGAAGGTTTTTTTCCCCCTGGATAGAAATTGGATCTATT
The DNA here is from genome assembly GCF_018350215.1 of Panthera leo. Classification (NCBI taxonomy): domain Eukaryota; kingdom Metazoa; phylum Chordata; class Mammalia; order Carnivora; family Felidae; genus Panthera; species Panthera leo. The sequence continues at coordinate 55,121,704 of NC_056691.1, read as the reverse complement.
CAATGGTTTTTGATAGATGTTAGCAAAGATTATATATTCTTTTTTTTTTTTTTTTTTGAAATTTTGATCTCTGTTGTTCTTATTTCTCATATCTTTATTATGTGTTTCTTGACACTTTATTATGAAGTGTCACTTTTCAGGGGCGCCTGGGTGGCTCAGTCGGTTAAGCGTCTGACTTCGGCTCAGGTCATGATCTCATGGCTTGTGAGTTCGAGCCTCGTGTCAGGCTCTGTGCTGACAGCTCAGAGCCTGGAGCCTCTTCAGATTCTGTGTCTTTCTCTCTCTGCCCCTCCCGTGCTCACACTCTGTCTCTCAAAAATAAATAAACATTAAAAAAAAAAATTAAAGTGTCACTTTTCAGAAAAGTAACTCTTGGATTTGTTACTTTCATGACTGTCTTTATAATTTGTTTTAGCCCTAATTCTTTAGTCTTTATTATTTTGTCTATATTTTTTGAGTCAAATACCGGGTTCATATACATTAGTATTAAGACATCTCTTTTTATCAGAATTTTTAAAATAGTGAAAATATTTAAGACTGTGAATTGAATGCTGGGTTGGACTGAGACTTACGGAGATGGCCTTGGCTGTTGATAGCAAGGAAATGTTTAATCTGATTTCAGCACCTGAGCCATCAGGTTTCCTTGTGTCTGTCAGAGAAGTCATATGTTCAAGGTGGTAAAATGAAAATATCATGTTATCCCTCCCTAGGATAAGGTTTTGTTCCTTGTGTGTTTCACAGATATTTTTCTTTCCTGTTTTCTTATAAATAATTGTGTTAGGGTAGTCTCATCTCTTTTCTCCTTACCTTCACCACAAAAATGAAACAGTATGGCCTGGTCAAGGATCTGCTGTTAGTCTTTTATATTTAGTATGATTTTAAACCTCAACATTATCTTTTCAAGATTGGAGTTCGCATTTCAGCTTTTTTTGTACAAGAAAAAATTTTGTCCCCGGTTGAGGGATTTTAATTTTAATGAAGTACTATGTATGTATTTATTTATTTATTTTACAACTTATTATTATTATTTTTTTTTATGGATTGTGCTTTTGGTATTGTAAAGTTATCACTAAACCCAGGGTCACCTGGATTTTATCTCATGTAGTCTTCTAGGAGTTTTATAGTTTCGTATTTTACATTTTGGTTTGTGATCTTTTTGAGTTAATTTTTTGTGAAAGGTATAAAGTCTGTGTCTAGATTCATTTATTTCTTTGCCTGTGAATGTCTAGTTAAAGAATTTTTAAGCATTATCTAATGGGGAAAATTTTTTATATGAAGTGTCTGTTTCTTCCTTCCCTCCCAATGTTTTCTTCCCTGTAATGAGAATCTGTGATTAAAGAGAAGAATTTCAAGGGAGAAACGTAAAACTGCCAGCAGAAGGCCATGCAACTTAGACTAGAATGTGAGGCCTCCACTTCCCGTCCAGCTGGTTTTTCTTCCTCTGACAACAGTGGGAGTGGGGAGTGGGACGCCTTCCCTGGGCCTGATGTGCCAAACTGTTTCCAACTCCATTGTGGCCATCAGTAGGGTTCCCTCACCTCCTGCCTGTTCTTATTTGCCAGTTCATAGGCACCTTGGAATGGGAGCAGTGTTTAGAAAACCATGCGTTTGCGTCAGTATCATAATCCCAAGTCACTTCAAGATTTGGGGGAAAATGAGCAAGGGCAGCTACCACCATGGTAACTGTGAAAAAATCAGTTCTTTGTAGAAGGTGTGACTGAATTGTTACAATTTGGAAAGAACTTGTCACAGTGTGTGATCTGCCCAGAGGCACTCTCCAAAACACCACAAAATCCTCCAGGAATCTTTTCATCCTTTTGAAACTCCAGTTTGCATTTCCAGGAGCCTGACTGACCTGCTGAGCACAGTGTTCTATAAAGGCAGAGTTTGTTTTTTAGTTACTGGTGGTGGCAGGGACACCAGAGTGGCATTACTTTTTGAGAAAGAGATGGGAACTCATTCATAAGAGCAAGATGGGCACAGAGAGCGTTAGGCTGCCCAGGCATGGAGGTGGGCAGTGAGGACAGGGAGGTCTTTGGGGACAAAAGGAATTGCCATGCTATGTTTGCCATGAGAAATAGAAATTGGTCCCTTCAAGATGAGATTTCTTCCCTCTCCTGCTAAGAACTAGGTAATACGGTCTGCTGGGAATAGAGGCACTAGATAAACAGTACTGAGGCTCCATTTGTGCCAGTCACCAGCCTTGGCAGCAATGCCACGGGGAAGATGGCTTTAGTTTCACTTTGCTTGAGGAATTTACAGCTCAGTGAGGTAATGACCCAGTCTAAGGTAGGGAGTGGGGGATTGGATAATCCGAAGTTAGAACTCTTTCCTTACGTCTAGGTGCCCCCTTCTGCACCCACACATAACATCTCCCTTAAACTGATTACTGAGCCTTGAATTTATGTCACGGCACGTTAGCAGACAAGTTGAGAATGACTAAACCTGGCTGAGGTGAAGGCAGTAACTTGGATGGCCTTGTTATGTTATACTTTCCTTAGTCCTCTTCATAAGGTCACCTGTAATATTGTCTACCCTTAAGGATTACTGAGAATATTTAAAAAAAATGTTTATTTATTTTTGAGAGAGAGAGAGAGAGGCAGTGAGAGAGGGAGAGAGAGAATCCTAAGCAGGCTCTGCACTGTCAGCACAGAGCCTGATGTCGGTCTCGAACTCACAAACCATGAGATCATGACCTGAGCCGAAATTAAGAGTCATATGCTTAACCTACTGAGCCTCCCAGGCACTCCTTGTAGGATGATTGAGAGTATTAAATGAAATAATGAGGGTAAAGCACTGGGTAGATGGTCACTAAATAACTATGATGATTATGGCAAAGAATTGTTTTCAAAGGAAACTTAATGGTAGAATTGGTTCAATCTATTCATAGGAATTCTTATTTGTTTTGTTTTTGTTTTTGTTTTTGTTTTTTTGCTCACATAAGGAATGATGCAGAAATGAATAGTTTTTAGATTCATTTTGGTAGGTGCCAAATATACCCTCAGACCAAATAAAGTGTTCTTGACAAAACAAGTCATTTTAATGTAAAAGAATTTCAAGAAAAACTAAATAATCTTTAGTCCCTCCTCTAAAGATAAGGGCTTGCAGCACTAGTTTCTACATTACTTAATAAAGTATTACGTTTTCGAAGTGGGAAAATAATCTGATGAGTGAAGATTTTAAGCGAATTTACTTCACAAGTGTTTGGAGCTGTGGTCAACTTCAAGATTAAACTCCCTGTCATTTGGCCAGGTGTGGATGAACTCATTTGTTGTACTGTATGAAAAATAAACATTTTGTAGAACTATAAACACCTGTCCTTACCATAGTATCCATCCTCTGGGCCCTTTGTTATGGAAAGGTTTTCTCTGTGTTCTATCCATACAAAACCTATGAAGCTTTAAACAATGTGACTAATAGCAAAGATGATCAGCAGGGCATCTCCTTCTGTGGCTCATTTCTTTCTGGATTGGGCTACTGTATACACGTAACATAATTGTGTTTTGCACATTATTTGCTCCTTATTTGAAACCTGAAGGGGAGTTGTCTAAAAGGAAAGTGAAGGACCTTTAAAGATGAACAATGCAGGCAGATTATTTGCTCACAATCATGTTTGTAGGCTAGCCAAACAGGACTTTGTATTATAGTTAAAAGTGTTTCTGAACTGCTTTTTAGTTTCTCATCACTGTATTCATATGGCTTCTGTTTCTGGAGAGAAAAACCTAATTTTTGTCTTTTTAACAGAATTACCTAATTGCACAGTCATTTTCAACCATACAAAAGCCCACATTAAAAATGAGCCAACAGGAATAATTATGACTCATAGAAGAAGTAAATGATCTGATATGTAGTTGTTGTGTTTTGAGGGATTTAATTTGACATCAACAGAAAAAGGATTTTTCTGAAGAAAAAAACATTTTATCATTTAATCCACAATGTATTTAGCTATAGACAGTTCTTTTTTTTTTTTACAGTATACAATTTTATTTTATTTTATTTTTATTTTTTAAATTTACATCCAAGTTAGTTAGCATATAGTGCAACAATGATTTCAGGGTTAGATTCCTTAATGCCCCTTACCCATTTAGCCCATCCTTCCTCCTACAACCCCTCCAGTAACACTCTGTTCTCCACATTTAAGAGTCTCTTATGTTTTGTCCCCTTCCCTGTTTTTATATTATTTTTGCTTCCCTACCCTTGGGTTCATCTCTTCTGTGTCTTTAAGTCCTCATATGAGTGAAGTCATATGATACTTGTCTTTCTCTGACTAATTTCACTTAGCATAATACCTTCTAGTTCCATCCATGTAGTTGCAAATGGTGAGATTTCCTTCTTTTTGATTGCCGAGTAATACTCCATTGTATATGTATATACAACATCTTTATCCATTAATCCATCGGTGGGCATTTGGGCTCTTGCCATACTTTGGCTATTGTTGATAGTGCTGCTATAAACATTGGGGTGCATGTGCCCCTTCAAAACAGCATACCTGTATCCCTTGGATAAATACCTAGTAGTGCAATTGCTGGGTCATAGAGTAGTTCTATTTTTAATTTTTTGAGGAACCTCCACACTGTTTTCCAGAGTGGCTGCACCAGTTTGCATTCCCACCAGCAGTGCAAAAGAGATCCTCTTTCTCTGTATCCTTGTCAACATCTGTTGTTGCCTGAGTTGTTAATGTTAGCCATTCTGACAGGTGTGAAGTGGTATCTCATTGTGGTTTTGATTTGTATTTCCCTGATGATGAGTGATGTTGAGCATTTTTTCATGTGTCGGTCATCTGGATGTCTTCTTTGGAGAAGTGTCTGTTCATGTCTTTTGCCCATTTCTTCACTGGATTATTTGTTTTTTGGGTGTTGAGTTTGATAACTTCTTTATAGATTTTAGATACGAACCATTTATCTGATATGTTGTTTGCAAATATCTTCTCCCATTCTGTCAGTTGCCTTTTAGTTTTGTTGATTGTTTCCTTCACTGTGCAGAAGCTTTTTATTTTGATGAGGTCCCAATAGTTCATTTTTGCTTTTGTTTCCTTTGTCTCCAGAGATGTGTTGAGTCAGAAGTTGCTGCGGCCAGGATCAAAGAGGTTTTTGCCTGCTTTCTTCTCGAGGATTTTGATGGCTTCCTGTCTTGTATTTAAGTCTTTCATCCATTTTGAATTTAATTTTGTGTGTGATGTAAGAAAGTGGTCCAGGTTCATTCTCCTGCATGTCGCTGTCCAGTTTTCCCAGCACCACTTGCTGAAGAGACTGTCTTTATTCCATTGGATATTCTTTCCTGCTTTGTCAAAGATTAGTTGGCCATACATTTGTGGGTCCATTTTTGGGTTCTTTATTCTGTTCCATTGATCTGAGTGTCTGTTTTTGTGCCAGTACCATACTGTCTTGCTGATATTAGCTTTGTAATACAGCTTGAAGTCTGGCTATAGACAGTTCTATTAACAACTCATTTAATGTTTTTCTGATTCATTTGGTGCTTAACAAAGGGATTACTTTAGCTCTTGCATCTCAATTCATTGTTGTATGATTCTTCAATCTCCATTTTCATTGACTGGTGAGATAAAATAATTATCGTAAGAGATTTTGGTGTGTGCATAACAAAACTGGACATCTCCAGGGGGTAAAAAAATAAGGACATGTAGGACTTGAACAGTAGAATAAGTAAACTTTTTGCATGTGTATGCAAGCACCCACATGTGCACATGCACTCATAAATATAGGAAAAAGACCTTTCATCCTTTGAATAGAGAAGAAACACTTTTCTCCCCATATGTTCATGGAACATTTAAAACAGTTGATCCCATGTTTGACCACAAAGAAAATTTTGATATGTCTTTGTATTTCACTTTGAGCAATAATCATGCATTACTTTCATAATGCAAATAGCACCAAAATAAAGACAAAATTTAAAAATGGGTTTGCTGTATTTCTAATGTTTAGAATAATGTTTGGCACATATTAGGCACTCACTAAATGTTGGGTACATAAGTAAACAAATGGATTTTAATAACTTTTGTTGAGTACCTGCTATGTGCCAGGCACTGAACAGCAGGTATTGCCTAATAGTCGTGTGGTCTAAAGCCACTTGAGTTAAATGGATTTTGGTATATCACAGAACAAACAAACCATGTGCCCTAAAACCTAACTAGCAGATAACAAGTGTGCAGTCATTCCTTTAGCCCATAACAGGGCTATACCTTTTCTCCAGCTGCATTGTAAGGGCTTCTGCTGAATTGGTTTATTTAATACTTTTGATGTGCAGTACACATTTCCCATACTTCAGGTGATAATTTAAAGAGTGAAGGAGGAGTGATAAGGGCATATGGACTAGGGAAAGCTTTCTGACACCAATCATGCTGACTGCACTAGGTAACTCTGACATCCTTTCCAGCTTTACCAAGAATAATTCTGCTATCTCTAAGCCTACTGGCTCCATGGTTGTTTACTTACGATTATTTTTTACTTGTTGTCTGGAAATCGGTTCTTTTTCATTTAAAATATTTTTCATTAAAAATATCTTTCATTTAAAAATACTTATTTCCTCTTTTCAAAATGTTGGCTCAGTTGAGGGGGTTGAGTTTTTGCTGTAATTGCTGACTTTGTTCATTGTAATAGGCATTCCTTCTGAACTATAGTGCGTATTCATTTTCTTAGACATTTTCAATCAGAGTAAAAGAAGAGCTCATGATTGGATTAGGCTTTTCACTTGTTTCTTATTAGATATTTGATTACAATTTGGAAATGTTTGCTGCCCATAGGCAAAATTACCATCAGTGTTAAAGGTATTACATTTTCCCACTTCATAATGTGTTGTGTATCTTAATTAATAGTAGACAGAATAATAGGGCATGTCTATGTTTTTTCTCCTTTTTGTTTTTTTAAATCTATCAATTATTGAAAGCTTATTATGTGCTGGACACTGAACAAAGCTCTTTAAGCAACTTATTTCTTTTATTCCTCACAACAATCTTATAAACAGGCATGGTGAAGATAAATAACAAAACTAGTAACAGAAATTCTTCCTGGCTCAAAGTCTGTGCTTTTAACCACTGTGCTACACTTTTCCTGTCTCTTCCATGGTCATATTCTGGAACTGGCCTTCTTCTAGAACATCTTCCTTTTAGAAGAAATATTTAAACATTTTAAAAAATGTTTTTAATTATTTTTGAGAGAAAGAGACAGAGTGTGAGTGGGAGAGGGGCAGAGAGAGAGGGAGACACAGAATCTGAAGCAGGTTCCAGTCTCTGAGCTGTCAGCACAGAGCCCGATGTGGGGCTCAAACTCGTGAACCACGAGATCCTGACCTGAGCTGAAGTCGGATGCTTAACCAACTGAGCCACCCAGGCACCTCAGAAGAAATGTTTAGAAGAAAATTTTCATTACATTTTTTTGAGTAAAATTCAAGTATCCTGATCCTTGGGTCCAGCCCTTAGCTTTTCTATAGCTTCATTTCCACTCTGTTTTTCACCATTGTCAAAATCTTCAATTTCTTGGTCCTGCCACTTCCTCCCAGTTTAGTAAACCCATCTTAGGCTTTCTTTCTTCTCTATGAGCCTCATGTTTGATCATCTAAAATATTCTCCCATAAGGAGGCCTCACTGGCTTAGTTGGTAGAGTATGTGACTCTTTTTATTATTTATTTATTTATTTATTTATTTATTTATTTATTTATTTATTTATTTATTTTAGAGAAAGAGAGAGCATGTGAGTGGGGAGAGGCGCAGAGGGAGAGAGAGAATCTCTCCGTGCTGAACATGGAGCCTGATGTGGGGCTCAATCTCACGATTGTGAGATCATGACCTGAGCCGAAATCAAGAGTTGGATGCCCAACTGACTGAGTCACCCAGGTGCCCCAGAGTGTGTGACTCTTGATCTCGGGGTTGTGAGTTCTAGCCCCACGTTGGGTGTAGAGATTATTTAAAAATAAAATCTTAAAAAAATGTTCTCCCATAAATACTCCTTTCTATTCTATTGCTAAACCCACTCTATTATATCCCAACCATGGATTGATGCTTCAATTTGCTTCCTTTGCTTCTATCTTCAGATAAGCTAGTCGATGTTAGAGACAAGTATCAGTAGATCTTGTAATAAACCTTGCAGATTGGTACCACTACACATTTATGGCCTTAAATTCTTGCTAGGCTCTCCTTTCATTCTGTGGCATTGCTGTTTTCAGGTTCTTTCTTCATTGTTTTCAAGAACAGTGCCATGTCGGTACCATTGTCCTTAAGTTGTCACTTCCCTTACTCTTAGCTAGGTTTTCTCTTGCTTCATGAAGCACATTGAGGCCAGTAAGTATTATCTTGCTCAACTTTCCATCCCTTTGCTGCCACTCATCTACATGCATACCATTCTTGACTGTCTTCCACAGGATATGGGGAACTCCTTCCTATACAAATCCAACTCCTCACCTTGACCACAAGTCCAAGATGGAAGTATCTGTGTTCTGGGCAGGAGGATGGAAGAAAAGATGAAGAGGGGGATCAAGGATTCACACATACTCTTTGAGGAAGTTTCCTGGAATCTCCTCCATGATTCTTCTTTTTGTATTACCATGGCCAGAATTCAGCCACAAGCCAAAGGTGACCAAGCTTTAAGGGCAGCTGTGAAATATAACCTTTATTTTTGGTAAATCCATGCTCAGTTAAAATTTTTATTATTACAGAAGCAGCATAGAATGTAAATTAGAGACATTGAACAGTGTCTACCAGTATTCCTTTGCACATGAAAAAAAATTTGAGTTCCCTCTTTTAACATGGAGGGCTTTCCTTTACAGTGTCATTCCAATAGGAACTGTAGGGGGAAAGTAAATTTTTTAGTTATATTGCAAATATTTTACAAATATTACCTTTTAATTTTATAATCTTTAATTTTTTTATGCTCTCATCATACAGAGGAGGGAACATGAAGGGGGGAGAAGGGCAGAGGCAGAGAGAGGAAATCCCCAGCAGGCTCCATGCTCAGCACAGAGCCCAATGTGGGCTTGATGCAGAACTTGATCCCATGACCCTGGGACCATGACCCAAGCCAAAATCAAGAGTGGGACGCTCAACCGACTGAGCCACCCAGGTACCCCAGGCATTCCATTTTATAAAACTAATTTCTTGTTTCTGGATTTTATATTTTGCTCAAGTAGGCCTTCCTTATCCATATGTTCTCATATTTTCTTTTGGTACTTTTATACTTTTGTTTTTTTTTTACTTTAGATCTTCATTATATGTGGCATTTAAATTTTGGTAGTGTGACATAGGGATCCATCTTTATTTTTTCAATTTTTATCTAACTCCAACTCGTTTTAAACTAGCCTTCATTCTCATTCATTTGAAATGCCACATTTATGGTGAACTAAATTTTAATACATACACAAGTCTGTTATGGGCTCCCTATTTCAGTTATATTGAGCTATTACTAAACTCTCAATTTTTGTTACCATGGTTTTGTAGAATTTCTTTATTCTTCACTCTTTTTCTTCTTTTCCTCCCCACTCCTCCTCCTTTCTCTACTCTTACTTTCATTTCACCTAGCTGAGCTTGTAGGACACTCCTATGAGGGTGAGACAAACTGGTACAAGCTTCCATCTCTGTTTTCTTCACTGTAGAATCTTTGTGCCTCTCGTACTCAGCACCTTTGCGTTTCTTTGCTGCCTAATGTCACCTTTCTGGGTCTTGCATTGTGTGAGATGCTGCCATTGGATGGATTGCTGCTTATAGTTGACTTGTTCTTTGTGCTTCATCCTTTTGATCCTTTGTGTGTGTATAAAATCTATTTCTTTTTATGACTATATTTAAACATTTTCCCTAAGTTCTCTGAAGATGTAAAATCAATTGTTGACATCAATACATGTGAATCCACCTCTTTATTTCCTTTTATTTATCTTTTTTGACTGCCTGACTGGTTTCTTCAGGAAGGATGAAATTGTTTTCTGAGTCAATGAGCTGCTGAATCTCAGAATCAGGTAGCACATGAATGTTACATGGTGCTCAGTGGTTTATACGGCCTTGGAAACAATTTGCTACCTAAAGTTCTGGCTGAACTTGTCCTGGATGCAGATAATAAGGGAGTGCTTGTGGGTGGTTCAGTAGGATGAGAAATAGGCACACCTCTCCCTAGAGCTTTATCTCTCTAGACTCTTTGGGCCACTTTTCTGCTATCCACTTTGACTTTCTCTATGGTCATGGCCTGTCTGATCAGTGTTCTTCTTTAACATTTTATTGTCTTGTCTACAGTTTCTTTTCCAGATGAATTTCCTATTCAACTTGTCAGAATCTAATAAAAAAGTCTCAGAATTTTGACTTTGACTGTATTTAATTTACCAACTAATGGGAGGGATATTAACCTTATTGACCATGTTGGATCATCAGAACAGATTCTGATGACAGGACTTGGGACTTTAGTGGTTTTCATGAGTGTGTGTGTATGTGTGTGTACGTGCGTATGTAGGTGTATAGAATGGTGGGTGGGAGATAAACATGGAGGGCTTTCCTTTACAGTGTCATTCCAATAGGAACTGTAGGGGGAAAGTAAATTTACTTGTTTAGTCAGCCATCTTGAATAGAAGCTCTGATTACTTTTATGAGACAGAACAATCTATATTTAAAAAGGAATCAAGGCCAAATAAGCCAATACAGTTTGGTTTACATTAAAATGTTAATCAATGCACATAAAGTCACTGAATGCACACTGAAAGGTTGCCACGGCAACAGTCGTTTTCATGAAATGATTTTAGATACTAGATTCTTGAGTGAAGGCATGCCTTATTATTTGCTTTAAGACATCTTTACTGCACTTGCTTTCTCTCTCTCTCTCTCTCTCTCTCTCTCTCTCTCTCATCTCCTTGGAGGTTAGAAAATGGAAAGGGATCTGCACCTGATAGAATTCTTTGAAAGCAACAGAAATAAATTTTACTCATTGGGTAAATATATTTACCCAAAAATATATTTATTGGTAGGATGAAAGGGTGGTTCACAGAGTTGAAGGAAATGTGAAGAGGGGGACTCAGAGGGGTCAGAAGTATAGAGCAACTCTGAGAATCTGGAAAGCAGTAATCACAAAATGGCATCTTCAGGGCAACCAGAAGAATGAGTGAACTCTTACCATTTTCAGTTTTGTGTCACTATGTTCAAGGTTTAAATTCTAGGAAGTTTCTGATCTACCTGGTTTGAAAGAAAAATTTTATACACACACACGCGTGCGCGTGCACATACACACACCTTTTTATAGAGAGGATTGTTGCAGAGAGATGATTCTTCTTTTTTAATTATTTATTTAAATTCAGGTTAGTTAACATACAGTGTGGTATTGGTTTCAGGAATACAACCCAGTGACTCATCACTTACATATAACACCCAGTGCTCATCCAATGAGTGCCCTTCTTAATATCCATCACCCATTTAGCCCATCTTCCCACTGACTCCCCTCTAGCAACCCCCAGTTTGTTCTCTGTATTAAAGAATCTGTTATGGTTTGCCTCCCTGTTTTTATCGTATTTTTCTTCCCTTCCCCTATGTTCATCTGTTGTGTTTCTTATATTCCACATATGAGTGAAATCTTTCTCTGCCTGACTTAGTTTGCCTAGCATAATACACTCTAGTTCCATCCACATTTTTGCAAATGACAAGATTTCATTCTTTTTGATTGCCAACTAGTATTCCATTGTGTGTGGAATTCTTCTTTGCCCATTCATCAGTCAATAGACATTTGGGCTCTTTCCATAATTTGGCTCTTGCTGATGGCATTGCAGAGAGATTATTATTTTTTTTTTAAGTTTATTTCTTTATTTTGAGAGGGCTGCAGAGAGAGTCCTAAGCAGGCTCTACACTGACAGTGCAGGCTTAGGGGCTAGACTCATGAACTGTGAGATCATGACCTGAGCCGAAGTCAGATGCTTAACTGACTAAGCCACCCTTTGCCAGGTGACTTTGTGGTTCCTCTTACCAGAGGTGTAGTATATTTTTCTGTCCTACTGATGTTGGGATGGGCCATGTGATTTCTTTTGGCCAATGAGATATTAGTGAACATGATGACAACAAAGGCTTCAAATATGTTGATGTGTTTTGGCTTGCCCTCCTGTGCTTCTGTGTTGCCATAAATATATCCTAAGTTCTCCCCTAGACCCAGAAGAATGATGACGTGGAGCAGAGCTGCCCCAACCGACTCACATACCCACAGTGTGAGGCTGAGCTGTTTCAGCAGACCTGCAGATTTATGAACATGAGAGTAAATGCTTGTAGCATGTTCCTTGGTTTTGGGGTAATCTGCTAAGCAGCATTTTTTTTGTGGTAGTATTTAACTGATACATTACTCTTCCAGTGAATGTATTCATTTAAACAAGAGTATTGTGGAGTTCATGCCTTAATCCATTTGCATGTTTATAGAGATTCATGCATGATAGGGAGAAAATGCTAGGCAGAAGCTGTCTTGTGGAATCCCCTTAGTATATACCAGGAGGAAAAAACCTACTAAATAAATATTGGTTTCACACACTTAATGATCACTGTTTTTGTTAGAAAAGTGAAGTGGATTCTGAAAAGCCTTTATAACACAGTATAGTTATCCAGAATTCTTTCCCAGCTAAGTGCATTTTCTTCATAGTTCTAGTATAGGTTAGACTGTGGCTCTGGTTATTATAAACTTGCCAGAACTTTGATGGCTCTTGAAACTCTGTTTAATATGGTATCCAAAAAGAAAAAAAAAATGGTATCCAGCAGATTTCTAGGCAGAAGTCTTCCAAGGAGAAAGTCATCAACATATTCCTGGAAGTTGTTCTGTTTATGAGATTGAGTTCAAAACTCTAGTTTTTTTTTTTTTTTTTTGGTCTATAAAAAAATCAGTTTTTATTTTATTAACTCTTATTAAATAAGAGTCTTCTTATTTGTATTGTTGATGGCAGGGTCCCCATCAACCTGGTTCCTGTCCTTTCTCCTTATCCCAGGCTGATTGGACTTATAAATATGCAAAAAAGTAATTTCCATTTCTTCAGCTATTGAGAAAATGGGGTTTGGGGGTGCCTGGGTGGCTTAGCTGAGTGTCTGACTCTTGATTTTGGCTTAGCTCATGATCCCAGGGTTCTGGGGTTGAGCCCCACATCGGGCTCCATGCTGAGCATGGGGCCTACTTAAGATTCCCTCTCTCTCTCTCTCTCTCTGTCTTTCTCCCTCTCTCTGTCTCTTACTCTCACCCTCTCCCTTCTCTTCTGCTTGTGCTCTCTCTCTCTCTCTCTCTAAAAAAGAAAAAAAAAAGAAAAGAAAAGAAAATGGGGTTGATCTTCACAGTGGCAAGCATTGCTTTCACTAATATAAAGTAGCATAGTCCCACCCCAGGAAACCTGGCAGCCTGTGGAAATAGTTCAACTCCACGTGTGTGTGTGTGTGTGTGTGTGTGTGTGTGTGTGTGTGTGAACTAACATGGGCAAATGGCCCAGGTCATGCCTTTTGGCATGGTCTCTTACCTGTTGTCCACTGATGGATGACCTGAAGGGTCCTGAAGGAAGCCCATTTCTCTGGGTTTGGGCATCACAGAGTCACTGATTTTGGCCTTCAGTGGGGCCTCAGTGGACTTGGGAGGACTTCAGTTGTACAACTCTTGAACATTCCTGGACCTGGTGCAAATCGTCCTTTATGTCTTATGGCATAGTTTTGTAATTTTCTCTCAAAGTATATCCTCCACATTTCTTGAGTTTATTGATAGTGGTTATTCTTTACATGTAAAGAGTTTTGCTTTTGGAGTTAAATTTTTCATCGCGTTTTTGGGTTTTGCTAATATATAGGAAAGTTAGTAATTTGGATAATTTGTTTCATAACTAGCCCCTCAGTGAATATTCTGATGAGTTATGATTAGTTGATATCCTGAAGCTTTTAAATAGACCCTCATGTGAGAATTCTTTCTCTCTTCTGATAGTTATTCTTTTTTTTTATTGCCTTCTCCCTACCCCCATTTGCCAAAATATTCAAGGAACTTTTAAATATAGCTGTAATATTGGATATTTCAGTTTTGATCCTAAAACTTATGTCTATGTTTTAAGGGGCTTGGTTTCTCATTTTCTGTTTTTCGATTCAGGTATATGTATATGTATCTCTGTGTATACTTTACAGATTTTTATTTTTAAGTAATCTCTACACCCAACATGGGCTTGAACCCACAACCCCAAGATCAAGAGTCACAAAGCTCCACTGACTGAATCAGCCAGGTGCCCGAGGCATATGTATAATTTATTAAATGAAGGGAATTTTTCCCTAAGTTTAATGCTCTGTAATGGATTATTAGAACATGAAAATTACCTGGACCATGAAAATGTGTTTTCAAATTATGTCAACTGGGGTATGGAAGAAAATCACATAAATCCTTCTTTAGAAAGAAAGAAAATTATACGAACAGAAATATGATTTTTCACTTTAAGAACAGAAGATCAACTTATCAGTAAAGTACTTGTTAGTTGGATTTTGAAGGTTCAAGAAAAGTATCTAAGACAAATGCATTTCCTTTCATTGAAGTAACTGTTTTGAAGCTCCTGACACCCAAGGAGAAGATAAGAATTTTTCTAGTACTAAAAAATCTGTTCCTTTCCTGTAGCACATAATAAACCCATTGTTTAATTTGCTGTCTCTAACACTTCTGAAATATTATTTAAACAAATTGTATTATTTTAATAGTGGTTTTTATTAAAGAGAATAATGAATGTCTCAAATGTTGTTTGTTGTAAATGATTCACAGTAAACTTCTAGGATCTTCTTTAAAGACTGGTTGTAAGCAACATTTATATAAAAATACGCACCCGAGGGGTGCCTGGGTGGCTCAGTCGGTTAGGCTTTGGATTTCGGCTCAGGTCGTGATCTTGCAGTTCATGGGTTCGAGCCCTGCATTATGCTCTGTGCTGACAGCTCAGAGCCTGGAGCCTGCTTTGGTTTCTGTGTCTCCCTCTCTCTCTGCCCTTTCGCCACTTGCTTCTGTCTCCGTCTCTCTCTCTCTCTCTCAAAAATAAACATTAAAAAAACTAAAAAAAAATACACCTGATTTCTTCAATATAGTAGATTTAAAAAGATAAAAGAATTCTTGACAGTTTGCCCCCTGAAACTTAAACACAATGTAGTAAGTAATAGGGTGAGATAGTTACATGGTCACGGATAGCCCCAAATTGCAGTGTAACCCCAAATCACTAAGGAATGTACATCATGGATTTAATAAACTTCTTTGGCACATACTATGTCAAGAATTAGGCAAGAACTTCTGAGTTATGTGCATCTTGCACTTTCCTCAGCCCTGTGCGCTTCAACCTTTCTTTTCTCCCTCTTGAGAAGCCCACTCATGGAGGAAGCCACTAAGCCTAATCTCCCATTAACTTCCTCAACTTCCTTCTTTTGCGTCACCTCCATTCACTCTCCCTAGCTCTAAGCTTGAAGACAGTTGAGGGGCTCTATTTAGCTAAAAGATTTTGAATTAGGAGAAGAAAAGAGCTAGAATATAAGCTATTAGATTTAAGAGTGGTTTTCAGTGGACATAGGGCAAGTTTAAAAATTCTTCCCCTTTTTTTCCCTACTGGTGTCCTATGAAGTTCTTCCCCACTCTGTGAGAATACTTTTTTTTTTTTTTTTTTTGGCATGATGTGTGCAGCCTTAGTAGCCCCAAGGCTGGGAAGGCTGGGAAGGCTGGGAAGGGCTTGATGCACCCAAACAGCTTTTCTCTCATCATTGAAATTCTCCTCACATACCAGTCTGGTTATTTTCTTATACATTTGCACAAGGTATCTATGGCATGAGTCACAGTAAGAAACTCATCATAAGAATGTGCCAGATTGCAAAATAGATTTCCTTCCCCCCACTAATAGCAGATTCAAGATTTTAAAATTACAGTGATTCAGTAGGCTTAAGAGTATGATTTTTGAAGCCTCATACTTTTTTTTTTAATATAAACTGCATTTTTGACTATAAAAATTAACTAAAATTGTCATTTAATTTATTCTCAAGTTTAAACAATTGCCCCTATGGAGCTGTACTCTTCAAATTGAAAATGAATTCCATCATAAATATCACACCACAATTAAGTATCACAAGCATAGGCAGCAGGTGCAACTCTACTGTTAGCGTGTATGTGTGCCGTGTGTACATGCTGAGTGTGTGTTGTGTGTGTGGTATATGTGTGTATATATGATGGGTGTGTGGTTTGTGTGTTGGGCATATATGTGTTATGTACATGTGTTTGGTGTATTGTGCTATTTATGGTATATTTTTTGTGACGAATAAATGTGTGCTGTGGTGTGTGAGTGGAGTGTGTGGTATGTGTGTGGTGTGTTTGCTTGTGGTGTGTGTTGTTTGTGTAGTATGTGCATTTTATGTTTGTGTGATGAATATGTGGGGTGTGTATGTGTGCATGTCTGTGTGTGTCTGTGTGTGGTGTTCTGCAGGGATTTGAGACTCAGAGCTTAAACTTTTTGGTTTAAGGGGCACCTGGGTGGCTCAATTGGTTGAGTATCCAACTTCGGCTCAGGTCATGATCTCACAGTTTGTGGGTTTGAGTTCCACATCAGGCTTTGTGCTGACAGCATGGTCCCTGCTTTGAATTCTCTGTCTTCCTCTCTCTCTGCCCCCTCCCTTCCCTGCTCATGGGCTCTCTCTCTCTCAAAAATAAATAAAAAATTATTAAAAAGTGTTTTTGGTTTAAGAGTCTCTCTGCATTGGGATCAGTTAGCAAAGTCTTTACAATTGTTTCATCTCTTCAGAAATCATTTAGAAGGTGTTTTCTTAAGCTTAAGTGGTTGTTTTTTAGGAGGAAACTTCAAATATTATAAACTAGAAGAAAGTGAAAGTGATTGCTGCATTACTGTAAGTTTAGCTGACAATATGATTTAATTTAGCAAACAAAACCACTTGTATACAGAGTTAGTATACTCAGAGCTTCAAGATGACCCATCTCCTCTGCCTCTGACGCATAATCCATCCTGGTCAGTTGGAACATTTCTTTCTCTTCAGAGGCAGTTGCATGTTGGCATTTCTACTAATGGCCCTATGCCATCCGATGGGAGACAGCATAGCCTAGAGACTGAGAATGGGAACTCCTGAGTCCGAACACTTGGATCTGAATGCTGGCTCTACCAACCAGGTGAGGGCTTAACCTTGCTGAGTTACCTCATCTGTGAAATGGGGTAATAGTGGTATTTGCCTCACAGGGTTGTTGGGAGGCTTTTTTGAGATGGTGCTGTAAACATGGTGCTTGGAAGATAGTAAGTATGAAATGTAATGTATGTATGTGTGGTAAGTATAGAATGAGCACGTGCGTTGAGGATGGAGGGGATCCTCCATCCATGCATATGGCGTGCCATATGGAAGGTAATGGAAGCTGTTAGTGGACCATTTTTTCCAAGATTTACCATGAATGTATTCCATTTGGTTTGCCTATACCAATTAGATTTATGAATGACCTCTTAGGTCTTGCATCAGTGTAGCCTGATTTCTTGGTAGGGTTAATAATGTGTCTCTTAAAGAATGCTTATGAGGGGTTTTAAATGACATGTCAGTGGTTCTAGGTCTGGCCCCAAATAAGGCAAAAGTCATTTGAGCAAAAGTGCTCTCCCCTGCATGTTGAAAAACTGGCTCTACCATCTATCTATTCCCTGCTCTAGAATAGGTAAATGTCTCAGTGATGGAAAACTGTACTCAGCATAAAAAAACCCCTACAAAGACCCTAACATATTATATGAGTCACTCTGACTAACATGCAGTCATTTGGCAGAATTTTCAGGGGAAACTTCACATTTTGTCCTTGCTATTTCTGGGCTCCTGTATAGACAGTAATGTCTGAGTAAAGTGTCCATTAGAAGGCTCTGGGTGCTGAAACAGGCTGTGGATGTGGGATGTCTACTGTGTTCCTTCGATTGTGCTTGTCCATTTTGTTTAATAAGGAGGATCTCAAGGCCCTCTCTTGGTGTGAGGGAGGCAAATTGTGGAATCAAGGGGCATGTGGGGATGGGGAAATACCTACAGAAATCCAAAACCTTGCACTTGTCTAGTACTGTAGCCACTGCCAAAGAGTTTTGTGAAGTACCCAGCCAGCTGGAAAGATGCCCCTGGGGACAACCGCTATATCCACCATGCCAGCATCTACTCCTGCCCCTGGCCTTCACAGTTAGTGCTGGTCTTTAACATGTCTGCTGGACATTAGGCTGAGTGTCAGGAACTAACAGAGAAGGGCAGTCCTGCCAGGTTTCTATCAGAACTTAGCTCTCCCTGTCTTTTCCCCTGTCTTGTGTCTCTCCCCTCAGTCTGGGGCCCACAGGCAGATGGAAGGGATGTCTTTAGCATCCCCACCTCCAGTCCTCAGTCATTGTTAATGACAAAGTCATCTATTGCACCCATCCCTTTAATCCCAAGTTTATCCCACCTCCCCTCAATCCCATCCACCTTGCCAAGGGTTCTTCATTATTTCTCCAGCAAGATTTAAATCCATACCTTAACCTTTCTTCTAGGCCCTCCTCAGACATCCTAAAATTATTTTCTTCTTGAGTCACTTTCTCTCTACCAGTTTTTCCAGGAGAATTTTCTTGGACAACATTTCATCCCTTCTAGATTTTCTCTCCACTAAGTTTTATGTCAAGCTTAGCTCTGCCTGTGGGTCCTCCGTGTCCAGCTCACCAAATCAATTTCTCTTTTTTATGTAGATAACTCTTGCTTTCTTACTTAAATTAAAATTTTTTACTTAATTAAAATTTTGTTAAATACAAAATTTGGAATTGGGCTTCCTAGAAGTTAAGAAAAAAGAGAAACATGATGAATTATATAATTTCCATGTCTCATCATAGGATACATATCAGTTTGCAAACATTGAATTTTTTTAGGTATTACATACTAGAAGAATCTGCCCATTCAGTTACTTATTGTGCAAGTGCTGTGTTCCAGACCATGGATATGAAGTGTATAAGAAAAACAAATTCTCTCTCTTCATGAGGTTTTTGGTGAAGAGAGAGAGTCAAGAACTCATTAGATAGTGATGAGTGCTCTGAAGGCAAAGTGGATTAATGGGATAGAGAGTGCTGGGGAGGCAGGGGGAAGGTCTCTCTGGGGAGGTGACATATGAGCACTTACCATGAATGATAAGAAGAGCCATGCAAAGAGCATTTCAGGTAAGGAAACAGCAAGTTCCAAGGACCAGGGATAGGAAAAAACTTCATATATTTGAGAATCAACCAGTAAGACTGGAGGAAACTTGGAGAGGGATATAGCAGTTGTGTGAGTGGCAGGGGACTGGTAGGAGATGAAGCTAGAGAAGGTAGCCATGTTTGGCTTTGTAGAGATTTGGATTGTTTTCCCCAAGTGTGATTGGGGAGCTTTTGGAAATTTTGAAGAGGCAAAGTTTTGTTATCTTTTGTAGTGTCTAATTCTGATTCCCACTAGCTATTATACGGAAAACAGCCAGCAGGAGGCAAAAGTGGAAGCAGGGAGAACAATTGGGTCTTCTACTGGAGTCCCTATTGGGACTATTGCAAAAGTCTGAGTGACAGAAAATGCTGACTTGGTCCAGGATGAAGTTGGTGGAGGTGGGATTAAGTGTTTGGACTGAAGCAGAATCAATATGACTTGCTGATTAGCTGCATGAAGAGAACGAGAGAATTGAGATTGTTCTAGGTTTTTGGTTTGAACAAATGGATGAGTGATGATCCATCTTTTAAGATAGCAAAGACTGGGCATAAGCTGGTTTGGAGAGCAAGATCAGGAGTTTTATTTTGGACATGGTCAAATTGAGTTACTTATGAGATAATTCAGTTGAGATGTAAAGTGAACACTTGAATCCGTAAGTATGGAACTCAGGGATGTGATATACATTTGGGCATCAGCAGCACACTCAAGTTGTATCTATTACTATTTCAATGGAGCACTTAAATTAATAGACAAGGTTTTCAATGGGGATTGATATAGAAATAGTTTTCAAATGGCCAGTTCGTGACTATATTGGCCATGGTTCTCCAGAGAAACAGAATAGGATGTGTATTTAAAGAAATAAACAAATAAGATTTATTACAAGGAATTGGGTCAAGTGATTATGGAGGCTGAGGGGTCCCAAAATCTGCAATTTGGCAAGCTGGAGACCCAGGAGAGCCAATATGTATGTAGTTCCAGTCTGAGTCTAAAGGCCTGAGAATCAGGGAAGCTGATGGTATAAAGAGGAGTTTCCTCTTATTCAGTCTTCTTGTTCTACTCTGTTCTTCAGTAGATTGAGTGAGACCCACCCACCCCAAGGAGGGCGATCTACTTTACTCAGTCTTCTAATTCAAATGTTAATCTCATCCAGAAACACTAAGATATACCGAAAATGATGTTTGTCCAAAGGTCTGGGTACCCCATGGCCCAGGTAAGTTGACACATAAAATTAATCATTACAATAGAGCATTACATGAAATTATAATTCTATGAGGAGTGTGTGCAGCTAAAACAGGGAGTTTCTTGATGATCTAACTTGTTATAAGGTTAGAACCTGTAAATTCCAGAGGCAGGCCTGGCTTGCATGGCAATGGTTGTTTTTCCTTATTGTACAAGAATTTTAGCTTTTTCTTATAGACCCAAAATGAATACTAGATAAATAAATTGGTTGACCCAGTGAATCAAGTAATTAATTAACCCATTAAACATTTATAAAGATTTTTTAACTTGCCGGATAATACTATTAGGTCACAGTCTATTTGGGAGGCCACCACATGAACAGGTAAATTATGTTTCAGTGGGGCTAGTGCCTGGCCACAATGAAGGTATGAAGAAAGAAGAACAAAGGAGGAAGAGACAATACTAATGGAGAAAGAGTTGGTGGTTAGGGAAGGATTCACTGAAGAAGGTTGACCAGGGTTTTGCTAGGTGAAGAAGGAGGCAGAGGAGTTGTGTATAGAGAATGGTGTGGAGGTATGGGAGGGCCTGAGGTGTCTAGATAGGAGAGATGTGTAGGATGCACGGTATTGAGTGGAGGGAACTGAGACCATTTGGGCCCAGAGGGTGAAGTACCTTGTATTTCTGCCTAAGGAGTTTGGGTTCTCTCCTGCAGGCCAGTAGGTCTCCTCTACCTTTAGTAGAAACAAGAATCACCTGGGAACTTGTTAAAAATGGGGATTCCTAGGCCTTCTCTCTAAGGAGATGGATGCAGTACGTCTGGGGCTCAGGAAGTGACAGCTTAATGAGCTCCCCAGCTGATTCCAATGCAGTTGGTTCAAAGACCCTACCACCACTATGTGCTGTGAAAGCTTTTCAGAAAAGGGAGTGACATGACCTGATTTATTTTTAGGAAGATAATTCTGCCAACTGTGTGGAAAACAGACTGACTTCACTGGCAGGGAAAAATGTATAGGAAGTTGCAGCAGCCGGCATCCTGGTGAGAGATTATGATGACTGGGGCTAAAATGTTAGTAGGGATGAAGAAATGGGCTGAATCTAAGAGACCTCTCTGAGTTACGATTCACAGTTGACCTGAGCAGAAGAAGGGCTGAGAAGAATGAATGTTGGTTCCCAAGTGTCTACCTTGGAAGAATGTGTCATCAATAATGGCTGGCACTTGGTAACTATGTGTTGAATGAATGGGTGAATAAATATAGGAAAAGTAGGTGAGATGGAGTCAGAAAGGAAAATTGCATTTTATTTAAAAAAAATTTTTTTTAACGTTTATTTATTTTTGAGACAGAGACAGAGCGTGAACGGGGGAGGGTCAGAGAGAGAGGGAGACACAGAATCGGAAACAAGCTCCAGGCTCTGAGCTGTCAGCACAGAGCCCAATGCGGGGCTCGAACTCACGGACTGCGAGACCATGACCTGAGCTGAAGTCGGACCCTTAACTGACTGAGCCACCCAGGCACCCCAAAAATTGCATTTTAGATGTTATATTTGAAGTTAATACGAGAAGTACTGATCTAGTATTGGTGAAGAAAGCTCATGCAGTTTTGGAGATATGGATTTGGAAGTTGTTAGTGTAGAGATAGTTCTTAAAGCAAAAGTAGAATCTGAGCCTACTTATCAAGAAGATACAAACCTTAAATAGAAAAAAGCCAAGCATGCAAACCTTTTGGTGTATTTAAAGGACAGACAGAGGAAAACTATTTGGCAGAGAGAGAAAGTAGTTGAAAAGAAGTTGGAGGATTCACAGGAAGTATGTTTTGAAAAGTTTTGAAAATAAAGGAAAGAGTTTTAGGAAGTATGTGTATATGTGTGTGTGTGTGTGTGTGTGTGTGTGTGTGTGTGTGTGTGTGTGTGTGTGTTGGAGGGGCATCTTGGGACCATGTTGTCAGACTAAATGCTGAAATATGTTCTGCCAAAACTCTTCTTTAATATACAGTTGACTCTTGAACAATGGCACCAATCTTCTGTGCAGCCGAAAAATCTGCATATAAATTTGGACTCCCCCCAAACTTTGCTAATAGCCTACTGTTGATTATAAGCCTTAATGACAACATGAACAGTCTATTAACACATATTTTATATGTTATATATATTATATACTGTATTCTTACAATAAAAATAAGCTAGAGAAAAGAAATTGTAAAGAAAACCATAAGGAAAATACATTTACAGTACTGTATGGTGTTTACTGAAAAAAAATCCATAAATAAGTGGACCCATGCAGTTTATTTTTTTTATTTTTTATTCTTTTCAACATATGAAATTTATTGTCAAATTGGTTTCCATACAACACCCAGTGCTCATCCCAAAAGGTGCCCTCCTCAATGCCCATCACCCACCTTCCCCTCCCTCCCACCTCCCATCAACCCTCAGTTTGTTCTCAGTTTTTAAGAGTCTCTTGTGCTTTGGCTCTCTCCCACTCTAACCGCCCCCCCCCCCTTTTTTTTCCTTCCCCTCCCCCATGGGTTTCTGTTAAGTTTCTCAGGATCCACATAAGAGTGAAAACATATGGGATCTGTCTTTCTCTGTATGGCTTATTTCACTTAGCATAACACTCTCCAGTTCCATCCACGTTGCTACAAAGGGCCATATTTCATTCTTTCTCATTGCCACGTAGTACTCCATTGTGTATATAAACCACAATTTCTTTATCCATTCATCAGTTGATGGACATTTAGGCTGTTTCCACAATTTGGCTATTGTTGAGAGTGCTGCTATAAACATTGGGGTACAAGTGCCCCTATGCATCAGTACTCCTGTACCCCTTGGGTAAATTCCTAGCAGTGCTACTGCTGGGTCATAGGGTAGGTCTATTTTTCATTTTTTGAGGAACCTCCACACTGTTTTCCAGAGTGGCTACACCAATTTTCATTCCCACCAACAGTGCAAGAGGGTTCCCGTTTCTCCACATCCTCTCTAGCATCTATAGTCTCCTGATTTGTTCATTTTGGCCACTCTGACTGGCATGAGGTGATATCTGAGTGTGGTTTTGATTTGTATTTCCCTGATGAGGAGTGACGTTGAGCATCTTTTCATGTGCCTGTTGGCCATCCGGATGTCTTCTTTAGAGAAGTGTCTATTCATGTTTTCTGCCCATTTCTTCACTGGGTTATTTGTTTTTTGTGTGTGGAGTTTGGTGAGCTCTTTATAGATTTTGGATACTAGCCCTTTGCCTGATATGTCATTTGCAAATATCTTTTCCCATTCCGTTGGTTGCCTTTTAGTTTTGTCGGTTGTTTCCTTTGCTGTGCAGAAGCTTTTTATCTTCATAAGGTCCCAGTAGTTCTGGACCCATGCAGTTTAAACCTGTGTTATTCAAGGATTAACTGCAGTTTGCCAGATTTAGCTCTCTCTTAAGGTCATCCCTGAATCATGATAGAAAAGCCAGGTAGGTCAACAACATAAGGAAGATAGTATTTGCTATCGGGAGGGCAGTACTTATTTCAAGAAACAGGTATTTTAACTTATTTAGACATGAGGTTGGCTAGGACATATTAACCACCCATCCCCACAGCATTTATTTCTTTATAGCATTTAGATTAGAATTAGCCTTATTATAGAATTGTCTCTTTTGTGTTAAGTTTCTACAGATTTTGAAGCTACATCAGTCCACCCACCAGTAGACATGACAGTGCTCCTCTTATTTAAAAAAATTTAAAAGACATTGTTAAAAAAAATCTCTACTAATATGTTTGGCAAAACAGGTAACTCGTTTTACTTATTTATTCATTTAATTTAATTTAAAATTTTTTTAATGTTTATTTATTCTTAGAGAGAGCACGAGCAGGGGAGTGGCAGAGAGAGGGAGACACAGAATCTGAAGCAGGCTCCAGGCTATGAGCTGTCAGCACAGAGCACAATGCAGGGCTTGAACTCACTAACTGTGAGATCATGATATGAGCTGAAGCTGGACATTTAATGGACTGAGCCATCCAGGCACCCCAATTTATTTATTTATATATTTATATTTATATTTATAATTTATATTTATATTTATAATTTATATTCTATTTTATGAAATATTTGTAACAGACAAAAACAAAAATGGTAAATACATTGGTTCACATAATACCAGAGAAACTTGATTTACATGAAGATGAAAATGTGAAATGTTACCAACATCCTTATACTGCAAAACTAAAGTGGTAAAAAGATGACAAATCAGGGGCTGACATGGAATATATGTATATGTATAAATACATGCTATACATTTTAAATAATATGATATACCAGCTAAATCTGCCAGAGATTTGCTACAGTCAGGTTTGATAAAAATGAGTCCTGTGACTTACACTGTGAGGCAGCCCAACTGTTGGAACATTCCATGGAAATTCTATATTCGTGGAAGAGAAATTTGTCATTATTGCTCTTACATCATGAGAGAGGCACATAAGGAGTAGGCTTGTGCTATTCAGTTCCAAGTTTGTATAGATGTACAGAAGAAATAGAGAAATGCACATGATTTTCCCCTAACCTACACTACATGGAATTGTAAATAGTTTGGGTAATGTACTTTACAAATTTTTGATTTACTTGAAAAGTATTTTTTTTTTTTTAGGAATAGAATTTAGTGATTCATCACTTACATATAACACCCAGTGCTCATCCCAACGAGTGTCCTTGCTAATGCCCGTCTTCCCATTAGCCCTTCCCCCTGCCAACATCCCACCAGCACCCCTCAGTTTGTTCTCTGTATTTAGGAGTCTCTTATGGTTTGTCTCCCTCTCTGTTTTTATCTTATTTTTGCTTCCTTTCCCTTATGTTCATCTGTTTTGTATCTTAAATTCCACATAGGTAGGTAACTCGTTTTAATTTAATTTTGATTTCTACCCCAGGGAAACACTTTTGAGATGGTTATTGGACATGTGTGTTAATATTTTTTTTTCAGTAAATTTTGTTAAGGATTGATGTCCATTTGTATTTTGGGTCTTAGAGGTCTTGAAATGATATTTGTATATTCCTTATATATTAATGGCATTAATAACCTTTTGTTATTTTTGTCAATAATCATTTTTCCAGTCATTGACGCAGTGGTGGGAGGAAAATGTTAACCGTTTTTAAAACAGGCTTTCCACCAAATTCAGAGGCTTACCAGCCTGGCTTCTTGGCCTCTGGCCTTTACTCTTTCATCTACATTTTTGGGGAGTTGTCCACCTGGGCCTCACAAAGGTCTCCTTACAGAATCAGTGCCCCTTTAAAACAAGGGTTCCCCTTGAAAATAAAGTGAGGATGAGCCTGTGAATCGTATTAGCTGTATGATTTAACTTCCTTTTTCCTCCCCTAGAGCTCAGGCAGACATATCTGGAACTATTGTAGCACCTGAGATGTGTTTCCTTGCAGTTGAAGGCCTGGAGAGTAGTTCTGAAGGCCTCTGTAAATGAAAAACATGCATATATTCGTGTTTGTTGGATAAACTAAAGTCCAACCATTTACGTACAGATTTCTCTTATGACTTCCTTCGAAGTGTTAAATTCAGCATCAGATTATTATGTATGTATAAATAAGTAAATAAAGTCTGAGCTCTACTAGGGAAGGGAGAGGTGGGAATTCCTACTGTATCCTTTTTCAACTCTCATTTTCTAATAGTTTATTTTGGTATTTTATTTTTGTTGTGTATTGACCTTGTTTACTGGTAAATTTGACACATTCTCTTATTTATAGATTGTTTTCTCTGAGATAGGTTTTCTTAGTACTGGTGTTTGTTTTTCCTTAAATGGAAGAATTCATTAGTGAAGGCAGCTGTATCTGGAGATTTTTCTGTGGAAAGATTTTTAAATGATTGATTTAGTGTCTTTAATAGCTACAGCTTTATTTGGATTTTATGTTTCTTCCTGCATCAGTTGTAGTCAGTCTTATTTTTTTAGGGATTCGTCCATTTCATCTAAACTTTCCAATTTATGGCACAGAGTTGTTCTAATATTCCATTGGTATCTCTTTGAGGTCTGCAGCTTCTGTGGTGAGGTCTCCATTTTAATTTTTGTTATTGGTAATCTGTGCCTTTTCTCATTTTTCTTTTTTTTTTTTTTTTTTTTTTTTTTTTAAATTTTTTTTTTCAACGTTTTTTATTTATTTTTGGGACAGAGAGAGACAGAGCATGAACGGGGGAGGGGCAGAGAGAGAGGGAGACACAGAATCGGAAACAGGCTCCAGGCTCCGAGCCATCGGCCCAGAGCCTGACGCGGGGCTCGAACTCACGGACCGCGAGATCGTGACCTGGCTGAAGTCGGAGGCTTAACCGACTGCGCCACCCAGGCGCCCCTCATTTTTCTTGATTAGTCTTGCTAAATATAAAGTATCTTCAGTTTTATTAGTCTTGAAGAGAAATTCCTGAATTTCAGGCTTTCTTTCCTAGGCCTCCCCACTTAAGGGTCTTGGCTATTTAAGGCCTGATTTCTTCTGCAGGCCCTGACTCCTGTGTTTCCTCTCTATCTCCATGAGTACTGGCTTCTCTGCCTGTAGTATGTGTTCTTGGCCTGACTTCTCAGCATTCCCACTCCCCGACCCACTATAACCCCTACCATGCTAAGAATCATCATTTGCTTGAGGGGGAAAGAGATAAACAGAATACTAGACTCACTTTATTAAGGGTTCCTTTTCTTTGGAACTTGGCCCTTTAAATGTTTACTTATTTTTGAGAGAAAGAGTGCACGTACACTGGAGGGGAGGTGGGGGGGAGCCGAGAGAGGGGGGAGGGGAACAGAGAAAGGGGGGAGGGGACAGAGAATCTGAAGCTGAAAAGGGCTCCCACCTCACAGCAGAGAGTCTGATGTGGGCTCCAACTCACCACCCCTGACTGAGCTGACCTGAGCTGAAGTGGGGCATTCAACTGATTGAGTCACCCAGGTGCCCCTACTTTTTGTATCTATAGATTTGTTTATTCTAGACATTTCATATTAATGGAATCATAAAGTATGTAGTCTTCTGTGACTGGCTTCTTTCACTTAGCATAATGTTTCAAGGTATATTCATGTTGTAGCATGTATCAGTATATTACGCCTGCAAATGGTCATAATCCTTTCCAAGTTTGAATCAGCTTTCAATATTTTATTCTTTTTGTTTTCAATGTTGTGAAATATCTTTGAGAGTTCCCTTAACTTGAGGGTGTCTTTTGCTGATGTCACTTCCTCTGGTACCTCCTCATGCTTTTGTCACAGCCACTTTCATATGTGAGAGCATCTTTTTTTTTTTTTTTTTTTTTTTTTTTTTTTTTTGGGACAGAGAGAGACAGAGCATGAACGGGGGAGGGGCAGAGAGAGAGGGAGACACAGAATCGGAAACAGGCTCCAGGCTCCGAGCCATCAGCCCAGAGCCTGACGCGGGGCTCGAACCCACGGACCGCGAGATCGTGACCCGGCTGAAGTCGGACGCCCAACCGACTGCGCCACCCAGGCGCCCCTTTATGTGAGAGCATCTTAACTACCTGCCTTAACTAATCCTTGCAATCTGGGTCCAAATTTCACAGCAGCATCCTTATCTGTACTAGCCGCTTCATCAGATAGTTTAACATTAATCAATTTATGCCAACATCTGAAACAATGACAACAACCTTTACTGGCAGTAAAAGGTTCTTTTTCAGTCTCCCTGTAATTACATTTTTCTTTCAATCTGGCAGCTAACTTTAACACTTTGGCTTGAATGTGATCCGAACCGATCTGGATTACCTTTGATTGCAGCCTGCAAGCCAAAGTAGACATGCTCCATTTCAACTGTGATTGGCTTTCTGCTTCTACCACCATTTAAACTGAAATGTGTTGGAGGAAGTGTACGCTGTTTTTTATATTCATTGAATTTTGTCAACATAGTTTATATCGTAGCTTCATGAAAGCCTAGATCTCATCTTATCTTTGCTTCTCTGTTGCCATTTTTTCAGATCTAATTGCATCCAACCTTCACTTCTAGCATTATCACTTTTTGTCTCTTTGTTGCACTTTAATCCTTGTTATAAAATACTGTGTGAATTTATCACAGGGAGATAAGGAGGCACCACAACTGTACTCTTTACTGTCTGTGCAAGAAATGAATAACAAAGGTGTAGTGGTCACTGACAGACCTGGAAAGAAGTGATGTCACCGGTCACTGATCATGATACCCATCTGTTATATAGTGATTTGTGGGCTGAAGGTTAGTAGCAAAGTTTGCACTTTATGTGATTACTCACAATTAATATACGGTGTTAACTAAAATTTGAACTGTTTTGTTGAATGGTGTTCAACTGTTTTGTTGAATGGTTTAACTAAAGCATGGTAAATGAAATTTGTACATGTTGGAACAGTGCAAAGTGAGGGGTGCCTATAACATATTTCAATTAATCACGTATCTTTCAGCCTCATCTGCTTAATAAACTTGGGTCTCAAACTAACTCTGAATATTTTATTTTATTTGAGGCAGAGTCTTGAGGCTCTACCATTCTAGCCTTTCAGTTTTAAAAATTATGGTAGCTGCGGGGTGCCTGGGTGGCTGCCAGTTAGTTAAGTGTCATACTTCTGCTCGGGTCATGATCTTACATTTCATGAGTTCAAGCCCCTTGTCAGGCTCTCTGCTGTCAGCACAGATCCTCTGTCCCCCCCTCTCTCTGCTCCTCTCTCTCTCTCTCTCTCTCAAAAGAAATAAACATTAAAAAAATTATGGCAGCTGCTCTGATCCCTGTGACTGTCTTCTCAAAATGTGGTCTCCTCTTTGCCTAATGAAGCCTTGAGCAGCTCTGCCCCTGGCACATGCCATTTCCTTTTGTGGACAAAACAGCAAAGCCTTCTCTGTCTCTGATGTCTCCTATTCCCTGTCTGTTTCTCTACATTTTTGAGATTTAGAATTGCCCTCCAGAAATGCATGGCAGCCCTTACCTGGCTTTATAGCTCTTACCTTGCAGCCAGGATGAAAGTTTTGCCTTAGCACCCACAGTGTCAGCCAGCTCGACCCTGCCTCTCTAATGAATAACTCATAAACACTGAAAGCACTGTTTTCCCTGAAGAATGCCTCATGGTGGCTGTGACAACCTCTCTTTCAAACTTCAGGCCAACCTTTTATTTTCCCCTTTAAGAATCTACATTTCATGACATATCGGACAAAGGGCTAGTATCCAAAATCTATAAAGAGCTCACCAAACTCCACACCCAAAAAACAAATAATCCAGTGAAGAAGTGGGCAGAAAACATGAATAGACACTTCTCTAAAGAAGACATCCAGATGGCCAACAGGCACATGAAAAGATGCTCAACATCGCTCCTCATCAGGGAAATACAAATCAAAATCACACTCAGATATCACCTCATACCAGTCAGAGTGGCCAAAATGAACAAATCAGGAGACTATAGATGCTAGAGAGGATGTGGAGAAATGGGAACCCTCTTGCACTGTTGGTGGGAATGAAAATTGGTGTAGCCACTCTGGAAAACAGTGTGGAGGTTCCTCAAAAAATGAAAAATAGACCTACTCTATGACCCAGCAGTAGCACTGCTAGGAATTTACCCAAGGGGTACAGGAGTACTGATGCATAGGGGCACTTGTACCCCAATGTTTATAGCAGCACTCTCAACAATAGCCAAATTGTGGAAACAGCCTAAATGTCCATCAACTGATGAATGGATAAAGAAATTGTGGTTTATATACACAATGGAGTACTACGTGGCAATGAGAAAGAATGAAATATGGCCCTTTGTAGCAACGTGGATGGAACTGGAGAGTGTTATGCTAAGTGAAATAAGCCATACAGAGAAAGACAGATCCCATATGTTTTCACTCTTATGTGGATCCTGAGAAACTTAACAGAAACCCATGGGGGAGGGGAAGGAAAAAAAAAGGGGGGGCGGTTAGAGTGGGAGAGAGCCAAAGCACAAGAGACGCTGAAAAACTGAGAACAAACTGAGGGTTGATGGGGGTGGGAGGGAAGGGAGGGTAGGTGATGGGCATTGAAGAGGGCATCGTTTGGGATGAGCACTGGGTGTTGTACGGAAACCAATTTGACAATAAATTTCATATATTAAAAAAATAAAATAAAAATAAATGCAAAAAAAAAAAAAAGAATCTACATTTCAAAAACTCTTCTTTAGTATTTAACATGAGGTTCAAAGGCTCACAATGGAAAAAAAGTTTCCTGAAGAGGTTCTGTCTCTTTTTTCTCTTTGGAAACTTTGAGGCATTTTCAATGTGACAGAATAAGTTTTCAATGGAACCAGAGATTCCTTGTGGTTCTTTTGTGCCTCTGAGCACTTAGAACATGGCTAGGCACATAGAAAGCATCTAACAAATGTTTGTCACTTTATTTGTTGAAATGACAAGCTACAGGCATACTTTGATTTACACATGAATTTATTTCTGAAAATTAGTTTTTTGAGATTGGAAAGGGAGACATGCTGCTGGATTGGCAGGAGGGGAAGAAAACTTGCTTTGAGATTGTTAAGGTGGATCTTCCTAGCAGTGACCAATTCAGACATCTTTCTGATGATGGTTTTGAAAATGAGTGGTTTGCAGGCAAAAATATCTTTTTTTTTTAAGTCCATATTTTAAATGTTCGCTTAGATGTGATAGCTATCATTAGTGAAAAACTTTTGCAGTCAGAATAAAGGATTAGTATTTAAAAAGGAAAGGCTATGAGACTTCCAAGAAGGTGTTATAACTTGTTCTCTCAAGGGGAAAAGCGTAAAGGCTAATGGAAATTTCTTCTGGAGATATACTTGTGGTCAGGCTGTCAAGTCCTGCTACTTATTGAAAGTTTGGGCGATTTTTCTTATCATTTTGTCTCATCTATGATAACTGTGAATCCAGTAGACACTTAAGTGTGTATGTAGTGAGGGTAGCCTTTTCACTTCTGCTATTATTTCTAAAACAGCCTAAAGGGCTGTTTGAAGGTACGGACCAACTCCACTGGGTAGTCTTGTCTTTGTTTCCAAGAGCTCCTAGCAGAGAAGGCAACGTGGACACAGTATCTAGAAGTGTTCATGGGGACACTTGAGTGGCTCAGTTGGTTAAGCATCTGACTTTTGATTTTGACTCAGGTCATGCTCTCACAGTTCATGAAATCGAGGCCCAGGTGGGTGAAAACTTGATATATTGTGCCCCAAGCAAGACCCACAGCCAGTGACACAGTTACCGAGTCCCACGGTCTCCTCCCTGACTAATGCAACAGAGCTGCTTCTCTGAGGCCTGCTTTCCTGAGCTCACTGTCTCATTCACTGATACACGAAGTGTCCATGAGGATATGAAGTAGACTTCTATCAACCCTTCGTGTGAGTCTTAGACGTACTCTGATCCCATCTTTATCTTGAATTTCACCAGACTGATCCTGCAAACTTATCAAGCAAAATGTATTATCTATGAACTAGATAGATGATTCCCCCAAAAGGCAATGGTAATATTCCCAAGCCACTGCGGATCTTTGCATAGGTTAAAATGAGAATAGTGGCCTCTATACAAATTCTCTATAGCAGATCCTATCGCCAACAGTAGGGTATTCTCTAAGCATCTGCACAAAAATTAGCCTGCCCCTTCACACAGTAATTCAGACAATGGGAATGTGTTCCAAGGGAGAAATGCAAAATAGGAAGAAAAGAAATATGTTCAAACATATCCATTGTCAAAGACATCCATGTTGTTTATAGTTCTTTATTTTTAAAGAATTTGAAATAACCTAATTGGGAATTGGGAAACTGATAAGTAAACTATTGTGTCAGCTCTATGCTATATTATATATCATTAAAATGATGTTTAAGAAAATTCTGTTGCACCATTGACAAAGGCTTATGATACAATATTAAGTTTATTTTTTTAAGGAGTATAGAAGGTTGTGTATATATTAAAATTACAACTTTTGGTGAAAAGTTCTTATGCATGGAGTAAAAAAGTTGAAAGGAAAATTAATCAAATGCTAGCAATTACCTTAGAATGATGAAACTATGGGTGATTTTTTTTTTCTTTTATCTCTTTTCAAATTTTCTTTTATTGTGATTATATTATTCTTATTATGAAATATATATAAAATTTAGACATCCAAACTACCTTAAAACTTATGAAACATAATAAACAGGTCTTTTTTTTCAATTTCATTTTTAATGTTTATTGATTTTTTGAGAGACAGAGAGACAGAGCGCGAGCAGAGGAGGGACACAGAGAGAGGGAGACACAGAATCTGAAGCAGGATCCAGGCTCTGAGCTGTCAGCACAGCTGTGCTGTGACAGCTCAGAGCCCAACACAGGGTTCAAACTCACAAGCTGTGAGATCATGACCTGAGCCACCCAGGGGCCCCTAAACAGGTCTTTAAAATGTTATAAATAATAGACAATTACATAGACAGTGATAGAGATCATGAGAAGCCTGTGTTCATGGAAGAATCTCTCCCTGGGAATCACTTGAAACAAAGAGGAGGGGTAAGAGACCAACGGCAGGGTAAGAAGTCCTGCAATAGTGGGTAGGGGCAAAAACAGATACATATGGAGCATTCTATTATTACAACCTTATTTTTCCCTGAACATTGTTAAGACCAAGGTATAGCAATGGACTGTGTTATTTAAAATCACTGCTTTTAGACGAGACAGTAGTAGATGTTGATCATTTCCAAATCTCTCTCCAAAGTAATTTCTCAACATAATCTCTCCTAAACCCCCAATGGTATCAAAGTGGCCCAGAAGTCCTTCCTGCCTCTCACCTCCCACCATAGACTTACTTCTGAGAACATTGAGAAATCTTAATATGTAAAATAAAAGATAATAAATCTGTTGTCCTCTCTGACCATGCCCGATTCGATTCCTGATTTTTAAATGCCATACCTACAACTAAAAGGGAAAAAAACCCCAAAGTCCTGTCCATCTGTTGCGTTTCTGCCTGCCCCACTAAAGGCACCTATTTTACATATAGTCTTGAGACTTGACCCTATTCAGAGAAATTTAAATAGCTCTTGTATTCATTTTCTAGGGCTGTCATAACAAATACCACAGACTGGATGGCTTGAACAACAGAAATTTATTTCTTCACAGTTCTAGAAGCTAGAAGTTCAAGATCAACATGTCAGCTAGGTTAGTTTTATTCTGAAACCTCTCTCCTTGGCTTGCAGATGGCCATCTTTTTCTGGTGTTTTCACATGAAACTCCTCCATGCATGTTCGTGTCCTAATCTCTTCTTATAAGAACATCAGTCATATTTGGATTAGGGCCCACCCATATGTCTTCATTTTTCCTTAAGTACATCTTTAAAAGGTCCTATATCCAAATACATTCACATTCTGAGGTGCTGGGGATTAGGATTTCAACATATGAATTAGGGGGTCACAGTTCAGCCTATAACTGCCCTGTAACCTGTTTTCTAGAAACTTTTCATCTGAAACATAAACTAACATAAATGAACAAAACCAAATTTAAAAAGCACTGAAATGTGATGCTTGGGGTGGAATTAGCACTGGTATTACTCGTTTTACCTTATACAGTCTGAATCATGTCATTAATCATGTTACAAAGGAGTTCGTAGAGTCATGACTTTGTGTTTCTGAATCTAGGCTCATGATGTGGTGCCATGAGCTCTCAGATCCTTTTTGTTGGGCCCTAAACTGATCTTGTAACTGACCTTTGATTTTCTCAGAGTGGATCTTGCAAACTGATAAAGAAAGCATGATTTAATTACTCCACACTTTAAGAAAAAATGTTTATTTATTTATTTTGAGAGAGAGAGAGAAAGCACAAGAGCAGGGGAGGGGCAGAGAGAGAGATGGAGATAGAGAATCCCAAGCAGGCTTCCCACTGTCAGCACAGAGTCCAACACGGGGTTCAGTCTCACTACTGTGAGATCATGACCTGAGCTGAAATCAGGAGTTAGATGCTTAACCCACTGAGCCACCCAGGCACTCTCTGGATAATCTTCTGATCATTGTTTGGCTTCTTTATTTTCTTAATAACCAGGATGGTGGCAGTGCATCATGTAACTAACTGGGTTTGCCTCTTTATTCCAGCAATGAAGAGGCTACTCAAGAAAGAACACAGGGACTCTTGATCTACTCTGTGGGCTGACTTCACTCCCAATGCCATCTTGCTTTCTTAGTTTTATTTGCTCTTTGCCTTATGTTTTGTTTTGTTTAAAAAATTTTTTTAAATGTTTATTTATTATTGAGAGACAGAGAGAGAGCATGAGCATGGGAGGGGCAGAGAGAGGAGGAGACACAGAATTTGAAGCAGGCTCCAGGCTCCGAGCTGTTAGCACAGAGCCCGATGCAGGGCTCAAACTCACAAACCATGAGATCATGACCAGAGCCAAAGTTGGATGGTTAACCAACTGAGCCACCCAGGTGCCCCTGCGTTATGTTTTTATTTTGGATTTATCTTCTCTTGTAACATGTTTGCATATTTCTAAGTAGCTTAAAATTTGTTTCAGAATAAATCATGGTTTGAATGAAGAATGAGGGATTAGCTTTCTGGGTTTAGGAACTGGTCCAGTCCATTTGGTATTACCTTGTCACTGAGAGTTCACTCATCTTGGGTCCAGTATCTGCATTTGACTGATCCATAACTAGACAGTGGATCCTGATGATTCAGACTCAGTGCTATCCATGAGATCCTGTCATTAAAAAATCCAGCCCCTTCTCTACTTTGTGCCTTTTTACACTGGCAAGCACAGAGTTAGATCATATTTATTCAGGGGTTAAAAACCCAGTTATGCTTCAGTATACTTATCCCATTTGTCTCTTCTGCCTCCTTATATATTTTACTTCTGTACTTTAAACCTATAGAAACTTTAGTTTTGATCTAAGGAGAAGAGAAGATTTAGCTTTTAGCCTGGATTATTCAGCTAATTAATTATTACAATTTAATAGTTTAGAATTTTGGAACTGAGCCCTTTTAACACTTAGTTACTCTTATATTGTTGACTTTCCCAGCATTAAAAAAAAAAAAATGAATGTATCTCATCTTCCCTGAGGAAGTTCTTATAGGTAGGGACCTCTTCATTTTTGAAACCCTCACAAAACTGAGACTGAGTCTTTGTACAAAGCAGGAGCTCAGCACATGTCTGCTGAATCGAATACTCTCACCTCCAAACAGGCTTGAGAAGTAAAGATGTCTAGGCACCGTACCCTAAAGAACAGAAAGCAATACTGCTAATAAATACATACATAAGATTGATAAACTTTACCAAAGACTCCACTCACTTACCAATGGCAAGGAAAGATCCACCCACTAGAGATGTCACACTAGGTTCAGGTGTAAATTCCATGTGCGATCAGAGGAGCTTTGTTAAATTTTAAGACTGAAAGGTATTTGTATGAAGAGTGTATGGATGGAGATTGTGCTTTCTTTTAATTTGGTAAATGTCATGTCTATTCAGCCTTTTGAAATTAAATTTCAGTTCTTTATATCAGTGAGAAACATCCAAAATATTGCACATATGGTGAGAATAAGAGCCAAGGCTTGTAGTCAAGGCAGACTAAGAGTTTTTGATTTGAGGTGAAAATATGATTTCTTTGGAAATCCCTTCTAATCCTCTGGTAGGTTTTCTTAATTTCCTCCAGTGACTCAAATATTTTGAGGGCATATGTAGGCCGAGTCATTGGAGCATTTAGAAATAATAACTGTACTTTGGGTATCCAGCTCATTACTGTGATATTCCTTGAGAACAAAGGACTCAGAAAAGGGATTTAAAAAAAAAAAGTGCATTTCATTCAGGTGCATTAGATCCTGACTAGGGAGCTAAAATAACCCATATTCAGGGCTCTTCAAAGTGATTATGCTCTGCATTTTCTGCAGAGTAGCTGTGATCAGGAGAAAGGGGTTAAATAATCCCACCAATGATCATCTTTTTTCTCACTTACTTTTTCTTGTACTTTCTTGTCATTATAATTGATGCTTTCTTGCCTGTATCTATTGTTAATAAAACAGCTTCTTTCTTTTGGTGAAGGGGAAAGGTTAGATATATGGCCTCTGGATTCCTGATGATGGACAAATATTCACACATGCTGTCTACTGCTGGCAAAATAACCCAGTGAAACTGAACATCCAAGGTATGAGGCATCTGTGTTTGAACACACTGCACAGGACATGAAACTGTCAGCCACAGTCACATGGGAAATGAATTCTTCAATAAAATATAATGTTTTATACCTATGTGTAACCACTAATGGAGCAGTGGCTTTCATTAGAATGAAAAATAATTCTGAGGTAAGACTAGAGTATTAGCTGCACATGTGAAATCCATTCTCTGCTATTCATATTCAATTTTGTGTAGGAAAGAATTGAAGCCAGAAGGGTACAAAGTGCCCCAGGAGGTCATTTAAGTGGTTAATTGATACAAACAAGGACTTCAATAGTAGAATCATCCCAAACTTTGTAAAAAGAAAGTACATGGCCATGAGAAAAGATGTTTTCTGGTCATCTTGTGACAAAAGAATGGTCCTTTTTAAAGATGTATAACACATTTTTATTTTTCAATAATGATTCTAAATTCACCGGCCTTTTCTGTGACACTAGCAGCTATTTAAAATAAAAGTTTATTCTCCTTCTTCAAGGCAAAGGTGATATTTTATCAACGAGAGAGAAAATATCTGCTTTTCAAAAGACCTCTTGCTATGGAGAAACATCTTGAAAATGGGTGTTTGGAAATGTTTCTATCATTATATGATTTTGTTGTTGAAAACAATGTGTCTCAACCACAAAAACCTTGACAGTTCTGTACTTCAAAATTTTCTAACTGGTATAAAAGTTTCCAGAAGAGAAAGTCAGTGGGTTTGATTAGTTTGTAAGAACTAATTGACATCAGAGATGCTGGGAATTTATGAGCCTAATTTCAACAAAAGCCTTTGCATAATTGGTGGTTGGGATTAAAAAAATCACATTTTTTTTTTTAAAAGTGAAAGCCAAACACTTCTTTTTAAATGTTAATTGAATTATATTAAATGTTAATGTTTAATTTATTTTTGAAGGAGAGAGACACAGAGTGTGGGCGGGGGAGGGGCAGAGAGGGAAGGAGACACAGAATCTGAAGCAGGCTCCAGGCTCTGAGCTGTCAGCACAGAGCCCAACGCAGGGCTTGAACCCACAAACCACAAGATCATGACCTGACATGAAATCAGTTGCTTAACCAAGAGCCACCCAGGCACCCTGAAAAATCGTAATGTAGAAAGTGTCTTTTTATCCATTGGGATCTGTTGTCATAAGAGTTAGGTTTTCAGCTATGCAGCCATTAAAACCAAGTATTATATGTGAACATAGGATCCAACATGAATTTTTGTGTCATAGAATTGAAGTTTCTTAAAACAATGAATAATAAATGAATATCATTCAAAAATTTTAAATATTTTATTAATAATTTTTAATAAAGAACAAAAAGGGGCGCCTGGGTGGTTCAGTCGGTTAAGCGAACGACTTTGGCTCAGGTCATGATCTCACAGCTCTTGAGTTTGAGCCCCACATCAGGCTCAGTGCTGACAATAGCTCAGAGCCTGGAGCCTGCTTTGGATTCTGTGTCTCCCTCTCTCTCTGCCCCTCCCCTGTTCATGCTCTGTCTGTCTCTCAAATATAAGTAAACATGAAAAAAAATTTTTTAAATGAAAAGATTTTAAAATTAATCATAAATTTAAAATATTAAAATATTTAAACTCATATAAAATGTTTGAAAGATTAAAATGTTAAATTCATATAATTTATAAATATAATTGTGAATGTAATTTATAAATAAAAAATTATTTATGGAAAGTGTAGTTAAATATTTTTACTATTAGAGATATGCAATCAAAAAAAGTTGAGAGATCACTGTTCTATACATATAACTGAGTCTCAATCCCAGATTCCCAGGAAAGAGATGATTGGTTTAGTTGGGTCAGATGTCCATCTCTGATCCAATCATCTGTGGCCCAGGGAGGAAGGTGGCATAATTACATACACATCCAGAATAGCTGGGTGGTCGGGAGTCCAGTCATAACAATTACAAGATTTCGTGGGGAAGCAACATTTATTATCACATGAAATATTGTCAAATTTGTCCCCTCTCATGCATCTATCTTGCTTAATACCAGCCTGACTCTTCTCACCTTACAACATATTTTCCCAGTCATTTTTACTGATGAATATTGTAAACTTTGACGGTGAAAATGCAAACTCAATGTAAATAGATTGTGAAGTGAAATTGTCACTTTTGCAACATTTAAGGATTTCATGAGGTTAAAGAAAATGATGTTGGAACATTGCTCAGATCACATACAAATGAAGTTTGGGAAAGTCAGATAAGTTAACAACTGAAGAGAAAACTAGTAAGGGTTATGACGTATGAGGTTATAGATGTTCAAAGCAAATGATATGAATAGCAAAGGTAGGTGTTGATATTGGTAAATTAATATGTCCTTAAGTATTCTGAGAAGTTATCCTCTTTATAATCTTACTACAAAAGTTGATCATGAAGTGAAGGAAATTATATAATGTTATTATACTCTTTTTGTTGGAAAAGTTATGTCTCCTAATATAAATATTTTAGTTGTTCAAACTCAAATATTTGAGTTCTTCAGACTTAGTATATAGTGTGCCAATTAGAACCTAATTAAAAAGTAAGATAAAACAAACTTATTTTCTTAAATTTTAATTTCATTTATTGAAGATAAAGCCCTAATCCAATGTTTCCCCCTGCTTATTTACTATGGGATTTTGTTTCTTATTTGAGGATCTGATGCTCAGTTTACTGGCTATAGGGCTGACCTCCTGAGAGCTGTGGGTGGGAAGTAGTGTTTTGTACCTACCCCTTTGCACCTTCTTTAGCTAATTGCTAATCATTTGCCAATTCATACCTAATCCATCTTGAACCCTAATCCTTCACAGTCTTTCTGGGTGTCTGATTTGTTGATGTGAAAAATTAATTTGAGCCAAGCTGTTTATAAAAGACAACAACTCAAAAATTGCTCTTTTCTGAAAATAACTTTGTTCAAATAGTAGCCCTCAGTACCTAAAACCAAGAGGTGAAATAGGAGAGGTTTGGGGATTATAAACAGGGGAGCCTTTTCTGCCTCCTGTTGCCCTTTGCATAAAGACAGTTCCGCTGTCTCTTTATCTCTGCACTGTCAACTCCAATACCTTTGTGTGCCGCTGGGGTGGGATCTTTGCACACTCATGCCCACATTGACATTTTGGCCCTAACCATCCCAGAGACTAGGAATGGCAAATAGATTTCATCTCATGCGTCAGCTCCAATCCATTGAGAGTGACTCCTGGAGAGCTACAATGAAAAGTTTTCTGGGATCATGTCTGGTTCAGCAGGAAAGACTGTATCGATTAATTAATGATGTCTGCCCTGGTCACTGGAGGTGGGGTGGTAGCATACACACCCATTCTTCCTTTGTCCTAGATTGTACCATGGCAGTGAATATTTCTGCACCATGTCACAGAGGTCATTTGTTACCATTTAGTTCTTTAGTATTTACCAAGGCTCAGGGTTTACCATTAAGTTCTCATGACCTCCAGCAGGTCCTAGTGTGCATCTTGTGTATATGCCTATGACTGTGCATATAAGACTAGTATCACCATCTTGATGTACACAGAATGGCCCATTATTTCTACTTATGCTAAATACAGTTGATTTCATTAAAGGGAGTCTTCCTTTCATTAGAGAGCACCAAAGTATGAAATTGTCAAGCATCATGCTCTAGATACAACGAATATTTCAGATTTGGTTGTTCATCCTTTAAAACATACCCAGAGTAGACATTTCTGTGCAACTCAAGCTTATGGAAGATATTATCATTTTTTTTACCCTGTCACTTCCAACATGATGAGCTTTTATACCTTCTGTACTGTCAGAGGAATTTGAGCAGCTTACAGAGTTAGAAGCTTCAGGAACAATTCTGTTAGGAAAAAAAAAACAAAACAACAAACCCGGGGGGGAAACAGTAAGGGCTATAGACCCTTATTTTAGCCAACACAACAAGAACATTAGGAAGTAAATTT
Organism: Panthera leo; assembly: GCF_018350215.1. Classification (NCBI taxonomy): domain Eukaryota; kingdom Metazoa; phylum Chordata; class Mammalia; order Carnivora; family Felidae; genus Panthera; species Panthera leo. The sequence goes on along the minus strand of NC_056691.1, from coordinate 55,081,452 downwards.
TTGCTGTGGTTTTATTGGACTCTAGTTAGCTTCACCCCTGAGCTCCAAGGTCCCTATGGGAATGAGGTGTGCCTCATCAACATGTAATCTTTTTAAAGCCTGCACTCTCCTGGGACAGTCTCAGAACACTATTGTGGTTAAAATAATAAAGTCCATCATTTAAAAATAATTTCCAAAGGTCTCAGCCCTTCTCTTGACTTTCTTGAACTCTGAAAGGGGAGATAAGGAGACCATAGTAATATATCTTTAACATCTCCTTTTCTCTTCCATCCATTTCCCTTATTCTGAAGCAGCTCCCCTATCTCCTTTACCTCACCCTCCCACCAACAGCCCTGCACCCACCCCACCAGTTCTTGCCCTTCTGCATCCTCACCAGCACCTTTCCTCTGCATTACAAGGTCCAAAAGAGCTTATTTATTTATTTATTTATTTATTTATAATTTTTTTTAACGTTTATTTATATTTGAGACAGACAAAGACAGAGCATGAATGGGGGAGGGTCAGAGAGAATCTGAAACAGACAGAATCTGAAACAGGCTCTGGGCCCTGAGCTGTCAGCACAGAGCCCGATGCGGGGCTCAACTCACGGACCGCGAGATCATGACCCGAGCTGAAGTTGGACGCTTAACTGACTGAGCCACCCAGGTGCCCCGAAAAGAGCTTATTTAGCCAAGCAGGACTGGAAGGTGAGGTGAGAAGGGTCAAGACAGAATTCTCTTAAGCATCAGAGGAAGAGAAAGGTTGGGAACCAACATACATGAACTATTTCCCTCTTATCATGTACTTAATGTACATTCCTTAGAAATTCACTGTCAGGTTGTCAAATCCTGGATGATGGGAAAGAAGGCTTGGATGACACCTTTCACACTGAGCACTCTATAGTCTTTCATACCTCTCACCTGGGTCTGCCTTTGGGATGCCATTGTTTCCTGCTACGTCTCTGAGGGTTAAGAGATACTGTTCTGCGTACCCACCAGTCTGCTCCTGAGATGATGGCCTGTTCCCCATTGGCATTGAGGGATGTCCCCTCTAGATGGCACCTTTTGAAACAGCTGTTCTTTCCTTTCTACTCCTCTATGTCCTCTTCCAAAGTGGGTCTTGAGTTGCACATTCATTTGGTAATTTAGCTCCAGAGTCTATTTTATTACAGTGTGAGGCAATTTGGGGGTACACAAGGGGGTAAATTACAGCTATAGAACCTTACTAAGTAGTCCATCACTTTTACAGTCTCTCCTTTGTGTCATTCCTAGAGCTGCCTTTAAGCCCAACCCTGACCTCACTTTACATGCAGCCTCTCAGGTGGATTTTAATGTTTTCTCTTCTACCTTCATTTCTACCTTCTTGACTGAGTCTTCCTTTTATTAGTCTTCCCAGGAGAATTTCCCTTTGCATGCTTTTCCTTGATCTCAAATCTTTTCTTTCTTTTTAAAAACAAAACATTTCCTCATTATATATGGAAGTCAAAGATGCATGCTCACCATGGAAATTAGGAAAATACAGAAAAGTGCAAAGATAAACCATCCACTGTCATAGAAATAAACATAAAGTTTGGTGAATTTACTTTGCTTTTATGTAATTGCAAATAAGCTGAATCTTCAGATCTGTATTCTTTTTCCTTATCTTTTCTTCTGATTTAGTCTATAACAACCCCTAGCAAAGCCATGATGTTGTTACTGCTTTGTTATTTGTGTGTGCATGTTTGTGTATGTACATACATGCCCACATGCACACACACACATACACACACACATACCATAACTGGTGTCTTTGGGTCAGGTGCTGAACTCTGGGACACTCTACAACCTGACACACAACATTATGTTTTGGCCTCCTTTTACTAGACAGTTATTTTGTTCTTACCTGTTCTGCCCCCCTTCTCAACCTTTATAGATATATGTGGATTCTGGTTGATTAAAGGAATTATTGTATTATGTCCAAAGCCTAACTTGATATTGGCTAACAGATAATAAGAGGGTGGTCCACTTTTCAATAATTGTGTATGGATCCACTTCCTGTGTATTTGGAATTTCAGTCTCTACTCTCCTCAGTCTTAGCTCAATTGCTTATTCCTGAGTGCCTGCAGCCTCTATCAATTGCTAGGAAACAAGGTCTGAGCACCCAAGGAGAGTTTCCTGTTATTCTTTTGTCAAATGATGGCAAGGAGATTTGATAAAAGCTGAATGAATTTTTAGTCTAGGATGTTCTGTTCTTAAGCTATAATTGCTGTTTTCCATTTAACTCTCAAAGTGATTCTGTCAAACAAAAGAAACTTTAGTCTTCATGTGTGTATTATTATTATTTCCTAAAAAATTCTCCTTTAAATGTATGATTAAAAAAAGATCTCTGCATCATTAAAGGTGATTTTCTTTTGTCTTGGAACTGGTTTTATATGAATGTCAGGGGAAAGAGGCACTTTAAAAGTGAGCCATGTGGAATGTGCTTATTCCACAAAGTGAGATACATTTGATTGCAATAAATATAAAAACCATGAAATAAACAATTAAAAATAATTTTAGAATTTAAGAATGCTGAATCAAACTCTTGGTTATTAAGGTTTATTACCTAAATGATGTCCATTTGATCTTCAAAATTTAAAATCACTGAGGTTAGCATAAGAGAGTAAGGATTAAATGGTATTTGGAGGGATTTAAGTTAGACATTAGAAGCTTTGCAGAATTCAGAGAAACCAGTATCCATGGTCACAGATGAGAGGAGCCTTATCTTGGGATCTGTTAATAAGTGAGTAGTCTGTCTCCTTGTTTTACCCTTTAAGGAATCAACATTATAATTCAGGGACGTATCTTTCTAATCAATTATGTGCCCTGCAGGGGACTATGATTCTTGGTTTTGAGTACTTTAATCTGGTGAGAGATGTTATAAGATGAATGGAAAATAAATATGGTTTCATGAGTTACATTTTTCCTGCTGTCATATATACTCCAATGAGCTAAATTACCTCCACGTATTCAAGTGGAAAAATCAGGTTCAACATGTACTACACCGAATAGCCATAGGGTATTTATCGTCTATCATATTTTCTTCCTTTGCACAAGAGAAGCAACTTGAAGTTACTGATGGATATATGCTAGAGGTCCCCATAGATCATGGATATCCCAGGGCAACAATGCATGAACTGGAATGAGAATCAGGTAGAAGGGTTGGAATGAAACTTGCTTCTATTCATTCCTTGTTTTATTGGTATTCAGTGGTGTTGGTCCGTGAGGGTATAGCTCTCTTTTTTGCCCATGTCAGAATTGGAAAGATGTAAGCTGCTCTCAAGCCTAAAAGTGTGCTGCCGAAAGTGGGTAAGGAAGCAGAATATCAGCAGGTCAGAAGGTGACTGAGTTCTGTTAGGATAGGGCCCAGGTAGGCCTTGTTCTTTGCTGTACCCCAAGTACCTAGCCTAGTTCTGTCACAGCACCGGCACTCAGTAAGTACAGTTGATCCCTTGAACAATGTGAGGGTTAGGGGCGCCAACCCTCCCCCCAGCTGAAAACCTGTGTATAACTTTTGACTTGCCCAAAACTTAACTACTAATAGCCTACTATTGACTGAAAGCCTTACCCATAACATGAAGAGTTGATCAACACATATTTTAACACATATTATATATATATAGTATATATATAAAACACATTATATATAATTATAAAAAATTATATATAATTATATATAAATATATAAATATAAATATATATTTAATTATAAATATATTATATTTAATATAATAAATTTATAGAAATAAATTATATTTAATAATATATAAATATATATAAATATAGAATTAGATATATATTTATATATATAAATTATATATAAAAATAATATATAATATAATTATATATAATGTGTTTTATATATATTATGTGTTTTATATATATATACACATTATATATATATGCTTATAGTAAAGAAAGCTAGAGAAGAAAAAGTTATTAAGAAAATTGTAAGGTGGGGCGCCTGAGTGGCTCAGTCGGTTAAGCGTCCAACTTCGGCTCAGGTCACGATCTCGCAGTCCGCGGGTTCGAGCCCCGCGTCGGGCTCTGGGCTGATGGCTCAGAGCCTGGAGCCTGCTTCCGATTCTGTGTTTCCCTCTCTCTCTGCCCCTCCCCTGTTCATGCTGTGTCTCTCTCTGTCTGAAAAATAAATAAACGTTAAAAAAAATTTTTTTTTAAAGAAAATTGTAAGGAGAATATACACTTACAATACTGTACTGTATGTATAAAAAAAAATCTGCATGTAAGTGGACCTGTTCAAACCTGTGTTGTTTCAAGGGTCAAGTTTACTATTGAATGACTAAAAGTGTTGATCACTCCATGACCAAACTTATCCCCTTCCTTGAGTGTCCTTGCTGAATCTCTATGTAGAACCTTTAGAGATCTCTATATTAGAGCATTCAGTCTTTGCCTGGCCGACCAGAGGTGTGGCTCTACGGACTGGCTTTGGGAATACAGACAGGGGACATCTGCAGATGGTTTTAGAGGAAGCCAGGGTCAAGAACCAATCTGATTTCACTACCAATCTGAAGGGCCTGGGTGAGAGGAAACTCAGGTTGGAGGCACAGAGATGGAGCAGTGGACTACGATTGACTAGGAGACAACCCTGGACAGACTCTTGAAGTGGTAGATGGACAGGGGGCTTTCATGAGGCAAATTCATCCTCATCCAGGATACCCAGATTCTGAGGACATAGAGTATGTTTGGGTTGAAGCTTTTTACTCATGACTTCTTGATGTGCTCATCCCTGCCCCAATCCTCTCAGGAATTTGCTTTATTTCCTGCCTCAGGCAACAAGACCCAGGGAGTCCCCCAGGAATCCAAATAAGGTTCAGACTTTCCTTTCCCAAGCAGAGCAGCAAATTCTAGAATTGACTATGGTTTCAGCAGTTACCATCAAAATGTTGCTTCAGTAATTCTAGCTCCCCAGGACTCCCAGAAGGCTTGGGATTGAAGCCAACAGTCACAGGCTGAGCCCTCCAGGAAGCAGGTTTGTTGTTATTACTAACTCTTGGGATTCATAAGCTGATCCCCACAGCTTTTCCCCTTGATGGCTTCTGAGGGCATGGGGGTAAAGACTTCATGCTAGATAGTCTTACCTTAGGCTCCGTGAAGGCAGCACTCACAGAGCCTTTGAGCTTTTAAAGAATTGCCATTTTTGATGCCAAGTGTATCGCTTGAATACAAGGAGTTTAACAGAATTAGCAGCAGTCTTCTTTGTCTGATGCAAGATGGTTTTTAACCTACAATATTTTTAGGATCCTGCCAGTGTATCCTCAGGCTCCTTGAGGCAATTAAACCAGGCCCATGGCAATATGCAGACTGCCTTGCCTACTTCGCCAGAGTTTGAGTTTTTTAAGAGCACTTTCTCATCCTGTCTGGAAGAGATGGGGTGCAGAGAGAGAAAGCTTTCAGTGGGGGTCCTTTTGAATTTTTAGTTACATACTATCTTTGGCTATAGGCCACGTTGGCAATGTTGTGACAGAGCCCAAGTACTCCCCAGCAACTTTATTTTCATCCAAACCAGCAAGGTTCAACTCAGTGGGCAAATCCAGTAACTAGAAGAAACTACATAAACTGTTAAGCCACAGGGAGCAACCTTACTAAAAGGTATCTTGTTGACCCACATGGAGAAATTTTGGCAATGGAAGACTCAGGACCTTTTTAAGCTTTTCGTAGAACCTCCTAGAGACTTCATCACTTATGCCAAACATATTAAAATGTACCCACATCTCAATTAAATGTAAAAATTTCCATAAAGTATTGAAAGGATTTTTATAATTTTGCTTTTGAAATTATTTGCTTATGAATGACTTATTAAATTTACAATTGACTATGTCTTATCACTCATTGTGCCTACTCAGAAATTCTTGTAAAACAAGAGAATCTAATCCACAATTTATTTGCATATGTAATGAAATTTTTTATGAATTATAAATTTAACAACAAAGTTGACATAATGTTACATTTTGTAGGCAGTTAATTAAATGCTTATTAATTTCAGTTTGCTTTTCTGTAGCTTGGAGCCAATTCATTTTTTATTTTTTTTGTTATTTTGTTTTTATTTTTTACAGGCCCCTGGAAAGCTGTGGGCCTCAGGCACAGGACCTTTTGGTTCAACGGATAAAGTAGCCCTGAGGGAATGATTCTAACGTTTGGCTCAGAAATAAAGTTTTAAGGGTACAGGATTGTTGTTTCAAAGGTTAGCTCTGTCATGTCAAAGAGGAATAAGACAAATTCTGTGGTACTCCATAGGATGGGCGTGAATAAATCTTCACAACAGCACATCAAAGAGGCTGTCCTAGGAGATATGGGACCTGGAAGTGTTCAGCATGAGCTGGAAGATCTTTTCGTAGAGGCTGCGAGGATGGAGAGGGTCAAGGGGTTAGGGTCAGAGGATTTGACTTTAAGTCCCTGTGCCAGTCATTACCTGTGTGACTTTGAGCAAGTCACTTAATCTCTTTGTATTTTTGTTTCTTCATCTGTAAAAAGGAATAATATTTATTTCATCTGTTATTGTCCCTCACCTATTAAGTGGAGATGTATTCCTGCTTCATTTATCACAAAGGTTTGCTGAAGATCAAAATGAGATAATTTCAAACTTTTAGACAAGGTTATAAATTCTATACAAATGTTAAGCTTCATTCAAATGTTAGTTAGAATTATAAATCCAATTCTAGGATACAAATGGAACACCTAGTAGGATGGGAAGGAATCTTCAAAATGAGTCATTTAAAATTTGTTATTGCTACTGACAATAATCTTAGCATAAAAGTAGAAGAAGGGGTTCATGGGTGGCTCAGTTGGTTAAACATCTGACTACTCTTGATTTCTGCTCAAGTAATGAAAATGCTAAAGAAAAATGCCAGGAACAGATTGCCAAGAGAAGGAGGCTGTCTTCTCTGAGAATTTGTACCTGCAAGTCTGCATCTAGTGAAAAAATGAGATTTTTCTAAGAGTAACAAATAAGATCAGACATCAAAAAACAAAACAAAACTTAAAACACGTTGGAGAACCCAGTCCTACTTATATACAGTAAGTCAAAGCTCTATAAAGGTAACCTAATATGCACTTTGAGTTTTAGAAATGAAAAGATTAGAATTAACAGGATTAGAGCTAAAAGATACTGGACATTGAGTCCCAAACTCTTATTTTATGCATAGAAAGATGATGTATAAAGTAATTGAGTGACTTGCAAAATGCTTTCAACTTATTTAATACCCTGCCTGGTTTCATAAAGAATTTCAAGTGGATTATAAGAATAGGTACAATGAAATAGGAAAATCTAAAGTACAACCAATGCCGTGACCATGGAAAATAAGATGAAGTATGATGACCAAAGGAAAGGGAAAATGGACTTATGGTGGTAATATATAACTTTCATAGAGTTATTAAAAATTAACAATAAGTTTGGCTGAGTTTGCTCGTTAGCCAAAGCAAAACTGGAAATCAAGCCAGTGATGGAACCAGCATCAGAATGCCACCTTAGACCGGTTTGTTTTTTGTTCCATTTAAAAATTATTGAATTTATTTCTTTAGGTTTTAAAATATTTTTTGTTTGGCATTCTCTTTCTTCTCTCCATTGGTTCAGTCTGTGGGGATGGCCTTTGTGAGGAGAGTGAGATCTGCTCCATGTGTCTAGCTGACTATAGGAAATGTCTACTTCCTGTAGATGCCTGGATGATGATTACCCTTCTAATCTGCTTGGTCTCTACTGCCTCTGCCTTGACCATTCTGGTAAGAATCAACCAACATCTCATGACAAGTTTTCCTTGGTTATTTGCTCTTTATGTCTATTATTCTCTGTCAGGATTTGATATCTATCTTCTCAGAGTTCCCTATTGTCAAGAGTCTTTGAAGTTATATAATCCATCCCCATTACCTAAAAATGAGGAAACTGAGATCCAGGTATGTTAAGTGTCTTGCCCAAGGCCATGTAGCAGCAACTAACCTTTACTGACTGTCTACATATGTCTTATTTCTCACAGCAAACCCTGATAAGTAACTATGATCCTTTTTTACGAATGAAGAAAATGAAGCACAAAAGGTGAAGTGCTTTGCCCAAGGTCACAAGAGTAATCAAGGGAGCTAGGATTTGAACCCAGTCTGTCTAGTTTCCAAGTTTATTTCTTTGTACAACCTCCCACCCAGGGTTGCCTCTTAAGATGATGACAGAGCTTGCATTGAATCCAGTTCTCTGTGAGTCTCATGCTCTTTCTGTCACATTTTAGAGAAGACAGTATTGGACCTTAAATTCCCCTTAGGCTGAAGAGGTGTGCAAGACTAGTCTTGGAATTTGGAAAGGTCTGCACTGAACTTGAATATCACTGAGCTTGATTATCACTGTCTGGCCCTGTTTTTTGGGGATTGTTTCTTTGGCCAATGGAATCAGTCTTTACAGAAATTTCTGTTTTTCAAATGGAGTCTTTGGTGGCCTAAAGCAAATGATTTATATGTATGGTTCTCAGCCATGCTATTAAGATGCACTGGTATGGGATAATGAGTCGTGAGGTGCCAGTAATTAATAATAGTTAAACTAATCTGAGACTGGTGCACCTAAGGATTGCAGAGTTGGCAGCTGGGGCTTCTTTGCCTCTCTCAGAGTCTCTGTGAAGGGACCAGGGCATGCAGTACATTCTGTATTGAGGGCATTATAGCTAAATGGTCCCAATACTATATCTGCCTCAAGCAGTGAACTTTAATGAGTATATCTTTCCACATTGTGTAGAGCACTGTACTTTCCTATTCTTATTTTACAAAAGGCAGAATATGTTTAATGGGAGAGAGCAGAGCAAGTGATGTTAAAAGGACAACACATACACACATCTATATCAATGATTGTCAGTTAATTGGTTACTTGAATCTTTGTTGACACTTGATATTATGCAGATAAGGGGATAATCGCCTCATGGTTCAGTCCAACATGGAATCCAATTCAATGCATAACAGACCAGCAAATAATAATTACAAACAAATCGAAGCATTCTTGTTTTTCCTGAAAATGCAGGGCTTCTTAAAAATCCTATTTTTTCCATTTCAAAGTATCTCCCCAACACTGTAGCTGCTCCAAAGTTTCTTTTCTCCCAGTATAAGCTACTGCCCAGGTCTTTACCCAGCTGAACCTGCATAAAGTTGCTTATCTCTTCATTCTCCCTTCTTTGTTCAGCTCTTCATTATATAGGTCAGTGTAGCTTTTTGGAAACTTTAATTTTCCTTCTCCCCCATTATCTTGGTTCTGTGCAATAAAGGTCTAGGAATGGATCAGGAAATTAAGGTAACTTTCCTCCTTACATGGGAGTGGGGGAGTGGTTTGGGGAAGACACTGGGGCTACTTCTGCATTTTATTTGTCCCCTGCCAAATCAACTTCACATGCATCCACTGTAGCAAATTTAACATCTCAAATTTTTACCAGCTCATGGTGAAATGTGTGGGCTCCTCCTGTCACTTGGTGTGTTATCTATAAAACTGACAACAAAACTATTATTAGGAAGTCTCAGTTACCCCCAAAACCTATATAGTATATTCTAAAAGTCAATGGTTTGGCATTTACTATTGTTTTGGATTGTGGATGCTGATGTTTTCCTCCCTGGGATAGATAACAGAGCTTGTTGACATGGAGGCAAAGTGTGTATGGGGGTGTGTGTGACAGGAATAGTTCCTTGGAGCTTTAATAAGAGAATGGAAAGGAATTCACAAGATTGCTAAAGAATGATTATAGAGAAGTAGGGACAAATAGGAGGAAGAATAGCAATAGCTTTTGAAGGGCTAGAAAACAGAATAGTTTATTTTGAAGCCAGAAAATACAATCTGTCAAAATGAAAGATTGTGATAAATCTGAAATAAAGTCATGTGATATTTAAAAATTATATTGAATTCTCAATATTTGTGTTCTCATTTATATGGCTTTTTAATTTAAATCCTTCTTAAATCCATTGTGATTGACTATGCTAATGGATACTGATGAAGTTTTGGGGTGATGGGGGATTTGTGGGGTCTGGAGCTGACGACCAAGAAAGAATTCTTAAAGACGTCTTTGGTGCAAAAAGGTGATTTTATTAAAGCATGGGGACAGGACCCAATGGCAGGAAGAGCTGCACTGTAAGTGTGGGGGGTGACCGTTTTATGTCCGGGGAGATAAAGTCAAGAGGGAATTTGCAAAGAGACTTTCACATGCTAAAGACTTACTGGAGGCCTAGCTGTTGTCAAGCTAAGGTTGTTTTTCCCTCTAGCAAGGCATTAACATTGAGACAGCTAGGGAGTTCTTGGACTTGAGGCTATTGATGGGGTTGCCTTTTTCTGGTCAACTGGTGGAGACTCTTATCAGTTTAACCATTTGTTTTTTGTCCTTTCTTGTTTTTGGGTAGCCAGGAGTGTCCAAGGAATACCATACATGTCTCACCTGGGAGGGGGTGGGTGGGTGCTAGTTTGTATTTTGCCCTCGTACCATCATCTTATTGGTAGTCTTACTATTGCAAATGATGAATAATTAAGTATTGATTTTGTGCTGAATTTTACAGTTTTGATTAATTTTTACTGTAAAACATTTCAATCATATTTCAATTTTTTTTTAGTTGTTTAGGTATCTTTTCTTTTGAAAAGTGGTTTCAAAAGATGTTTTTGGATAAAAGTTGGAGAGTAGATTTCACTCACATCACACAAAGTTTGTAAACAGCCAGAATCAGGGTTTTCCCCCCATGTCTCTCATAACTCATGTTCACAAATGTGGATCAAAATTGGCTGACATTAGAGTAGTTAGGATCTTACTGCCTAGGTTCATGCCATTTGGTTCTGATAGTCTGGTGCCTCTGGTTCTTAGGCCAAACTCACAGGGGGTACCTGGAGATTACCATGATTTAGACAAAGAGGAGAGTTGGGCCAGTGAGTATTTAATTCACCTTCTGAGAAATGCTGACTGGTGGTTAAGATGAGCGAAAGATCACATTTATGTCACACTTCTAACTTTTGCAAGGACACTGTTGAAGGTTATAGATCTTGTTCTCTCTCTCTCTTTTTTTATAGTAACACACACAAAAAATAAAAAATAGAAAAAAAAACCCAGGAGAAATGGACAAAAGATAAAATCTCCCTTTGGAGGCTGATGAAAATTGTCAGATTAGATGGGCTCTTTGGGAATCATTACTTCTTATAATGCTCTGCAAATACCCAGAGAGCACAGGAAATCACATGTCAAGGTCACTCTGCTCAGCAGAAAATTTCCCTAATACCACATAATAATGAGCAAAACGAATGCAAATGAGGTTTTGACCACCAGCCCACCTCATTAGGACTATCTGTGCTCCAGCTCTACTTTTCCTACTTTTTCTGGGAGGTGTGTAGCCTTAGTTCAAAGGGCCCAGCACTTTTGACAATGATGGTTGGTGCTTTTCTGCTGAAATTCTGTTGGCTTAAGCAACCAGATTCAGGATTGGTGCCTCCAGGTTAGAGCTTCCCCTCTGTCCCTCGATCCACACCCCCACCCCAGTGGGTCTCCTCCCCCCGCCCTTCCCCAAAGGCAGATCAGATTTCCCCTTGGGATCATGGAAACCTGTTGTACCTAGAAAACCAAAACAGTGAGGGCTCTGACATTTCAGGCACAAATTCTGTCTTGATATTCAGAATGATCATGTCCCCAGTTATCTTTGGAAAGATAATCAGGCTCCTAGCTAAGATGGAAGAAAAATACTATCCCAGATTCATATGCAAAACAGAGTGATTGGAGTGCCTCTAAAAGATAAACTAGTTGAGTTTTTACCAAGGAAAGTCATTAGTCAGTATTTCCAGGTTATTTTACCCTATATTCTTATGGACAAGAAAGGGAACTCATATTCAGTAGGTGACTACTTTGTACCAGGTGCTGTGCTAGATGCTTCATGTATGCATTTTAACCCATAGCACAACCCTATCAGAGGGTGTCATGGGGTATCATTGTCCCCTTTTAGAAAGAAGAAACTGAGGCTCAGAAGTTGTCACTTGCTCAGGAACTTACAGTTGGAGTTGTGGAGTTGAAATTCTAACCACCTCTGACCTTAAAGCCTTATTCTCTCTTAAGAGGTTCTTTCTGGAAAAAAAATATAAATAAATAAATAAATAAATAAATAAATAAATAAATAAATAAATTTTAAAAAGTAAAAATTGTAAAATATACCATTGGTCACTTTGGTGCTGCCTGGTGTCCTTCCAGAGCTGTCTGTTTAGCTAGGAACTAACTCTTTAGGTAACAGTTGGAAACCTCACTGGAGTTATTGAAAGGGATGTTGGTTAATCAAATGTTTACTCTGTTGTAGAAGGTATTTGTGCATCTGATAAGGCAGTATGTGCCAGTAGTGGTTTGTGTATTGCCGATGAGAAATTAAAAACAAAAAAACAAAAAAAAACACAAACTTTAACAGTTGTGTATTTATTTTAATGCATATTAGAAAAACAATAGCCAGAAGGCAGCTTGTGATTTCATAGATATTGTTTAGACATGGTTAAAGAAAATAAATAAGCTATTTTACAGAAATACATGAAGTAGGTAATAGTGGCCCCAGATAAAAAATTGTGATGGTAGCATGTGTCTGATGATGTTTGGGAATCATCACAATTAGGAATGACCAAATAATGTTAATGTTTCTCCCAACACTGAGGGACAGTGAGCCTAAGTAGCCTGTGGTCACTGTGTAATTACCCAGAGATTATGTTCTACAAAATAGAATCCCTAACTAGCTTTGTCTGCTGCCCAGCCCATTCTTGGGGCACCACATTCCACTGCCAGCTCATATGAAAGCAGGGAATTCAAATTAATTTGAGCCTTAGCCTATCCAAAATCTAATTATGTAGAAAAATGTAATACAACAAAAATGAAAGAAAAGGATTTTTAGATGGCCCAACATTTGGGATTCTGAGGATGATGGTTATTATAAATAACTGTATAAATGGCATCTGTTTGCCAAGAAACTGTACCTCTTTTTAATTCATTTTAGGCAGTGACAGAAAATTATTTGAACTCAGGTTCCAGTCCAGTCCCAGTTCCATCATCAACCAGGTGTGTGATCTTAGGGTGGGGGTGGGAGGCTTGTTTTTAAAGATACTTTCCCTCTCCAGAGCTTTGTGAACAACAGGTCATACCTATGCTTCAATGTGTTTTGATGACTTACTGGTTTTCAGAGAAGCCCTCTGATTTGAAAACAAATCTGGAACTCAGAGCTACATTTTGGGTAGCATCTGGGTAGGAGGCAGCTAAGAAATACTCAAGTTAGGATTGGGTTAGGCAGTAATGTTTAAATGATTTAGGAGACAGGAATATACGTTTACTGAACACTAAGTCTATTCAAGGCACTTTGTATCCTACCTCACTGAATCCTCAAAATCATTTTTATGGATAAGGAGATTGAGACTAATACAAATATTGAACGATTACATTGTATACCTGAAACTAATATAATGTCATGTCAGTTATATCTCAATTAAAAAAAAGAAGAAAGAATGGGGGGTGGGAGGGAGGGGAGAGTGGGTGATGGGTATTGAGGAGTGGACCTGTTGGGAAAAAAAACATTAAAAAATTTTAAAATAAAAAAAAAAGAAAGAGAGAAAGAAAATTGAGACTCAGTTTAAGAAACTTGCATAAGGTCACCCATCTCCTAAATGGCAGACTTGAGACTGAATTCAAGTCTGATGGGTGGTAATCACTATGCTTTATTTCCTCTTAAGGTTTTAAATAGGCATGGGAGTGCAACCTGCAGATCTGGGTTCAGAATCCTGTAAGTTTAGTGCAGGGGACGAAAAGCAGTCAGCTGTGGAAGACCTTTTAAGCAGGCTGAACTCAACATTGGCAGAAAGGGGTGACTGATGAGGAAGAATAGATGGGTCATGTTTTTCCTGGTAGACTTGCTGGATTTAAGGGTCCATGGGCTCAGCACAGGCTTGGGGAACAAGTGCCTGTGCTCAGTCAAACTGGCACAGGTGGCAGCAGGAGAGCCTGGGGATCCAGGTATGATGTGACCAGACATCTGAGGTAAAGCCTAGATTGCAGATGGCAGAGTCTTGGGCCCAGAGGCCCCAGGGAGTCCACATCAGTCGAAGGCCTGCCCTGCTTGCTTCTTAGCAATTCTTAGGAGAATTCTGCATGTGGGAGTGATTGGGATCTAGAGACCCTGGTTTGGTCTGAATGGCTTTCTAACTGATTGGCTATGGAAGGTGGCTTCATTCTTTCTCTATTTCTGTCTCTTGGTTAAGAGCTCAGAATCCAAGTCACATGGACCCAGAGTAAATTTTTCACTAGTTGTGTGATCTTAGGCAAGTTACTTACTTGCTATCAGTTTTAGTCTATTCAACAGTAAAATGAGGATAATAATGGTGTCTCTTTATAGGGTTGTTATGCAGATTAAATGAGATAATATAGGTAAAGCACAGTGACTGGCTCAATAAATGTAATTATTGTTCTTATTACATGATAATACTTATGTGGGATTCAGTCTTTCCACTACCCAGTGACTTGGACTATGTATAGCCAGATATTTCATTTTAATCAACAGTACCATACCATTATTTGAGTTTAATCATATGTCAGTTTGAGTCTAAGTTCTTGTTCAGAATTCTTAAAGATTTGAGGAAATTATTATGATTATAAAATAGCCAAATCCCCCCATTCTCCTAATCCACTTGTTCTCCTCCTCTGGACCATCTCACAGTTCAGAAATGGACAAGGCCTCCATTGCTCTGGGCTATGTCTCATCTCTTAGAGGACAAAGGCCTCCCCTTGTGTCTCCACATACAAATTGCCCTGCAGGCCCCTTCTTGTTGCCTGCCTGAATTTCCAGGGAGCATGGAGGGTTATTCATAGTGGCTCTGACCATGTGCCTGAGGACATAGATATATTTTTAGTGTCTTCTCCCTAGAGTCTGGCTGAAAAGGTCATGCCTATCTTTTTATGCCTAATGTCAGCTTCTGAATAAACAGGGTGAACTCATTTCTGTTAAAAGGGCCCAAGCAATGTCAGGTTGTTGGTTCCCCCCAACCCATTTGGAATGTGATTTTGCTATTGACATGTAAGGAAAGTGCTTTGTAAACCCCAAAGCAGTTTATAGAAGTTCTTGTGAAGGAGGAGAGTGAGGGTGTCAAAGAGTGCCCTGGAGAGGAGGGGTTAGGTAAACTGAGGTAGCTACAGAGGGGCTGAACTAGGACCATTGAGAGATAAATATAGGGAGAGGTTTTGGGCAATGGCAAGATTTCCTTCTTTTTTATGGCGAAATAATAATCCAGTGTGTGTGTGGTGTGTGTGTGTGTACCAAATTTTCTTTATCCGTTCATCCATCAATGGACACTTAGGTTGTTTCCATATCTTAGATATTATAAATAATGTTACAATGAACATGGAGGTGCCAATATCTTTTTGAGTTAGTGTTTTTCATTTTCTTTGGATAAATACTGAGAAGCGGAATTCCTGGATTATAGAGTAGTTCTATTTTTAAATTTTTGAGGAACATCCAACTGTTTTCCATAGTGGCCATATCAATTTACATTTGCACCAATTTATGTTCCCACCAACAGTGCTCAAGTGTTTTCTTTTCTCCACATCCTTGCCAACACTTATTTCTTGGCTTTTTGATATGAGCTGTTCTGACTGGTATGAGGTGGTATCTCACTGTGGTTTTGATTTGTATTTTCCTGATGATTAGTGATGTTGAACATCTTTTCATGTACCTTTTGGACCATATGTATGCCTTTGGAAAACTATCTGTTCATATCTTCTGCCCATTTTTTTAGTTGGATTGTTTGTGTGTTTTTGCTATTGAGTTGTATGAGTTCTATTTATATTTTGGATATGTATGTCTTATCAGATACATGATTTGCAAATATTTTTTCTCATTAGTAGATTCCTCTTCATATTGTTGATGGTTTCCTTTGCTGTGTAGACCCATGTCTTTTTTTAATCAGGAATTTCATTTGTCTGCTATAATGGTTACGCAAAATAGGACTAGGGGTGCCTGGCTGGCTCAGTTGGTTAAGTATTCGACTTCAGCTCAGGTCATGATCTCACAGTTTGTGAGATTGAGCCCCACGTCTGGCTCCGTGCTGACAGCTCAGAGCCCTGAGCCTGCTTCAGATTCTGTGTCTCCCTCTCTCTCTGCCCCTCTCCTGCTCACACTCTGTCTCTCTCTCTCAAAAATAAATAAAGATAAAAAGAATTTTTTAAAAAAAGCAAAATAGGACTAAAATAAAATTATTTTCATCCTCCCCCCCAATTTCAATAATAGATTCATTTCACTGGATCTTAACCTGTCAGATTCCTTTTGGCATATTAGAAAACTGAGGGGTAATTAAGTGACTTGCCTACATTTTATAGGGGATGAGCAGCAGGGCCCAGACCTAAACCTTCTGGCTCCTGATATATTGCTCTTTCTGGTAAACCAGATTGCTCCTGCTGTGGGCATTAAGAAAGCTATGAAAACCAGGGTACGGAGCTGAGCAGAAGTAACATACAGCCAAGAAGGCAGCCTTTCCTCTCTGGTAAGGCGCTTGTATGTTGTAGATGCTCTACAGATTTTTCTTGAATTAAACAAAGTAATCCTGTCAGTGCCTGGCACCAAGTTAGTACTCCATAAATGGTTATTGAATGAAAGCAACACAACCTTTAACGGCTTAATGGAATTGACCATCAAAGTTCAGGACACATGAAAATGCCCATGGCTTATTTTCATATTTTCTACTCCTATAATTGTGGGTAGTTTCAACCCTGGGATGGTAGCAAGGCTTCCTGCATGCTCTGAGGACTCTGGTCTTAACCTCCATTCTGGGCTTGAATGAAGATGAATTTTTCTTTTCTTTTTTTTTTTTTTTAAATGTTTATTTTGAGAGAGAAAGAGAGAAAGGGAGAGAGAGTGTGAGTGGGTAGGGGCAGAGAGAGAAGGAGAGAGACAATCTCAAGCAGGCTCCATGCTGTCCTCACAGAGCCTGATGCAGGGCTTGATCTAATGAACTGTGAGATCATGACCTGAGCCAAAATCAAGAGTGAGATGCTCAACTGACGGAGGCACCCAGGCACCCTGAAGATGAATTTTTCTGAGGATGCTTCCTACAAACAAGGGTATTAAGCCCAATAAGAGCTCTGGTCATCCAGGTTGAGTCATTAGTAGACAACAAGCTGGCACTATCCCTGGCATGGGAGCCATGCAGTCTCCTTTTGTGATTAACCTACTGTAGCTTAGGGATGATCAGCAGAACTTCCAGTCCAGGGAGTGGCTAGACTCCAAACCCAGATCCTTGGAAGCTTCTAATTGGGCTCCACCTGTCAGGAGGTAATAGAGACTTACTGATATTTTTGAAGTGCAACTTTTTGATAAGGTAAATAGCATGTCAGAGCCCTCTCATTTTGCAGCCCAGTCTACAGCAGGGTTATGAAAGGTATTTATAGCTTTCATAACTATGCTCTTACTCCTTCCTTATTGCCAAATAATCCTCCTCTGATTTTGTCTGTGAATCACCCAGGACTTGGAGTCATTGTGATTGGCTATGAGAGGGGCTTCAGTCATCCTAAAGATTCCTAGATAGCTTGGGAGAAAATGATAGGATGTAAAAGAGCTGTTTTCTTCTACACACACACACACACACACACACACACACACACACACACACACTTCTTGGTTTGGGGACTTGGTGAAAGAAGTGTTAGTAGATGGAATGATATTTAGATTTTTATTTTGTGCCAGGAGTGCTAAGAAAAGATTACTGACGTCAAGTGAACAGTTCTAGGAGTAGAGTGAGTGGTCACAGCTAGAAGCTCTACCAGCCTTTGAAGATGTAGAGACATTTACATCCCTGTATCTCTCAGTGAGGGAGACAAGATGCCAGGCACAGAATAGTTTTAAGGAGCCCTGATTTTGCAGTTAGGCTAATTCAGTTCAAATTATGCCTCTGTTGCTCATTAGGTGGATGACATCGAAATCCCGTAACTTTTGAGCTTTAGTTTTCACATTTGTTTTATAGGGCTGATGGTCTAAGTACTTCACTGGATTGTAGTACATTCTAAGTGTATAGATGGTGGCAACATTATTATGAATTCTAGTACTAACTAGCTGTGCAAACTTAAGCAAGTCTTAACTTGTTTGGGTCTCAGTTTCTATATTCAAAAGGCATTAGAGTAGATGATTCTTTATGTCAGTCAGTGTCCAGTCAGGAGATAGAAACCATGTCAGTTATTTTAACAGAGAAATTACTATAAGTAATTTTTAACCAGGTAGTAGAGAACTGGAAAAACAGTGAACACAGCGGTAGCAACTGCAGAAAGCAGCTATCACCCTTAAGGCTGGGGGAAGAGAGGGAAGAAGTTGAGACTGTTAAAACTTAGAAGGTTAGAGATAGAGACCATGCTTCTCAGTTCCAGTAGGTCCTGGTATTTCTGGGGAGGGGAGGGTGGTACAATGTGGCTGGTGCTGAGAAAATTGCAAACAGAATCTCTGTGCTATAGGAATAAGCTGCTGAGGACCTGCTGATCTAATGGGAAGCAGGCAGGAAGTCGTAGGCTAACCCTCCCTTTTTTAGGTCTTCCTCTAGCACACTGTCCCCCACAACCTCCGTTGGAAAAGCCTCACCAGAAGCAACTGGCAATAAAGAAGTGGGTGTGTGCAGGTCTCATCCCTAGCATCACAAAGCTGAATGTGAAAGGGTGGGCTTAGAGCTGAGAGGCATCAGCTTAATAACTGGTATAATCTTTTTTTTTTAATTTTTAAAATGTTTTTATTTATTTTTGAGAGAGAGAGACAGAGTGAGTGGGAGAGGGGCAGAGAGAGAGAGGGAGACACAGAATCTGAAGCAGGCTCCAGGCACTGAGCCGTCAGCACAGAGCCTGACATAGGGCTCGAACTCACGAGCTGTGAGATCATGACCTGAGCCAAAGTTGGATGCTCAACCGACTGAAGCTACCCAGGCATCCCACTGGTATAATCTTTAAGGTTCCTTCCAGGCTAGAGTCTGTGGGTCAGTCTGAAGCCCATGAAGAACTCTGTGGGTTCTTGGAGAGTCAACATGGTGTGGTAGAATGACAATGAGTTTTGTAGTTGTACAGATTTGGATTGGAAACCTATCTCTCTTACCAGCTATGGGATGTTGGGCAAGTTACTTGGAATTTCTCTGAGCCTTGTTTCCTCCTCTGTAAAATGATGATATCAAAACCTATCTCACAGGGTTATTGTGATAACTAATAAGAATAAGCCTGTAAAGTGCCAGGTGGGGGTAGCTATTATTATTACTAAGGATACTTGTTTAATGAGTGTTGGCTGATTGGTTTGTTCCCTTTGTTGGTTGCACAAACTGATGTCACTGTTTCGTTTCTTCCACTCAGATGTGGCTTGCTGGGCCATGATGGGGAGCCTGGGCAGTGGGTCAGTGGGGCCAAGGAATCCTATGGTACCTGGGACCCCAGGGACAACATTTGTGTACTTGTAGGAAGCAGTACTTCACCCAGACTGGGATTTAGTAAGCTGGTTCCTGAGGGTGTGTTCAGTGCCAGGCAGGGACATGTACCCATTATTGTGCTAAGCTTGAGCTACAGCCGGTAGGCTCCTTGGATGCTATTCAAGTCAGCGGCAACAACTTGGTTTCCTAGGCAATAACTGCAGACTAGGAGAATCATTTATAATCTTTTCTTTCCGTCATCATAGTTGATGTCCTCTTATTTTTTCTAGGTGAGCTCTTAGACTAGAAATAATAAATGTAGAATATTCATATTATTGATGCATTAATAACTAATATTTATTAAGGACCCACTTTGTGCCAACTATTGTGCAAGTCCCTTTATGTGCATTACCCCTAATCTTGAATCCTACAAGGTCATTTTTATTTCCCCAATGTTATCTACAAGGAAACTGAGGCACAGACTGGTAAATAAACTTGCCCAGGGCTTTCAAAAAGTATAAAGTGGAGCCAAAATTAAAACCTAAGTTTCTTGGATTCTTTTTTTAAGTTTTTATTTATTTTTATTTTTTTTAATGTTTATTTCTTTATTTTGAGAAAGAGAGAGAGAGAGAGTATGTTCAGGGGGAGGAACAGAGAGGGAGAGAGTCCCAAGCAGGCTCCATGCTGAGCCCAATGCAGGGCTCCATCTCAACGAACCATGATATCATGACCTGAGCTGAAATCAAGAATCTGACACTTAACTGACTGAGCCACCCAAAGCGCCCTGAAGTTTGTTGAATTCTAAGCACATTCCTTTACTATTAAGCCAGACATTTCCTAGTGCTGGTTAAAAGTAGCACAAATTTAACTTAGAAAATATCTGGATTTCTGGGCCACATAGTGGTAGATTACTCAGTAGAGCCCCTAGTACACTTCCTTCCAACTTTCCATTGTAGTAACAATTATAATGGTTTAATGGCATTTGATTAACAGCCCCTGATGCATCTTTACCCAGCTTCTCAAGAAAATACCTAAAAAACAAAAGGATGAATACTCAAAATGCAAATTCACAGTTTTTGGTATGATTTAAATCTGCTATAGAGACTATTTTATTTGGTCACTGTTCTACCAATTATTGCAGGAGGAAGTCTATTTAAAAATATTCTCTTACCCCCATACAAGGCAGTCAGGCTTTTATAGTGAAACCACCTAAAAAGTACCTCTCTGACAAATTTTTCCCTTAAGATTTCTAAGTAATTTTGAGATTGTCTGCTACAAGCATCACAGGCATTATGATTAAGTAGTACCATTTCTCAGAAAGCCCAGCACTTATCATAACCATCCTACCCATTTTAACAGGTCTCAGATAAGTGTAGTTAGCACGGGGTTAGCTAGATTCTGCTTGATGTGAAAAAAGCTTCTGAAAATACAGATTTCCAAAAGTTGTAGGAATAGTAAAGGTGGAGTGAGAAAAACCATTCATGGACTACCTTTGTTTCACCTTACATAAAAGGGCAGCGCTGCTTGCCTCAGAGAAAGGTGGAAGGTGCGTTGTTCTCCCATTGCCTGGTCCCTGTCTCAGAGGCCTCAGGGCCATGCTAACAAAACAATTTTCAGTTACCTTTGGAAAAATCAACAGATAAGAATATCCAGGGACATTAAAAAAATAGTAGCAATGGGGAGCAATTTTTGCTCTTGGGCGCCTGGGTGGCTCAGTTGGTTGGGTGTCCAACTTTGGCTCAGTCATGATCTTGCAGTCCATGAGTTCAAGCTCTGCAGCCTGGAGCCTGCTTCGGATTCTGTGTCTCCCTGTCTGTCTGACCCTCCCCTGCTCATGCTCTCTCTCTCTCTCAAAAATAAATAAACATTAAAAATTAAAAAAAAAAAGCCAAAGAAATTAAAACATGAACCTAGTGTGCTCCAGTGAAAATTGGGATAAAGATAAAATTTGAATTGGGATCACCAAATGAGTAGAGTATATCCCCCTATCAGTGACTCCAAATATTTTTAAATTATTCCACTGTATGGTGTGTAGAATATTTTAATACATGTCAATCTAATTGGATCTTCCCAGGAGGATCAAATGCATTAGATATTTTCATCTTTTAATGCAGACAAATCTATAAATATTTTCCTTTTGAGTTTATCCATTATTTTGTGAGTTTATCCCAAGCTTATAAACTCCTTTCTAAAAATTTATGTCACTTTGAGTTTTTATGATGGATTATTTAAAGTATCTAGAATTAATTTAGTAAATAGAATGAGGTGAGGCTATAATTTAATTTTTCTCATACAACTAGTTTATTATTCCAGTGCAACTTACTGAATAATTCCATCTTCCTTTACTGATAATTGAATGTTATACAGTCGTTGTCTGCTGTTAACAGATGGAATGGATTTCATCCTTTCATCCTATGGAATGGATTAGAAGCTTCAGCCTTGGGGAGTGAACCACTGTTTTTGAACCTCTGGCTCTTGGGTTAACGTTTCTCCATAGCTGTGGTTTTCAGGGCTATGGTTTTGCAGAGCTATGGTCTTTCCGTGGAGGTGCCTCTTCCATTGTCAGAAACTCTTAAGTTGGCAAATCTTCCTTATCCTGAATGCCAGTGGATCTTCCTGAAACTTCTACTCATTGGGTCTTATGCTGAATCTAATCCATCTTCGGCTGCCATGTCACCCAGTGGGTGCTTTCTATGTGTCATTTTTTTTTTTTAAAATTTTAATGTTTATTTGAGAGAGAGAGAGAGAGACAGAGACAGAGACAGAGACAGAGACAGAACATGAGCAGGGGAGGGGCAGGCAGAGAGAGGGGACACAGAATCCAAAGCAGACTCTAGGCTCTGAGCGGTCAGTACAGAGCCCGACATGGGGCTTGAACTCACAAACTGTGAGATTATGACCTGAGCTGAAGTTGGATGCTTAACTGACGGAGCCACCCATGCATTCCTCTATGTGTCATTTCTACTCCTTATGTCCAACTACTTACCTCATTTGATGAATAGACATTATTATTCAAGTTTGCAGAGGACTGGGATTCAGAGAGGTTTATCAACTTCCTTGAGATCACAGAGCCAGTAAGTGGCTCAGTCAGAATTTATGCTCCTTTCCAACGAACTCAAAAGCCTATACTTTTACCACTACACCATGCTCCATGCTATTTTTTAAAAACATTTTTCTTTATGGTAGTAAAATATACACGGCATAAAATGTGCCATTTTAACCATTTGTAAGTGTAAAGCTCAGTGGTATTAAGTAGATTTCAATTGTTGTGTAATCATCAGCTATTTTTTAAGCATTTAAAGACAGCAGGGGCATCCATGTCTATTCACAGTGGGCCACAAGATCGTTAATTAAGGCAATGGCTTGGTGAATAGTTATTTGGACGTGACTCAAATGCTCATCCGCATTTTGGAACTTTATTTATATTTATTATCTTCTGTCAGGAATCATAGTTCCCAACTTCAGGAAATTAAACAAGAATATCTCACTATTATGTTGTTAATTACATTCAGCTTTAATTACAATTGCTAAGTGATCCTAGCCTACTAGTTTGACATCTGGGTGTAGCAGGCATACCACAGCAGTGGCAGACAGGTAAATGAACTCATGTGGGTTACCTAATTGGACAAATTAGTGGTGCTAAAGACCTCAGATGGTCCACTTTGGCCACTGCAGCATGCTGGATTTCTGTGAAGGATGGGTATCAGGATTCCTCTAAGTTTTCTCTGACCAGGATGAACATCCTTGTTTTTACTTGTACAACACAGAGTCCAAAGCCCTTTCCTGAGTGTACCACTTTCCAGCCTGTTGACTAACATTTCTTTCCAAGTGTGGTTTCTGGAACGGAACCTATCACTTCTATCCTGATCCTGCCTGTGCAGAGCGGAACACACCTGCCTAACTCTGGACAACAGGTCTCCATCCATGCCACCTCCTCCCTGTTGGTGGCTCCATGTTGCTGGCTTATGTTAAGCTTATAGTTAGTTCAAATTCCAAACCTTCTTCGTATATATTATTGTGATACTAGACCTCCCTACCTATGTCCTTGTGAGTTGGCCTTTTGGACTCAAGGATAAGACTTTATTTTATCAAGGGTGGAAAATATGTGCAATGCCCATGCATGTGGATCTTGTTTACATCCAAGGATCTTTTTTTTTTTTTTTGACAGAGAGAGAGAAGGTGCATTCCACCCTGGCGGGGGAGAGGCAGAGGGAGGGGGAGAGAGAATCCTAAACAGGCTTTATGCCTAGCACAGAG
This sequence comes from Panthera leo, assembly GCF_018350215.1. Lineage (NCBI taxonomy): Eukaryota > Metazoa > Chordata > Mammalia > Carnivora > Felidae > Panthera > Panthera leo. The sequence goes on along the minus strand of NC_056691.1, from coordinate 55,057,827 downwards.
CCCGATGTAGGGCTTAATCTCACCACCGTGAGTTCATGACCTGAGCCAAAATCAAGAATCAGATGTTTAACCAACTGAGCCACCTGAAGATCTTTTTATTAGCACTTTTCCCCCTGAACCTGATAGGCCTCAGAATTCAATTTATTTTTTCATGATTCTCAAAGGGTTTTTTGGGGTTTCCTGGGTTAGGAAAAGGAGAAGGACTCTTTTTGCCCCAGATAAGGTGAGTTCTTCCTCAGGCATCCTCTTTCTGGTCTCAGAATCCTTTGTGTTTAAAGACACCATTGTGTCTAAACCAAATGCTTCAGTTAGTAATTACTAATCATCTCTCAGAGTTGGTACACAGGTATGAACCTAATAGTCCTTCTTACTTTGTATGGATTCATATTATGTTGTATTTCATATTTAACCCATCATGGCAGATGATAAATCAGGGAACATTTAGGAATATAAGACTAAGGTGATGACCAATGTAATAGAGCTTGATAGAATTAATATCAGAAATGTGTAGAAGACTAGAACATTGATTGCAGCAAAACTATAATAGTATTTATTTATTTATTTATAAATTTCTATCCAAGTTAGCATATAGTACAATAATGATTTCAGGAGTAGAATCCAGTGATTCATCCCCTATGTATAACACCCAGTGCTCATCCCAGCAAGTGTCCTCTTTTTTTAAAATATTTTTTCTTTTTTTAAAATTTTTTTATAATTTACATCCAAATTAGTTAGCATATAGTGTAACAATGATTTCAGGAGTAGATTCCTCAGTGCCCCTTACCCATTTAGCCCATCCCCCCTCCACAACCCCTCCAGTAACCCTCAGTTTGTTCTCCATATTTATGAGTCTCTTCTGTTTTGTTCCCCTTCCTGTTTTTATATTATTTTTGTTTCCCTTCCCTGATGTTCATCTGTTTTGTCTCTTAAAGTCCTCATATGAGTGAAGTCATATGATTTTTGTCTTTCTCTGACTGACTAATTTCACTTAGCATAATACCCTCCAGTTCCATCCACGTAGTTGCAAATGGCAAGATTTCATTCTTTTTGATTGCCAAGTAATACTCCATTACACTTTGGAGAAGTGTCTTTTCATGTCTTTTGCCCATTTCTTCACTAGATTATTTGTTTTTTGGGTGTTGAGTTTGAGAAGTTCTTTGTAGATTCTGGATACTATCCCTTTATCTGATATGTCGTTTGCAAATATCTTCTCCCATTCTGTCGGTTGCCTTTTAGTTTTGTTGATTGTTTCCTTTGCTGTGCAGAAACTTTTTATATTGATGAGGTCCCAATAGTTCATTTTTGCTTTCGTTTCCCTTGCCTCCAGAGACGTGTTGAGTAAGAAGTTGCTGTGGCCAAGATCAAAGAGGTTTTTGCCTGCTTTCTCCGCAAGGATTTTGATGGCTTCCTGTCTTACATTTAGGTTTTTCATCCATTTTGAGTTTATTTTTGTGAATGGTGTAAGAAAGTGGTCCAGGTTCATTCTCCTGCATGTCGCTGTCCAGTTTTCCCAGCACCACTTGCTGAAGATACTGTCTTTATTCCATTGGATATTCTTTCCTGCTTTGTCAAAGATTAGTTGGCCATGTGTTTGTGGGTCCGTTTATGGATTCTCTATTGTGTTCCATTGATCTGAGTGTCTGTTCTTGTGCCAGTACCATACTGTCTTGATGACTACAGCTTTGTAGTATAGCTTGAAGTCTGGGATTGTGATGCCTCCTGCTTTGGTTTTCTTTTTCTTTTTTCTTTTTTCTTTTTTTTTAACGTTTATTTATTTTTGAGACAGAGAGAGACAGAGCATGAACAGGGGAGGGTCAGAGAGAGGGAGACACAGAATCTGAAACAGGTTCCAGGCTCTGAGCTGTCAGCACAGAGCCCGACGTGGGGCTCGAACTCATGGACTGTGAGATCATGACCTGAGCCGAAGTTGGACGCTTGCTTAACCGACCAAGCCACCCAGGCGCCCCTGGTTTTCTTTTTCAAGATTGCTTTGGTTATTCAGGGTCTTTTCTGGTTCCATACAGATCTTAGGATTATTTGTTCTAGCTCCATGAAGAATCCTGGTGTTACTTTGATAGGGATTGCATTGAATATGTAGATTGCTTTGGGTAGTATTGACATTTTAACAATATCTGTTCTTCGTATCCAGGAGCATGGAATCTTTTTCCATTTTTTTGTGTGTCTTCTTAAATTTCTTTCATAAGCTTTCTATAGTTTTCAGTGTCAGTAGATTTTTCACCTCTTTGGTTAGATTTATTCCTAGGTATTTAATGGTTTTTGGTGCAACTGTAAATGGGATCGATTCCTTGATTTCTCTTTCTGTCGCTTCATTGTTCATGTATAGGAATGCAACCAATTTCTGTGCATTGATTTTATATCCTGCAACTTTTCTGAATTCATGAATCAGTTCTAGCAGTTTTTTGGTGGAATCTTTCGGGTTTTCCATATAGAGTATTATGTCATCTGCAAAGAGTGTACGTTTGACCTCCTCCTGGCTGATTTGGATGCCTTTTATTTCTTTGTGTTGTCTGATTGCAGAGGCTAAAACTTCCAATATGTTGAATAACAGTGGTGAGAGTGGACATCCCTGTTTTGTTCCTGACCTTAGGGGGAAAGCTCTCAGTTTTTCCCCATTGAGGATGATATTAGTGTTGGGTCATTCATATATGCCTTTTATGATCTCCAGGTATGCTCCTTCTATCCCTACTTTCTTGAAGGTTTTTATCAAGAAAGGATGCTGTATTTTTTCAAATGCTTTCTCTGCATCTATTGAGAGGATCATATGGTTCTTGTCCTTTCTTTTATTGATGTGATGAATCACATTAATTGTTTTGCAGATATTGAACTAGCCCTGCATCCCAGGTATAAATCCCACTTGGTTGTGGTGAATAATTTTTAATGTATTGTTGGATCCGGTTGGCTAATATCTTGTTGAGGATTCTTGCATCCATGTTCATCAGGGAAATTGGTCTATAGTTCTGCTTTTTAGTGGGGTCTCTGTCTGGTTTTGGAATCAAGGTAATGCTGGCTTCATAGAAAGAGTTTGGAAGTTTTCCTTCCATTTCTACTTTTTGGAACAGTTTCAAGAGAATAGGTGTTAACTCTTCCTTAAATGTTTGGTAGGATTCCCCTGAAAGCCATCTGGCCCTGAACTCTTGTTTCTTGGGAAATTTTTGATTACTAATTCGATTTCCTTACTGGTTATGGGTCTGTTCAAATTTTCTATTTCTTCCTGTTTCAGTTTTGGTAGTGTAGGTTTCTAGGAATTTGTTCATTTCTTCCATGTTGCCCATTTTGTTGGCGTATAATTGCTCATAATATTCTCTTATTATTGTTTTTATTTCTGCCGTGTTGGTTGTGATCTCTCCTCTTTCATTCTTGATTTTATTTATTTGGGTCCTTTCCTTTTTCGTTGTGATCAAACTGGCTAGTGGTTTATCAATTTTGTTAATTCTTTCAAAGAACCAGCTTCTAGTTTCATTGATCTGTTCTACTGTTTTTTTGGTTTTGGTGGCATTAATTTTTGCTCCAATCTTTATTATTTCCTGTCTTCTTCTGGTTTTGGTTTTTACTTGGTGTTCTTTTTCCAGCTCTTTAAGGCATAAGGTTAGGTTGTGTATCTGAGATCTTTCTTCCTTCTTTAGGAAGGCCTGGATTGCTATATACTTTCCTTTTATGACCGCCTTTGCTGCGTCCCAGAGGTTTTGGGTTGTGGTGTTATCATTGTCATTAACTTCCATATACTTTTTAATTTCTTCTTTAACTGCTTGGTTAGCCCATTCATTCTTTGGTAGGATGTTCTTTAGTCTCCAAGTATTTGTTACCTTTCCAAATTTTTTCTTGTGGTTGATTTCGAGTTTCATAGTATTGTGGTTTGAAAATATGCACGGTATGATCTCGATCTTTTTGTACTTGCTGAGGGCTGATTTGTGTCCCAGTATATGGTCTATTCTGGAGAACGTTCCATGTATACTGGAGAAGAATGTATATTCTGCTGCTTTAGGATGAAACGTTCTGAATATATCTGTTAAGTCCATCTGGTCTAGTGTGTCATTCAAAGCCATTGTTTCCTTGTTGATTTTTTGATTAGATGATCTGTCTGTTACTGTGAGTGGGTGTTGAAGTCTCCTACTATTATGGCACTAGTATTGATGAGTTTCTTTATGTTTGTGATTAACTGATTTATATATTTGGGTGTTCCACATTTGGTGCATAAATGTTTACAATTGTTAGGTCTTCTTGGTGGACACACCCCTTGATTATGATATAATGTCCTTCTGCATCTCTTGATACAGTCTTTATTTTAAAGTCTAGATTGTCTGATATAAGTTTGACTACTCTGGCTTTCTTTTGTTGACCATTAGCATGATAGATGGTTCTCCATCCCCTTACTTTCAATCTGAAGGTGTCTTTAGGTCTAAAGTGGGTCTCTTGTAAACAGCATATAGATGGATCTTGTTTTCTTATCCATTCTGTTACCCTATGTCTTTTAGTTGGAGCATTGAGTCCATTGACGTCTAGAGTGAGTACTGAAAGATGGGAATTTATTGCCATTATGATGCTTGTAGAGTTGGAGTTTCTGGTGGTGTTCTCTGGTCCTTTCTAAATTTTTTTTTTAATGTTTATTTATTTTTGAGAGAGACAGAGACAGAATGCGAGTGGGTTAGGGGCAGAAAGAGAGGGAGACGCAGAAGCAGAAGCAGAAGCAGGTTCCAGGCTCTGAGCTGTCAGCACAGAGCCCAATGCAGGGCTCGAACTCACAAGCCGCGAGATCATGACCCGAGTCAAAGTCAGACGCCCAGCCGACTGAGCCACCCAGGCGCCCGTCTCTAGTCCTAATCGTTGTTGCTTTTGGTATATATATATATATGTATATATATATATATATTTTTTTTTTTTTTTCATCTTTTCTCCCCTCAGAGAGTCCCCCTTAAAATTTCTTGCAGGGCTGGTTTAGTGGTCACAAACTCCTTTAATTTTTGTTTGTCGAGAAACTTTTGATCTCTCCTTCTATTTTGAATGACAGCCTTTCTGGATAAAGAATTATTGGGTGCATATTTTTCTGATTTAGCACATTGAATATATCCTGCCACTCCTTTCTGGCCTGTCAAGTTTCTGTGGATAAGGCTGTTGCAAACCTGATCTGTCTTCCCTTGTAGGTTAGGGACTTTTTTCCCCTTGATGCTTTCATGATCCTCTCCTTGCCTGAGAATTTGTGAATTTGACTATCACGTACCTTTATGGTCGGTTTTGTTGAACCTAATGGGGGTCCTCTGTGCTTCCTGGATTTTGATGTCTGCATCTTTCCCCAGGTTAGGAAAGTTTTCTGCTATGATATGCTAACATAACCCTTTTACTCCTATTTCTCTCTGTTCCTTTTCTGGGACCCCTATGATTCTGATGTTGTTCCTTTTTAATGAGTCACTGATTTCTCTAATTCTTAAATCGTGCTCTTTTGCCTTAATCTTTCTCTTTTTTTCTGCTTCATTATTCTCCATAAGTTTGTCCTCTATATCGCTGATTCTCTGTTCTGCCTCGTCCATCCTTGCCACCACAGAATCCATCCGTGATTGCAGCTCAGTTATAACATATTTTATTTCATCCTGACTAGTTTTACTTCTTTTATCTCCACAGAAAGGGACTCTAGTTTATCTTTGACTCCAACTAATATTCTTATTATCGTGATTCTAAATTCTGGTTCAGACATCTTGCTTGTATCTGTGTTGGTTAAATCCCTGGCTGTCATTTATTTGTGGTCTTTCTTTTGGGGTTAATTCCTTCATTTCATCATTTTGAAGGGAGAAAAGAAATTAATAATGTAGAAAAATTAAAATTAAAAAAATATTAAAATTTTAAAAATATTAAAATTAAAAAATTAAAAACACACACATAAAAAATCGAATAAATGGTGCTAGATCCTAGGTGTGTTTTGGCCTGGGTAAACAAAAATTAAAGGAAAACATTTTTAATAAAAATTGAAAATAAAAATGAATTTTTTCTCTTTCTGTATTCAAGAAAAAGAAAGGAGTGAAAAAGAGAAAAAAAATTGAATAGATGGACCTGCTGATAGATTGAAATACGACTGAAATTACCTCATTTTCCCCTAGAAGTCAGACTATGAAGTGCTTTATAGTCCATAAACTAAGCAGGTGGTGAGACTTGTGTTCTTCAAGACTGAGGTTGGCCCAGTTGGGCGGGGCTTAGTGTAATGGCTCCATTCTCCACTAGATGGCGCTGCTAGCCTAGTGGGGTGGATTGTTGTGGCGCTCATAGGTGCGTATGCTCATGCGCGGGAGCAGTGAGCATGGCATCACCCAGGTACCCAGTCTCTAGTATTGGAACTCTGCTCTTCCCGATCAGCAGTCGTGCACCCGTACTCTGTCTTCAGCTTTCGTCCAGTTCCCACTTTTTCACTGTCCGTGACCAAGCTCCAGGCAGCACCTCTCTCCTGAGTTTTGTCTCAGATGCGGCTGTTTTCCGTGGCTCCTTACTTCTGAAGGACTGCGACTTTGACCCATTCCGCCCCTCTGCGGGAGGGTCTCACCGATCAATGGCCGAATGTCGGCTGCACCCAGGAACGCTTGCTGGACCCTGCTGCTGCTGATGCCCTGAGCCTGTGGACAGGTGCCAGCCCGCCCGAGAAAGTTTACGAGATAGTGTAGCAGCAGCGTTTCAGGGATTATTTGAAAATCGCAACACACATCTGGCACCAGGCTTCACCCTTAATGACCTTGTTCCAGCACTAGCAAATGCGGCCGTTCTCTGGGGTCTGCTGGGCCTCAACAGTCTCTACCAAATGTTCTTCCAGCAGTGGAATCGCTTTTCTGTGTGTGGCCCAAGAACCTCCCAGACCCCGCTGTGCTCCTGGGGATTCACCCTTCCCACCAGAGCACCACCAGGTATTGAGCTGCGGAGTTGCTGACTCTGTGCTCCCCCTGTTTATGGTCTTAATGGAATTTAAACTCTCTCCTTTCTCCTTTCTCCCTTTTTTAGTTTAGTCCCTGCGGCTGTTTCCAATTTTCCACTTTCTCTCCAGCTGCTTTTGGGGAGGGGTGCTTTTCCTGTATTCTCTCTGCCGTCTCTGTCCTCTCTCCACCCGCAAAAGCGGCTCCCTGCCTGCTGCGGCTTCTCGCTTCCCAAGTTCACCTCTCTGTGCCACGTACCTGCTGAATTCTTTGGCTTAGGTTGTGCAGATTGTTGTGTTAATCCTCACACATCAGTTTTCTAGGTGTGCAGGATGGTTTAGTGTTGGGCTGACTGTATTTCATGGATGCGAGACACACAAAAAACTTCCATGCTGTTCTGCCATCTTGGCTCCCCCCAAGTGTCCTCTTTAATGTCGCCCATTAAGCCCATCCCTCTACCCCAAAACCCCTCCAGCACCCCTCAGTTCTCTGTATTTAAGAGTCTCTTCTGTATTTATTTATTTATTTATTTATTTATTTATTTATTTATTTAAGGTTTATTTAGTCTTAGAGAGAGAGACAGAGTATGAGCGGGGGAGGGACAGAGAGAGAGGGAGACACAGAATCTGAAGCAGGCTCCAGGCTCTGAGCTGTCAGCAAAGAGCTTGATGCGGGGCTTGAACTCATAGATCATGAGATCATGACCTGAGCCGAAGTTGGTCACTCAACCAACTGAGCCACCCAGGCGCCCCAAGAGTCTCTTCTCTTTTGTCCCCCTCCATATTAATTTTGCTTCCCTTCCCTTATGTTCATCTGTTTTGTATCTTAAATTTCACATATGAGTGGAGTCATATGATATTTGTCTTTCTGTGACTAATTTCACTTAGCATAATACACTCTAGTTCCATCCACGTTGTTGCAAATGGGAAGATTTCATTCTTTTTAGTGCCGAGTAATACTCCATTGTGTATATATACCACATCTTCTTTATCAATTCATCCATTGATGGACATTGGGGCTCTTTCTAGACTTTGGCTATTGTTGATAGTGCTGCTATAAACATGGGGGTGCATGTGCCCCTTCAAAACAGCACACCTACATACTTTGGATAAATGCCTAGTAGTGCAATTGCTGGGTCATAGAATAGTTCTATTTTTAGTTTTTTGAGGAACCTCCATACTGTTTTCCAGAGTGGCTCTACCGTGGCTGTACCAGTTTGCATTCCCACCAGCTAGTTCAAAAGGATTCTTCTTTCTCCACATCTTCACCAACATCTGTTGTTGCCTGAGTTGTTAATTTTAGGCACTCTGATCAGTGTGAGGTGGTATCTGAGTGTGGTTTTGATTTGTATTTCCCTGATGATGAGTGATGTTGAGCATTTTTTCATGTGTCTGTTGGCCATCTGGATGTGTTCTTTGGAAAAGTGTCTTTTCATGTCTTCTGCCCATTTCTTCACTGCATTATTTGTTTTTTGGAATAGCTTTTATTATTTAAAAAGACTTCATTATTTTTAACACATCTAAGGACTTATTTTATTTATTTAGTTTTTGAGAGTGAACGAGCAGGGAAGAGGGGCAGAGGGAGAGAGAAAAAAAGAATCTTAATCACACTCCATGCTCAGTGCAGAGCCTGACATGGGGCTTGATTCCACAACCCTGGGATCACAAGCTGAGCTGAAATCAAGAGTCAGAAGGTCAACAGACTGAGCCACCTAGGTGTCTTTAAGGTCTTATCTTGTCAACAGATTATGCCAGAAACTTAGTCAATTTGCAAAAGTCATGATTGCATTTCCCCTCAGTAACTTAGCTTCTTTTTAATCCCTGCCACTCCTCCCTACTCTGTATAGTTGACTTTAGATTCAGGAGAAGTTAGGGGAATAGGCACACTGCTTTTTCCCCTTTTCTTACTCCCAAGACTAATGGGAAAATATGTTTGTCTTTGTTTCCCTCTTCAAATAAAGAAAAGTAGGGATCACATGGGGAGACACTGGGTTGGGATGACATTGGCAGTTTTGCAGAACAGTCCTGACAGTGAAACTCATCTTTTCCGTACAAAGTAGCCTGCACATCTGGCATTCACATACTGATCAAGTCCTAATTTTTCACCTTTGCAAGGGGCTCTGTGGCTTGCCAGTTCAACAAACCAAAGCATCACTGACTTCTTATATGTATATAAAAAGCAAATTGTGAATTATAAAGGAGTGCAAAAATGATCTTCTTTTAGTACACCATCGTTGTTTTAGTACACCGTCGTTCTTTAAAAATATCTCATCTTGCAGTCAGGAGGGGTTTCCTATGTGCCCTTGACTTGGGGCCATTCTTATGTTGATAGAGGATATTTTCAGAACTTGGTTTCTGAGAACTCTCAATTGTTAGATGTTCAGGTTGCTATTCACCTATTCTTCTCTTTCTGATTCTGACTAATGGGGAACACACATAAGGAATGAGAGTCAGAGGGACAAGTACCACTTGTTTCATAGGTAGACAAGCTCCTGATACCCACAGTAAACGTTGGCAAAATCTGGATTGGAGAACCTGACTCTGGTGTGAAGTTGAAGTGCATGGTCTACCACTCAGCCCAAATCTCAGTCATTAGATTCACATGCTCAGCCACATGACAGAGTGAGTCAGCGAGCAAAGGCCTGCAGAGAAGATATAAAGTCACTTATCTAAGCATCTGCATAGCAGGATCACAAGTCTGCCACATTCACCCCGTCAAGGGGTTGAACAAGAAGAGTGGCAGACTTGACCCACCTACGAAGGACTGCCCAGAGGTGCCTGCCATATGGAGCAGAAATGGAACAGTGGTCTTTGATACAGTAATGCTGCCCACCAGTAATTGCAGCACACACTGTGTAACCCATCAGATAGTCCACTCAGTCAGTGGAAAGTGAATCAGGGGTGGGAAAGACTAGAACATTCCATTCAATCCTCCTAAAAGAGGGGAAAGGGGATGGAAGTCCCTTCAGCTACCAGCTGATACAACAAGCCTAAATATTCCTCTCCTCAACAGTATCAGTTTTGAAAAGTAATGTTCTCGTGCTATCCCTTAGAAGATGTTTCATTTGTGATCTAATCCAAGGATTAATGATTGGGGAAACAACCTTTAAGCTGAAAAGATGGTGAAATTTTGATTGGAGAAAAATGTTATGTTTGGAAAACTCCCCACAGAACATCTGTATGTCAATCCTTGGTTTATGCAAAGCAGCACGTGTGCCTCTGTGCTGATGGTGCAAATGTAGTAATTAACCACACAGAAATGCCAGCCACAACTGGGATTTGGGGAGAACCTTCTTCCTCTCCAGGAGTGGGGGGTTGGGGACTCCAACTTAAAGAGAAACAAATGTATGAGAGACAGGTGTGGGAAGTACTGAAAAGTCTGTGACTACCTGGCTTGAGAAAATTGCCTTTGTTTCCAAAGCAACGTTTTTGGGAAAAACAAAACTTTCCTCAATTTGAGAATTTTCTCTTTGTTTTTGTATTTTCTATTGGAATACACTATGGCAATGTTAAAAAACCATGAATGGATTTTGGAAATTGCAGAATCAGTCTTAGCATCTGGTCTCTTATCTATGGGGGACCTTGGCCAATTTACTTAATTTCTCTGAGACTCAGTTTCCTCCTTTAGAATGGAGATAATCATACCTAATAGTGAGGGTTGTTGTGCAGATTAGAGATATTAAAGGTACAGTACCTGGCCCAGAATGAATTGTGATGATGATGGTATGTATTTTTTCTAAATACTTAATTTTGCATCACAACAGGTGGATTTGCAAGCTTTATTTATATACAACACTAAATCCAGGAGGATATTTGTTCTTTTATGTGCTCAGAAATACTAGATCAGATTTTAAAGTGGGAATTAGGAGACCATGTTCCAGATAAATCCTTTCTGGTTTGTGTTATTGATTTTCCCAGAGAATTAGATCATCCAAACGTTTGCAGATTCATTGAAGTCTGCATTAAAGTGCCAGATATGGTTATTGTGACAAAATACTGCCCAAAGGGAAGCTTGGTGGATGTTCTGCTCAACAATGACATTCCTGTCAACTGGAGTTTCCAGTAAGAGCCAGGCATTTGAGTGGTAGGAAACAGAAACTAGTGAAATTCTACAACAAACCCTATTTCCATCATTGTTCCCAAGGATCTACTGTCATCTGAATGCATTATCTTGAAGGAGGATTTATGTTATGTCTTGAGACATGGATGGGAATGGGTGGGTCATTATATCTAGACAGGGAGGGGTAGGAAGGATTTTGAACTAGGCGTATCCAATGGTGCTAGAAAAGATGTAGCTGGAGATGCTAGTAGAAAATCCTGTTTCATATCTAAAGAGTACATCTACAAGCAAGAGCAAGGAGTCTTTCCAAGTAGTAGGCACATTCTAGGTCTAATTAATTTACCTAACAACTACTGTGCTGGACACTTAAGGCTACAAAAATAAATAAGAAATATTCCCTGCCTTCAAGAACATCTTGTTTTGGTGGGAAAGACAAATAAGCCGAGTTATAGAACAGTTGATAGAAGTCTTAAGAGTGTCATGTGCATGGGAGTAGCATCTAGTCCAGATTGGGTATGGGGAATGGGCCATGTGGAGATGAGCTGAGAAAGAGTACAAGTTTGCTAGGAAAAAGGGCCAACAGAGGTAATTGCAAAGAGAGGGAATAGTGTGTGTGTAAAATCTAAGAGAAGATGGTCCCATCTAGGATTGTTAATAGGTTAGTATGGCCAGAGCTCTGAGATGAGGGCAGAGGTGAGTGGTAGGAGTGGTGAGAAATGAGACAAGAAAGATAAGTAGGTAGTCCTGAAATGGGCCAAAGTAAATAAGATAATTTAGTATATGAAAAAAAAATGGAGTTTCAAATAAGTGAAGAAAGGAGAGATTGTTGGAATAAAGGATTCAGGATGACTGTCTAACCATTTGGCAAAAATAATATTAGACCCCCAGTGCACACCTTTAACCAAAATTAATTTGGGGTTAGCTTTAATTTTCAGTATGAAAACTGAAACTTTAAAAGTACTAGAAGAAGGGGCGCCTGGATGGCTCAGTTGGTTAAGCGTCTGACTTTGGCCCAGGTCATGATCTCTGCTGTCAGCACAGAGACTGCTTTGGATCCCCTATCCCCCTCTCTCTGCCCCTCCATGGCTTGTACTCTCCTTCTCTCTTTCTCTCAAAAAAAGAAAAAAAGTAGAAGGAAGGAAGGAAGGAAGCACTTTTATGTGATTATATAATACCATAGTGAAAATTAACAGGCATATGAGTAATTGGGAAAAGTATTTCTAATATATCTCTTACTAAGTATAACCAACAAAAGGTTGATATCCATAGACTCGTGGATATCAGCAATGTAAATAGCATAACACATAACTTCTTGTCTGTTAATTATAGATAAGTCTATGAACATTTACATTTATTTTAAAACATGATATGTACATGTGAATCAGATTTATTTGGAAGAAATATTCATCATTTTCTGGATAATTATGACCTCATAGCATTCACAAATATGGGTATAGCTGAGCTTATCTGAAATATTATCCCCACTGTCCCTGAAAACAGTGGCTCTGCAATCTGTGTAGATTTTTAATTTGCTTTAGATGAGGGATTTCACATCAAAATGACCTGTGTGTCTTTTTGCAGGTATGCCATCATTTTGATTGCCTCATGAAGTGACCCAAGCTTGGGTAAGATCTACTGAAGATTCTATTTTCAAGTGAACAATCAGGGAATTTGCTTCTCCGTTGCTCAGCAATGAACAGTGTATCCTACCCTAGCAGAGAACAATGTTGTGTCTGATTTGCTCATATATATAAGAAAGAATAAGATGAATACTATCTGTCTATCTATCTATCTATCTATCTATCTATCTATCTATCTATCTATGTTTGAATAGCTTATGGTTTTGAAAAAGTACTGAGCAAAAATTCCATACTGTAAAGTGTTCTGGATATTAGGGTGAGTTTCCCCATCCAAATCTAGGCATATTGAGTTGAAGGACAGCAGAACTAAAAATACTCTGGCTGCATCTGGAACACAGGGATCCTCTGGGATTTGTTTCATTTGACCATATTCCAATCATAATGATGTTGAGTGTGGATTTTGTTCCCCAGGATGTTGAGTCCTTAAATAAATTCTTCTCACCCTAGGATTTGTTTATTTATTTTAAGAAATTTCCCTCCAGGTTTATAAATTCCAATAGATCAAAAAAATTATACATATTTTCAGCAGAGATTAAAACTGTCATAAAGATACAGTCTATAAGAGAAATAGGAGATGAGTGAGGGTGGGGCATGGTTCCTTGAAATTATTTTTCATTTCACAATTTTAAATGTAAAACCCTTGGGAATTGTATATATTGACCAATAGTTTCATGTTATTCTGAATGCTGTTTAACAAATCAAAGGACAAGGGAATTTCAACCAAAATGATCGAACATTACTGACTGTTCTTGGTATGTTTAAATAAACGGAAAGAGGAGCAGAGGGAAAGATTATAGTATATAATGAGAAAATCTGCCTCAATTCTCAGATCAGAGGAATCATGAAATTTTGATGGTAATGGAGAATTTACTTTATACCAATAACTACACCGTTTGACTTCATACACTATTCCCATTTCCCCCAATTATCTCGTTACTACCCAGCTTTGATATATGTGTAAGTAAGCTAATTTTCAACAACAACCATGCAATTTAAGTGTAATCCTACAGAGACTAAAAACGAAATCAAACAACAAATTACTGTTCTTCATGGGAATTGGCTCATACTAGTCACTAGATTCATAAATATCTAAAAGTGGACTCTCTTAGACAAGTGCAAATGAGCAAGGTCTTTTCTATAATGAACACTAACCATATATGGAACTTGTCTATGCCAGGGGCTAGGCTGACGTCACTGTCCTCTGCAGAAGTGAGCCAAAGATCTGTGTGTGGGAGAGAGGGTGTGGGTTGTGCAGGGCAAAGGGGAATAAAGGGCCTAAGCAGCATTGTTAGAGCCGGTCACCCCATGTTGGGGAGCACTGGGAATGACTGGATGACTAGGATGGGCTCTTTGGTGGAGAAAGTCACACTTGATCAGAAAGAAGCAGCTCTTAAATGGTGGGAATGACATAATAGAATGAAGAGAGAGACAGGTATTGGTGGCAAAATTGAATTTTCTTTCCTTCATGATTAATTAAGGCAGTTAATAAGGGCTCAAGACTAGATCTTATAAGGAATGAATAACACCGTGTAATTCCAAATATTGTTTAACAGATGAATTGGTACACAAGTTAATTTGACCCTTTTTACTTGTCAGATGGAGGCCAAGGGGTTGAATCAACCATCTCAGTTTGTCACAAACTGGAGCTATTAGGTGGAAGTCACCTTATAGATTATTTATTTGTGCCAATTCATTTTCAGAGGAGGCAACGAGACCAGAGAGATTGATAAACCTGTTTAAGGCTCAAGCTTGCTCTCTTATTCCCATATAGTTCTCTGGTAGAAGGACACAGGTTCAGTCCTGGGCTCTCTGTTCCCCTCTCTTCAATCCTATTTCCATTCGAATTTGGGTGACCTTAGTATCCATTAGGAAGATGTGTCCTACCCTGTCAGTTCTTTGACCTTCATCTTCTCCCATGATCTTATATTCTTCACCTGCTTCAGCTGCCCATTTCTATATCATTACCTATAAGTGGATCCCTTCCATAATCTCCATGTCAATATCTTACTCTTTGACCTCCACCCCCTATTTTTTTTAGTGAATTCCCCTTAGTTTCCCAACTCTACCAGTGTACTAGTTGGGACATCCAATCCACTGATCTCATGATCTCACTGTCTTCACTTTCTCTCATACCCCATTTCCTCCTCACCTGGCTTAGATTCCATGGTCCATCACTGATAAAGATTCATTTGCCTAGAGTATTCTGCTGTCTTATCACAAACTGACAAATTACATATATTTGGTGGATTGCTATCTTTTACCTCTGGATATATGTTCCTTGAGGGCAGAGTCTTTGTCTGCTCTGCTCCCTGCTATATTCCAAGTGCCTAGAACATGGTTGGTACATGGTAGGTACTCAGTAAATATTAGTTGAATGAATGAATAAATAAATCTGTGAAAGTGAGGGTAATTTTCAGAGGGTTAAATTATATTTTCCTCTACAGAGTGTGGCATATGCTTCTGTTTTGATTATTTCTAATGCTAGGTTGTTTTTATTTTTCTTCAATTCTTTTCTCTCCTCCCACAGAAGGAAGAGGCTTCTTCTGTTAGGCATTCCAGTGTCTCTTGAGGAGCTAATTACAGGGAAGCCTGAGAATCGCTGTCTTTGCCCTTCAGAGTATGCAGAGGTAAGGGGTGAGGAGAGAAAGGGGACTTGATCATCATCTGAAGCCATCACATCAACTAAGCACGAGTCCATGTTATGTCTTGGAAAGAGATATACCAATGAGTAATCTTTTGCATCACGTAACAACTTCTTGGCATTTTTCTGGCTTTTCCCAGTCTACTTCTAAATAGAGATGATACAGTAGGCAATTGGAATATGTGCTGGGAACTTGGAACAGATGCTTATATGGAGATGGAAATTTGGGGCCCACCACTATCTACGGCTGTAATGTAGCTATAGATGGAGAGGAAACCTTATAGGGAGATGTGGGGAGAGAAGAGAGAGCAGAATCCTGAGATGGCAGCTCAATTGTATTTCTGTAGACTTCTGGTGCCATTAAAAACACTATGACAAAGTGATACATATGATGATGAAAACATGGCAAGCGTGTTCATATGCAGCATGCCCCATCCACAGGTACAGCTATGGAGCCACAATACCCATCACTCTGGGATTTAGACATGTATATGGGTTTATGATAATTTGTGTAAATAATTTACTAAAACAAAAAATGAGAATTGTGACTTTGAAAGTTTTCACAGGACAGTGGTGGAATGGAAATGTTCTGCCAGTGATGTTACAGAGTCCTTTGATCTAGCCCAAGCCACAGCGTTATTGCTCTCCTGTGCTTGAAACTCCAAGCCTCTGGCATCCTACTATATCTGGGCTTTAGTTTCCTTATCTTTAAAAATAAAAATGGACACTACATCAGTGGATACAAGGGGGTAGACACAGGTTGCATATCAGAACTGGGATGGTTCCCCTGTAAGAACGAGTTTGGTATGTGATCTGAAAAAGTATATTGAATTTTATCATCAAAGTTCATATTTGTAAAATTTACAAAATTCGCATGTATAAATTTAGTAGTTCATGCTACTGAATGTAAACCTCAATTAAATCTTCCTGGCTGCTAATCTTCCTAACATTAACAAAGATGGGTAAACCTGGGAATAGATGATTCTAAATTGTTCAATTCTGCAGTTCTCTTCAGAATATCAGTAAATCACTGCATGACTGTTACTCTTGATTACTAGAGTTGATTAGGAGGTACAAGAAAACAACCCATCTCAAAGACCCACCTTTGAACAAGCTTTTAGACAAGATGAATTTCCTAACAAAGTCTGATAGAATTGACGATGTCTTTGGCAAATTTGGGTGACTTCCCAGTCCTCGCTAATTGCACCTGTTTAGGTATCTATTTATCACAGCACCAAGGGCAGATCTCACTGGTGCACCCTTTCATAGCTGGTGTGGTTACTGGATCCTAAGGGGATGATAATTATAAGTGAAGAACCCCCTGTGGAAATCCCCCTGCCTTCTAGGTGCTTTCAAAGAGTCAGAGATTAATACACAGGGAGCAAAGTATTCCCATGAAATAACTTCTCTTTATGATGGATGCTTAAATGGAGAAGTACAGCGAATATGGAAGTACTTATGGCAGAAAGGATCCAAGACCTAATGCGTGATAAACAAAAAAACCACCACTTGCTCTATAGTAAGTAATGCCTAATTGAAATACAATGTCAGTAATAAAAGCTGATTTGATTAGCTCATGCATTTCTATTTAACTTGTTTCTCTTTCTTGAGAACTAATTGCTGAAGGCAAGGAAATCACACTTTTACATCTTTGATTTTGAATTCTGTGTTCTGCTTACATGGATTTTTAAGGGTCAGTTTTTGATTTTGAATTCTGTGTTCTGCTTGCATGGATTTTTAAGGGTCAGTTTTTGATTTTGAATTCTGTGTTCTGCTTGCATGGATTTTTAAGGGTCAGTTTTCATTTGCACTAGGATTTTGGTAACTCTAAGTGTCTTTAACAGAAGTAAATGTGCATTGAAGGTAGAAGACAAATTTTTACCTGTAATACCAAGGAAAGGGTTAAATGTCCATACTGGATCTTGGGCAGCTGTGCATGAATCTTGCAAGGAAGTCTCCAGCCTAGGGGGAAGTGGAGTTGAGAGAGCAGTCCTCCTCAGAAGTTGCAAGGGAGGTACTCGGGCAGGTAGAGGATTCCAACTCCAGTAATGCAGTATGAGGTAGACGTGGTTCAGAGCTTCAGCTCTGGAGTGAGACAGAAGTGGATTAGTGTCCCAGCTCTGCATTTTTCAAGCTTCATGATCCTTGGGAAAGTCACTTTATGAGCTTCAGTTTCTTTGTCTCATGAAATAGGGTTTAAAAACTGTACCAACTTCACAGGAGTGTCATATTAAGTGAGTTAATGCATATAATGCTCTTAGCAAGTGCCTGGTACAATAAAGAGCTTGATAGATATAATGATGATGGTGATGATGATGTGAATAGACTAGGATCTTTATTTGAGGGATCTGCAATAAAGAGCTTGATAGATATAATGATGATGGTGATGATGATGTGAATAGACTAGGATCTTTATTTGAGGGATCTGCCAAACCAAGGAAGCAAATAACTGGCAGAGAGGGTGACCATTAATATCCCCTAGTTTAGGTACCTGGGCAAGGTCCACCATCATCCCAACATATTGTTCTCATTACCTCAAGGACCAAAGTTTTCTGTCCTCTACCCTACTGGTTGCCCAATATGTGCCAAACATGGAGGTTCCCCACGTGGTTATTTGTGGAAAGCTCAGTTCCCTCTAGCACAGCCCTTCTCAATCGTGGCTGCATATTATAATCCTCTGGGGCTTTCATAATAAACTAATGCCTGGGCCCCACCTCTTGGACATTCTGCTATAATTATTCAGGAGGAAAACTCAGGCATTAGTATTTTAAAAGCTCACTGGTGGATTCTAATGTGCAGTGCTGCTTGGGAACTACTGACTTAACAGTTTAAAAAGTAAACTAAGCATTGTTTTAATGCAATGGAATCAGTAAACACCTAGCAGCAAGATAATTGCCAAACCCATAATTCTTTAATAACTAATTGGAGTAATTGGTTCTTCCTCTGACCTCTTTCCAGCATTTATACCACCTACTCCTTCCTTCTTTCTGAAGCTCTTTCCTTACTGGATTTCCCTACTCCCTCTTTCCTCTTCACCTCCTACTGCCCACTCCGCTCCCTCTCAGTCTTTCAGCAGCATTGCAACCTTCACACACACATTGAATGTTTGTAGTTTCCTGGGGTCTATCCTTGGCGTGCTTTTCACTTGTTCTAAACCCTTTGTGATATAGCTCCCACTCCCAGCTGCCACCATACCTGTATGCCAATGATTCCTAGTCCCAGAGTTTTAACTCTCCATCTGTCTTGAGATCCAGGTGTGTAAGTTCTAGCCATTGACCTGGATGTCCTGGGCTACCTACATTACAGCTGTGTTGCAGTCTTTTTACTTATCACTAACTGCCTTGAAGGCAATTCCTAACTTTTACTATTTTCTTTACATTCCTTCTTTTTAAAAAAAATTTTTTTTTAACGTTTATTTATTTTTGAGACAGAGAGAGACAGAGCATGAACGGGGGAGGGTCTGAGAGAGAGGGAGACACAGAATCCAAAACAGGCTCCAGGCTCTGAGCTGTCAGCACAGAGCCTGACACGGGGCTCGAACTCACGGACCGCGAGATCATGGCCTGAGCCGAAGTCGGAGGCTTAACCGACTGAGCCACCCAGGTGCCCCACTTTACATTCCTTCTTAATTTCATCTGTCCTCCTTAATTTCATCTGTCCTTTCATCCACCTGATCCAGGTGGATCACCCTGTTCTACTATCCCTCCTCCCCAGTTATAGGCTCTAAAGTGTGAAATTGACCAATGTCCCCCCATTTCCAACTATTACTAAACTTATCAATTAAAGGCCCATCTTTACCTTGTTTCTTCTTTTCTCAGAGGAAGGGCTGTGCTGTTTGTTTTTCCAAGGCCAACCTCTTCATTTGGGTTCTGGATCCCATTTTGCTGACTCTTTTCATTTAGACATTGAATCAATACTTATTATTTACTATGTGCTAGGCATTGTACTAGGTAGGTAATACAGCAGTGCATAAGATGGAGTCTCTGCTTGTGTGGAACTCATAGTCTAGTGGAGGAAGGTAGAAAATGTACAAAGTAACAAATAGTTATATGATGTATCAGGTGGTGATAAATGCTAGAAGAAAAATAAATCCATGTGGGGAATGAGAGACTGAAGGGGACTGCAGTTTTCTGTGGTGTAGTCAGAACCCTGAATGAAGTGATGGGCATCTGGGGATAGAGGAAACAGGAGGCACATAGGCAGGCACGTGCTTGGAGTTGGAGGGACAGCATGGGGATCAGTAGAGTGGGACAGTGAGGCAGAAAAGTAAAAGATAAAATAGAAAGTAAAAATAGGGGCAGGCTTATGGCCAGACACACAATACAAACAGTACCTTATTCTAGCAGGATTACATGTTACTTATGTGTGGGGATGGAATTTTGTTCATCTTTGGGTCCCCAGTACCTAGCCCAGTGCCTGGGTCATGGGAGGTACTCTGTATTGATTGCCTGACTGCATGTTGTATTCCTCAATTAACAACGAATACAAGAAATAACAATATAGCCAGGTCATGCTGAATTTTATAAGTATTTACCATATTACCAGGGTAGATTGTGAATATGTATCAAAAATGGACGATTGAGACAGAATTCCTGAGGGAAATACAAAAATATCACCCTATTTCTTTCACTGAAAAAATACAGATTTGATTCCACCACTATTATTAGCCTCCAATAAATATTCATCCTTTATCCCTCTGGGGGGGGGGGGGGGATCCCAAGCTTTCTGCAAGTGAAATGAGCACTAAATTTGCCTAGTAAATCGCTCGATTATTTCTACCCTGTAGCCAGAATGGAGATCTTAGTTGGTTGTTTCTTCCAACAGCTTAAAGATTCAAGTAATGTTAGACTTTTTAATCTCCCAAACCTGGAGGAGTCAGGGTAAATTGTCCATGTGACACCAAACTCCTTGTGACGAAGGTAATAGCCTGATCTTCCTGAACACCCCCATCCCCCAATCCCACCCAAAGTTCAAAGTCCTAGAGCTCTCTAACAATACTCACTGCTTGTACCAGCTAAATTGCAAATCCCTGCAAGGTAGCAGCTGGGCCTGCTTAACTCACCTTGACAGGTCCAGGATCCCATAAGAGTGTCTCTAGTTAGGGGAGGCATCGATCTCAATGACCAATTGAGTAAAGCTGAGTGTGAATGAGATCACAGGCAGAACTTCCGTTCCTCCAATTAACTCTCCTGGTTTCTCTGTCCCTCACAGCACCCATGACTTCATCTCCACACTGGCACCAGGGGCTCCAGGAGCTCCAAGGGCTCCAGGTTAGGGAATGTGCCTGGCTTGGTGTAAATCCTTCAAAGCCAGGCAAACAATGCAAACAATACCCTCCTCTGTATATGGAGCACAGAACAACAGAGAGTGTGAGTGGTGACAAAGGAAGGTCCAGACAGGAAGATTGGGCCCTGTGTGTCCTTTCCTTTGAGGATAATTAACTGTTCTAATTCATAGCTGAAAACAGGCACATTACCAGAACAAGTTGCTGATGACCTAAGACAAAGCCAACCTCGCCAGACTCAGAGTAACCCGGGTGTGTCCATCTTTTTCAGGTAAATTAGCATACCTGGAGTTAGGATTTCAACTCAAAAGGCAGAAAGATGGAGCAATGTACAGTATTACACAAGTTGTGCATGACTTTTAGTAGGTGGAGAGCAATTCATATCCGCAAAAGAAGAAAATGCAGGTGTTTGAGTAAAGTGGCAGTGAGCTTAGCACTTAGGCATGCTGTTAATACGGTATGTTGCTGTGATTTGGTTGAGTCCCTCCACCCCCACCACTGTTCTTTTTTTAACTTAAATCAGTTTCTTAGAACTAAAAGGCATCCAGTTTAGCAAAAACAGCAGGAAATTGCTTTAGAAAGATATACTTCTTAATCTTAGGGAATGTGTTTTAAAATCTGAAGTAAATAGGCCATATATATATGTTCTTCCCTTCCGTATTGAAGGATACAGTGGCCACATCAGCGATGAGGCAGAACTGAGGTCATCTTGCCTGGGGTCAAGCTTTGAAAGTACAATGAAAAACCCCTAAGTCAAAGTTGTAAATTTTAAGGTTGAAACATTCTAAACATTTTGCACAAGAGCAGTTTGGTGCAGGCAGTCAAAGCAGTCAGTCCCTAACTGGTGACCAAGGGATCCTCTGTGTTTTACAGATGGAGATAGTGAGCAGAGATTTCAGAAAGGCTTAGAGTCATGCCCTGTCACTACTGAAGATGCTCTTCTGGGGTGGGGAGTGGGAGGCAGAGGCAGAAAGCCTCTTGGTATAAACTCAAAGTAATTTATCTGAAGAAATGAAAACACCCCTGACATCCAAGAAATGAAAGATCTAGAATGCATGTAGGAATCAGGATAACAGGCAAGCAAATTAACCTCAGCCTGGGACTTCTCTAAATGAGTTTTGCACAGCCTTCTCAATCCTTGTAAATCTCTTGTTATGTAAACCCACTCACTTGATCAACAGAAACAGGGAGAGTCCAGATGTTAGGGGATGGTGTTCCAATCAAACAAGCTGCCCTAGCTTTGAATATACCAACACAGTCTGAAGCAACGGCAAGCAACACAAAAAACAAAAGCAAAAGTCTCCCCTAAACCAAAACAAAACAAAAAACCAACCAGACATATCAAAAGCAACTAAGAATATTTTCTAAAGCAATTAACTGGCCCATCACTATCCAGTCTCCCTGGCTTAGAATTCTGAGAGCTTCACAAAATTGTGCTGAATAAGGAGGTACCATTGCTTAATCAGGTCTTGCCAATTATTTTGCCTGATTTAACTTTTTTCTACCTCACTGCCCCTTTCTGTGGCATTGTGGGCTTCACTCAGCTTTCTAGCACCAGCGCTCAGTATAAGGGAGTGGACAGGCTGCACTGGACAAGTGGATACACTTGTTCCTGAACAAGCTGCACACTACCTTTGATACAATTATAGATCATTATGATGTCTACAAAATAAGGACAATCAGAGTTGTGTGTGAGTAGCTGTTGATGAATGGGCAGTCCCTTAGACATAGAACGATATTAAATTGCAGTGGAACAAAGCTAGGAATTAATGGAAGTGAATAGTTTATATAAAAATTCTAACTTTCCTGAGTCATAATCTCCTAGGAAGCAAATCTTAGTAGCCTCCATTGTGCCTTTGACTTTTTCATAGTGGACACCTAGAAAATGTCTATTGATTTGGTTCAAGAACCATTTTTATTCAATAATAATGGAAACAAACTGGTTTTATACTTTTATTTTTGGACTCTCAGGCACCTAACTCATTGACCTCTAATCCCCCATTTGTTCACACTGGTATTTCCCCTTTCCCCTTAGCTAGTGAGGGAAGGAGGAGAATCTTTAAAGGGGGTATCAAACATGGAATAGTAATTAGATACAGTGATATCAATAATCATTACAATTTCAAATTTCAATTTTAATTGTACAAATTGAGACAAGAACAATGAAATGTTTCATTAGCCATCAGACAAACTGAAAATAAATTTTAAAATATTTCTCATTAAAAAATATGTACAATTCATCTATTCAGTTCATAATTGTTGAGAATCCAGTATGTGCCAGACTCCATGTTAGACTGCAGTTCTGGAGGTTATAAGGCTGAACATGAAGACAGGACTTCTACCCTCAGGGAACTTATAGTCTAGTGATAAATAGAAAGACTGAGATCAGTAACCACACTGCAGAAAGAGTGATGCTTCTCCCATTTTACCTTCATTACTTGGCCTACAGCTCATGTAGTTCACTGCATGCTTCACTGTGACTCACACATGCCTTTTATTTCCACTCATTACTGAAAAATACTGCATTATGGAGTTAATGTTGATGAAACTATTATGCTCGTACAATTGTTTTTTTTTTTTCGTTACTGTAAAACACTGCATTATGGAATTAAAGCTGTTTTCATACAAGTCTATGCCATTAACTCACATTTGCTTTGCATTTAATTTTATCTCTGGTTGGGCTTCTCTTCCCTGTGCCTCTAATTCAGAATCAATGAGCAAGTGTTTAGACCCAAACATACTCCCAGTAAATGATGAGGATATTTAACAGATCTGTTTATGGGTAAATATGGGGCACTAGATACTTAGTAAGCAGGGATGCTGATTTTCACTAATCCCTATATTTAAAGGATTTCCCTTCATTCACCAAGGGTAAGCTCATTATACAGAAATGTGAGTGAGGTCATAATACTATCTCTGATGGCCCTACTCGAGAAAAAAAAGAGAAAGTGGAAATAATCTTTAGGCTGAATTTGAAGTCGATTTTGCTTGGAGTTGATAAAAAAATGGATTAAGTATTTAAGAATCTAAGTTCTGCTCTGTTCTGCTTTAGAGAGGTGCTGATTCATTTGTGTGTTGATCAAGGTCTGATGTGATGCTGAATCTTCATACTATGATATTTTCTATTTGGTTATGTGTCAGCGTGAACTTGTATGCTTATCACATGTATTACCCCAGCACCAGACAGCAGTGAATGCCACACAGTAGAATACAGAATATACATCTACATAAGGGTAGCTTAAAAGTATTAGATTCTCTCATATATTTATTAATAAGGATTGACAAATTATTCACCTTTGAGTTTGGCCAGTGGAATTATTTGGAATGGTGGTCTTGGGGCTAATAAATTCTGCATTATCTCACAACATGTTAGAGCTGGAATACTAACAGTAAAACCACCATGTATCTAATGCTTAACCATATGCCAGGCATTATGCTAAGGGCTTCACATGGATTATTTTATTTTATTTTATTATTTTTAAAATTTTCATTATTTTTTAAATGTTTATTATTTTTGAGAGAGAGAGAGAGAGAGAGAGGAAGAGTTCGAGCAGGGGAGGGGCAGAGAGAGAGAGAGGAAGACACAGAATCGAAAGCAGGCTCCACGCTCTGAGCTGTCAGCACAGAGCCCCATGTGGGGCTCGAACTCACGAACCATGAGATCATGACCTGAGCCAGAGTCGGACACTTAACTGACTGAGCCACCCAGGTGCCCCCACATGGATTATTTTATTACAGTAAATATCCTCACAACATCCCTATGACCTATATATTATAATCCCCATTTCCCAGATGAGAATGCTGAGGCTCAATTACATGCCCAAGGTCACATAGCTAGCAAAAGCCAGGACCCAAATCTGTTTGATTCTAGAGCTCATGCTGCTGGCCATTCAGAAGAAGCTGCTATGCTTCTTCTCATGGCTGGCAGAGAATTTAGGGGTTTACTCCAACTGAAGAACTGGAGGCCTAGGAAAATTGACTTTAACCAAGGTCCTCTTGTTAGTGGCACATTTGGGGCCATGACCTGGATCATGCCGTTTTTGCTCATGATGAAATAAAAGAATTGGGCTGTAGGGGCCTTTTCTTTTATCAATGTGCTAAACTCTGAAGTCACCCTGTATTTTTCCTGACTTTTTTTCTCTTATATCCAGTTGGCCAGCAAATACTGTTGATCCTTTTAACATAATGTCTTACATGAGGTAGAGCTCATTTGATAGAATGGTTATGAGTCAGGCTCTGCAGTCAGATTTGAGCTGGTTTTAAATCTCAGCTCTGCCACTTGCTGGCTGGGTGACTGGGGGCAAATTAATTAATCTCTCTGTGCATCGGTTTTTTTCAAGTGTAAAATGGAAATAATATTGTGTCTACCTTTTAAGATGGTTTTTAGGATTAAAAACATGTGGAAAGTAGTCAGGCCCTGCCTCAGGGAACGCAAGAAGCTTGACTCTTGTTCTTAAATCTTTCCCATTGAAAAGAAAACATCTTTGTGTGTTCATCAAAGGAATTTTCAGTAGTCGATTGGTATTGTTTTGTTCTGAAGCCCAGGATATTCTTTCAACCTGTAAACCCCTTGTTTCATGCCCTTCTAATTCTAGATGTTTGGGTACTGTGAGTATGTTTTAAAGTGTCTGTGACCAAATGAAAATAAAGCAGGGACCATGAACATTAAGAGAAAAAATGGGGACGCTTGTGTGGCTCAGTCCATTAAGCGTCCATCTCTTGATTTCAGCTCGGGTCATGATCTCATGGTTGTGAGATCAAGCCCTGTGTTGGGTTCCACGCTGGGCATAGAGCCTGCTTAAGATTCTCTTTCTCCCTTTCCCCCTGCCCCTCCGCCACTTGCTCTCTCTTTCTCAACACACACACACACACACACACACACACACACACACACACACACCAAAAAATTGTGTATGAAGTATTCATGATGCCTGGTGCAGCATATGCTCTCAGTAAGTGTTATTATTCCATTTCCCTTTCTTAGCCTCAGCCCGGGTCCAGACCTTCATCTTCCTACATCTGAACAAGAAAGAGTCCCCTCACTAGTCTCTTTGCCTCTGTCTTTTGCACTACTGTGAGATGAAACTATACTTTGCTTATCATGTTCTCTTGTTCAAGAACTTAATTGCCTACAGCATTGTGTCAAAACTGCAAGCTTGCGGGCAATGCTGCACATAACTAAATTCTTCAGCCTTTGCCCTGAGTTTCACCAACTGTACAGCTTGAGGGCATAATTCCCACAAGACTGTTGTTACTTCAGATATCAGGTACAAGTTTGGTGGTCCCAGGACCACCTGCACTTCAGACTAGCTTGCTATATATCTGAGGGTCCCCATAACTACCCTCAGTTTTGATAATTTGCTGGGATGACTACAAAACTCAGGAATGTTATACTTACTGTTATAGCCTTATTCCAGCAAAAAGATACAAATTAAAATCAGCCAAGGAAGAGACACATAGAGCAGAGTCCAAGAGGGGTTCAATGGCAGAACTTCCTGTATTCTCTCCCCATTGAGTCATGGACGGCAGCACCTCCTCCCATAACCATATGTGATAATACACACAAAGTATTGCTAGCCAGGGAAGCTTACTTCAACCTTTGGTGTCCAGAGTTTTTACTGGGGCTCCATCACATACTGCTTGTGTGGCTTTCAGTCTCCAAGTACTCCTAGAGGTTGGCTAATATCTTTAGTCTCATTTCCAATGGAGGTCATGACATACTGCATGCCCCGGGGGCTCCATCACAAATCTTATTAGACTGTCAGTGGCCAAAGCTCCCAAACAACAAAGACTCACCTATTAGGCAAGACATTCCAGAGGTCTAGAGATCAACTCTTAGTAGCTGAGGGCAAAGGCCAGACCTCTCTTTGGGTGAGGTTAATTCTTCACTACACAGCCTTATTTCCCATTGCTCTTCTGTGGCACATGGTTGGCCAAACAATGTAACATCCAAACCATCCCACACTTTCCTGCAGGTTTTTTTTTTACTTCCCTTTACGTCCTTTACTGTACTAGTTCTTTACTTCCAGTATGCTTAAATGTTATGCTTTTTAATGAGGCTTAGCTCAAGTCTTACTTGCCCCCTGAAACTGTTTGCCCCAAACTTTCCTAATCACCCATTTGTCTAACTAGTTTGTTGTTTGTCTTGTGTGGCGCTGTAGGCTGGCTTATATTTATAGACTTCCCTGAGCCCAACTGTCCACCATAAAGTAATTGCTTATTAATAATAATGATTTTCCTAGTATCTAAGGCATTCAATGAAATCAGGCACCATTATTAGCTGTTTCTCATTATTTCTGATTACTTGGGCTCCAATTTAGATATGTTGCTACCTAAGTGAATCATTACATCCTAAGATAATCAAATTCAAATTGAGCTTCAAAATGTTTGCAAGTGAAAAAACAAGTGGTAGATTGACACTTGTGGACCTTAATGTTTTCCCCAAAACAAAATGACCAAAAATGTTTCCTGGAAACCAGAACTTTGTGCTAGTCTGGTTCAGTGGTTATTTTTACTGTAGCTTAGTCCTTATGACCCCTGGTGGGTAAGGACCTAGAAGAGGCAGACAAGCCCCATTCAGAGAGCCCTTTTGAAAAATAATTGATGCCTTAAATGCCAATGCTTTAATTTAAATTAAATTAATTCTTAATTTATTAATTAATTAATCACAAGATCCCAGGAGTAGCACTTAGTTAGGCAGGACCACTGTCTTCTGGGTAGAAAGATGGAGGGTTTTTTTTTGTTGATGTTGTTGTTGTTGTTGCTGTGTGGACAAATTCCCTCACTGCCATCAAAACAAAAAGGCTTTACCAAAATGTCTGAATTACTGGCTTCATTCAGATATGGTCTCGATGTGTTTTTCTTTAGACCATGCCTCGATTGTCATGACAACCATGTGTGTGTGTGTATATGTGTGTCTACTGAATGGTATCTGGAAGCAGCAC
This sequence comes from Panthera leo, assembly GCF_018350215.1. NCBI lineage: Eukaryota > Metazoa > Chordata > Mammalia > Carnivora > Felidae > Panthera > Panthera leo. Next base: position 55,030,354 of record NC_056691.1, on the reverse strand, counting down.
CTCAACATCCAGGCAGAAATAAAGTGGGTGTGCTGAGCAGAGAGTGTCTCCTTACCTATTCAAACAATAATGTTAGAAAAGGTTAAAAACATCGTTTAGCATCACCTCTTAAATTAAAATTCTAAACAATCAGCTATTCTCTCCAGCAGAGCAGAACAATCATACATTAAGTGTCAATGTCTAAGTTCTCATTCTTTATTATATCAATGGCTATTAACGATTCCACCATGTTCTGATCCTACTGACCCTTCTTTATCAACCTTCTCTCCTCCAACTTCTCCATCCTCATCTCTTGGAGGAATCTCTAATCCCCCCCAGAAAGGAGATCCACTTATAGATTATACTGTTTGGAGCTTCTGAGATTTGGTCACATTTCTCTAAAGAGGGTCAGCTTTTTCAAGAGAGGTCATTCATCTTTGATCCAGGAAATCTGCTTTATTCACGTTGAGCCTAGGACTTGATCTTTATGAGTTTTCTATATCTTTGGAAGCTCCACTGACTCTTCCAAGCTACTGGGCTGCTATTCCATAAGTACCCTTCTGATGGTATAAATGGTCTTGTGGAAGTCTAAGAATTAATGTTTAATACATCATTTCATTATTTCTCATGGCCCTCAGTAGCTTTTTCCCTGAGTTCCTGTTCTTGGTGTGAAAGGTAGATATAAACAATTAACTCAACTATGGCTGGTTGACCCAAACTATTTCTCTTGTTTGTTGTGAAACTGAGTATGAGAGGACGAGGCTATTTCAGAGAGACAGAGAAAACCAATGCTACTTGAATATAAGAAGCATTGACCAACAGTTGCCAAGAGGCAATCTATTCACATTGTGGACCAGAAATATTTTTTGGATCAGTTCATGTCCAGTCCACACAAGCTTGGTGACTTTTGCTCTTAAAGACCCATTTCTGGGAGTTTTTCTGGACCCTGTGCCCTACATGAACTTTCCAAGCTACAAGGAAGGTCCACGTAAAGGTTTGAGATGGCAAGCCTCTATTAGTAGCCTTAAAAACTCAGTATGCTTTAGTTAACTCAAGTTTGTCATTATTTCATGTGTTTTCAGAGAGGGTAGTATCTGAGGTGCCCATGCCCACTGGGATCCTCCACACTGGGGAAGTAGTAAGCACAGCCCTAGACCAGGTGGGTTGTGTGTAAAACCTTTGAAATTCCACACAAACCCAATGTCCAGCTAAAAATGTGTGATGGGATCCACTCAGGTTAGGAAGATAGGATGTCGAAGAGCTTACCCTGTACTTCCTCCCATACCCCATTATGTATCAGTTTTCAGGGGAGACAATGACCCATCTATTCAGGAAAAAATAATAATATTTAAACTCCATGATTGTAATGTTTACATTCTGCCAAATATTTCCCTTGGAAATAAAAGCAAGGGAAGTAGATGAGAAACATTTATTAAGCACCATTTATTATGTGCTAGGTATAATGCCAGCAGCCATACATTTATATAACCTCATTTGACTCAAGGTTGAAAAATTATTATTATTTGCTTTTTACTTAAAAAAAGTTTATTTGTTTACTTAGAGAGAGAGAGAGAGAGTGATCAGGGGAGGGGCAGAGAGAGAGAGATAGAGAGAGAGAATCCCAAGCAGGCTCCACACTGTCAGCACAGAGCCCATCGTGGGGCTTGATCTCACAAACCGTGAGACCATGCCTGAGCTGAAATCAAGAGTCAGACACTTAACCAACTGAGCCACTCAGGCATCCCACTTTTTCCTTTTTTTTTTTATTGAGGTAAACATACATATAGCAACATGTACTAATGTTAATTACATAGTTTGATGAATTTTTATTTATGTATACATTCATGGAACCAGCTCCCAGATGAAGACAGAGAACAGTTGCAGCATCCTAAGACTCGATCATATCTTTCCCCCACCTCTGCCTCCTTATATCTGTCAATACCACTGACCCCTGCTAGAGGTAACCACTCATCTGACTTTTATCTCCCGAGATTAGTTTTGGCTGTATTTGAATTTATATATACTTTTGTTCCAAATGCATGTGTTTCCATCCCCTATGTGTTATTGCCTGTAGCTGTAAAAGATTATTTTTTTAAAGAAAATCAAACATCCTTCAGGCTACAGTGAAGCATTCTACATCATGATAGTGATTTGATTGATCTTGTCTGCTGGGGAAATCAACTAGATGTACTGCTTAAAGAAAGCCAAATAGTTCTTGTATATTTATATATATAGTACATTAGAAGATAGTACATAAAAATACAATTGAGTATTGCACGTGGAGAGAAGCTATATAAGTCTTGGTCATTCAAACTGTAATGATATTCATTTATTCTGGGTTCCAGTTACTTAAAGAAGTGATTCTTCCCAAACCCTAATTTGAAAATGGGAATACATGCATTTAGGACAAAATTTAAAGGATACTAAGGTTTGTCTGCAAGTGTTAACAACATGGTTATATATAATAGCTCTGAACTAGAAACAACCCAAATATCCATCAGCTGGTGAATGGATAAATAAATTGTGTTATATCTATACTATGAATTATTACTCAGCAATAAAAAGGAATAAAATATTAATTCATGCAATAACATGGGTGAATTAAACAGATACTAAACATAAAGGTCAAATGCTAATTACTATATGGTTTTATTTGTATGACATTCTAGAAAACACAAAACAATCGTGACAGAGAGCAGATGAGTGGTTGCCTGGGGCCCTGGTAGAAGGGGGGGTTGACTGAGAAGGAGCAAAAGGAAATTTGTAGGGTGTTAGAACTGTTGTATATCTTGGTTTAGTAGTTACAAGATTACATTATTATATACATTACCCAAATTCATTAAACTATGTACCTGAAAATGGGAGAATTTCAGTGTATATAAATCATACCTCAATAAATCTGTAAAAATTTACAACCATGCAAAATGGTATAAACAATGAAAAGTAATTCTCCCTCCACAGCTGTCTTTTAACTCCTTTGTCCCTTAGTCTATGTATCCCCACCTACCCAACCCTGTTTACCTTTTGTAGTGGTTCTTTAGATTTACATAATGGGTTCCTGGGTAATTTGAAAATTAGACTAAGAATATTAGAATTCAGATGTCAATTTTTGATTACTGACATCATAAAGAGGTTCCCAATATTATTTGACCATATGCTGAGAAGCCCAGTCTATTTCTTGGTGCCCCTTACTGAATGCTTGCTATGGAAAAGCCATTTTTTGCAAGGCTTCTCATTCCATTGTCACCACAACCCTCTGAAATGTGTATTAATATCCTTGTTTGATAAATGAGGAAACTGCAGCCTAGACACATATAAGTAAAAATGTTACCAGCTAGTGAATATACAAGGTTACCCAGCCAGTAAGGGGCAGAGCTGGGGTTCAAATCCAGATCTGTCACAGGCAAACACAAAGTTCACAATCCATAACACACTGAGCAATGCTGCTGTCTTGATTTGGAAGGGTGAGATGGAAGGAAGATCCACTGGGTCAACAGAGTAGTCTGTGTGATCTTTCTAATCCTATAGTTGTTTCAGCTGAAACTCAGAACAACTCGACCTCTTCTACCTTTACTCCACTCCCCTTCAGATTCTTTGATTAGTACTAGTTCTCAAAACAGGAATATTTTAATTTAGTCTTATTATATGAAATTCCTTGGGGCGTCAGCTGTTTTCATCTTTGTTTCTTACTCAATGAAAATTAATTCTGCTGCAAAAAATAAAGGTCTTACTTATGTGTGAAATGTCTTTTTCAGTCTACATTAAAACTTTATCAAATTTATTTTCCCCACTCTCTGCAGCAGGAATAGGGGAAAGTTCAATAATGAAAAAGCTCTTCTGTTCCAAGGAGCACCTTCTCCTTAAAATAGTACCCTCAAGGGACACAGGCAGGCAGACACGCTTACATTGGCCAAAAGATCAGCTGCAAGAGTTTTAGCAAAACAAATAAATCTTCTGAGCCCTATGGGTCATACCTGTTCTTTTGCTTTAATCTCTCTTCAGTTGAATATGGCAAAGACAAGGTCAGATATTGGCACAATATTGGAAATGACTTCAACTTGTAAAGAAAAAGGAAGGAATGCAGTGAGACTGCCATTGCCAAAAACATTCCAATGCTCTTTTAAATTCTCTGGTATTACGCTATTCTCCCCTGCCCTCTTCAGTCAGTGGTCTGGCCTCACTCCTAAAGCAGTGCACTACAATACAATGTCAACTCCAGGAAATTCATGTCAAAATTTCTATAGCTAGTTGAGCATCCGTTCTGAATGTGCTTTTGTTCATCAGTGGGTGTGTGGGACGAGTAGACAGCTGGAATATTTTCTAAATGCAAAGTTAAATCTGTACTGTCAAAAAGTGCCAGCAGCCTCATATTATTGAGATTAAGGGTCCGCCAGCCTTCCAGCTTCCATGCTCCATGAGCAGGGACAGTGTCACAGTTGCTATTGTATCCCTGGTGCCTTAGCTCTCTGTCCTGCACATAGAAGGTGCCCCCAAATAAAGCAGAGCTGAAACAGATGACAGAGCCATCTAACCCAACTTGGTGCCAGAGGGGAAGTGTCCTCCTGTATGGGCTGGGCAGGAAAGGAAAGAGGCCAGCTGAGACTTGGACAGCCTGGGGAGTGTTTGCCCCTTTGCAATGTGGCAGCAACCACTTAGGTCATCTGATGGATGCCACGTGGTCCTGGCACTTCTACATTTCAAGTTTTTGAGAGAATTCAGGATTCTAAATTTTTATGTGAAATTTCTTGAATTATGTTATGCTATTCAGGCAAAATATTTGTCTACCAGCTGAATTGGACTTAAAGGCTGCCAGCTTGGACTCCTTTCTAAGTATTTAAAGGATCTAAAGATTTATTTTGGTCAAAAACCAAAAGCTTGTTTCATAGAATAACTTAAAATAAGTTTTAATCACATTTCCCCCAAGTGGTGGTGCTTTCACCAGAAATGGGGCTTGGTACTAGGAGCTCACAAACTGGTATGGCCCCATTTGTTGAACTTACGCATTTTCCTTAGTGCCCACACCCCTTTCCTTCTCTTCCCTTTCCTCCTCACTGGGATGGTGAACTCTGGCATGCTCTGAGACCCTTAGGGTTTAGTTCCTACCCCAGAGGTGACTGGAAGCCTGTGGTCCATTTCAGGCATAGCCTGGCCCACATTATATCTTTTTCCTGCTCCCTTGGCCTCCTCTTTCTGATGGCTTTTCCCTACCAGCCTTTAAACATGCTTATGTCTCTCTAAACTTAAAACAAAGTAAAACAACCCTCCATCAAACCCCACATTCCTATCCAGCTATGGTCCAAGCTCTTGGCACCCTTCATCATCAATCTTCTTGAAGGACTGTCTGCACTTGCTACCTCCACATCCTTCCTCTATTGACCCCTGAAATTTGGCATTCATCCCTATCACACCTCTGATATGAATTTTGCCAAGGTCATCAGGGATTGCCGAAGATATTTCCCAGGCTTCTTGTCTTGATCTTTCAGTATCATTGACTTTGTTGATTAATTCTTCCTTCTTCATTTACCTAGTTTGACTTCTCTGATTGCTCATTCTCAGGCTCCTTTGGTGTTTCTTCTTCTGGGGGCTTAATACTGATGACCCTCAGAGTTCTAAGCCTCCTTCTCTTCTAACTCTACACACCTCCATGGATGATCTCAACTTACTCCCCTGGCTTATGCTGTGACCTATATGCTAGAGGCTCTGATGGTTTAATCACTAGCTCAGATTTCTCTCCTGAACTCCACGGGGATTATCCCACTCCCTCAGGCACCTGCACCTCAACATGTCCAATACCGAACCCCATACTTTTCCTCTTCCAGAACTGCTCTTCTTCCTCTGGTTTTCAGAGAATGGCACCCCTATCTACCTGGTGCTGAACTCAGAGACCTGAAAATCATTCTTGACTCCTTCTCCTTCACATCCCTCTCCTATCAGTCACCAGGTTCTGTGACTCTATCTCCCAACCATCTTTCAGATCTCTCCCCCTTTCCCCATCCTGATAAGACTCTGGGGAAGGTCACCATCATCTCTTGCCCAGATTATAGCAATAGCCTCCAAGTAGGATCCTCTTCCTCTAGTTCGTCCACCCCTCCTCGCCACTCCTTTATCGATACTGTAACTAGGTTAACCTTTACCTTTATTTTCTTCATATATATATATATATATATATATATATTTAATTATATAAATTTGTATCAGAGAAATTGTAACAAAAATCAAATCCAACCATCTCGCTCTTTTCCTTAAAACTCTGTGCTGTCTCTCCTAACATGGTTTACAAGGTCCAGGATAGCCTGGTCGGGGGTTAGCCTCTCCAGCCGGTCTCCATCCTCTATGCCAGGCCCACCCATACTAACCTCCTCGTAATTTCTGCTTTCTTAGACCTCTAGGCCATTGTGCCTCTTCCTCCATTCAACACTTTCCTGGCTCTCACTTTACCTGGCTGGCTTCTGCTTATCCTATTGACTAGGAGAAATCTCTGATGTGAGGTGTCCTCCCTGGCCTTCCTTGTCATACTGCTCTCCCCACATGGCTCCTCCCTTACAGTGTTGTAATGGCTGTTTAACTGTCCATTCCCCTCCTAGATTATAAGCTTCAAGGAAGGAAGAGCCATGTCTCTGTTCATTTTTTAAAATCCCCTTTCTGCAGTAGATGCTTGGCCCATAATAGAGTAGACTAGGTTTTTTTTTTTTTTTAAGTTTATTTATTTTGAGAGAGAGAGAGAGAGAGAGAGAGAGCACACAAGTTGGGGGGGGGGCAGAGAGAGGAAGAGAGAATCCTAAGCAGGGTCTGTACTACCAATGCAGACACTGATGTGGGCTTGAACCCATGAACTATGAGATCATGACCTGAGCTGAAGTCAAGAGGCAGACTCAACTGACTGAGCCACCTAGGCACCCCTAGATTAGGTGTTTGATGTGTGTGTGTGTGTGTGTATGTGTGTGTGTGTGTGTGTGTGTGTGTGTGTGTGTATTAACAAATGAATTCCCAAGAACTCTTGAGTGACATTCTCGGATAAATGTCCAGTGGTGTATTGATTCCTGAAAGCCAAATGTGCTTTTGGTGATGTCACATTGGTAGCTTGAAGTTAGTCATGGTGGATGTATTTATACCATGAAAATTGGTAACCATTATAAATCAGGGCTCTACTCTCCTCCTCACCCTGTCCCTAATGGGTTTACTGGCATACTGCTATATATATTGCCATATATATATATATATATATATATATATATATATATATATATATATATATTGCTTTAGAACCCCTTAACAATGGCTTGGAAGTGATTCATTGTCCCAAACATACAATTTGACAATTTAGTAATAATAATAATAATAATAATAATAATAACAAATACCATTTATTTTTTATTTTTTTATTTTTAAATTTTATTTATTTTAAGAGAGAGACACAGGGAGAGTATTTGTGTGTGTGTGCATGTGTGCACACCAGGGAGGGGCAGAGAGAGAATCCTAAGCAGGCTCTGAGCTGTCAGCACAAGCCCAACTCGGGGCTGGATCTTATGAACCATGAGTTCGTGACCTGAGCCGAAATCAAGAGTTGGACACCTAAGTGACTGAGCCACCCAAGTGTTCCTAACAACTACCATTTAATGACTATTTAATGAATTGTATGGTACTGTGTACCAAACCCTGTGCTTAGTACTTTACGTACTCAATCTTGTTCAGTCTTTGTAACAAAGCAGGCAAAGTGGATATTATTAGTCCACTCTACAAAAGAGGACACTGAGAGTGAGATTTATCCACTCAGCTGGCAAGTCGAGATGGAGTTGGATGCCAGAGCTGACCACTGAGCCAGTGATCTTAACTCCCCTCTGCTCAGCATTTCACAGCTGGTGCCTGGAGCTTCAGTTCATATTTCTCACCCTCATTTCTCCAAAGCTGTCCCTGGGTTTTTGGCTGAATCTCACAGCTAACCCTCTAGTTGATTGGAAAAATCAGCCACCACCCATGAATAATAATCTTGCATTAGGCTAACCGAGATCTTGACAGGCATTTCATCCAAGATTGAGAAATAACGAGGGTTGTAAGAACTGGGTGTCAGCAACAGTGATATTTTGAATTGAGACAGTGATTTTAGTTTCTTGATGACATAATGGTGGAAATTGTTCTTAAATAGAACTTTTCCACCTGCTGGGATAATATGGTGAATAAGTGTATTCAGGGTTTAAGTGCTGTAGGGAAGGTGCCAGCCAACCATCAAACATATGACCTGAAGCCATCTCCCCAGCATCCCTTCACAATAATGCTCTAATACTTGGTGGTTGTAGAGTAGTGGCTTCTAATGTGGAATCTAGATAATGTCCATACACAAAAGCCTGTCTATTTCCAAGGCTCCCTGAAGAGGGCAATGGGCACACTGGATGCTGCCAATGCTGCTTTATAATCACAGTCCAAACCTTGTCATTGCTTGAAACTGCTTCTTTTATGAAATCCCATTAGCCTCCACATACTACAACCCTCCTCTTTCCCCTCACTAAATCTCTTTGTTCTTCAGCTGCATCAAGGCTCCAGTGTAACTGTTCCAGTCTAACCAGCTTTCCTGGCTTACTTTCTTTCTTTCTTTTTTTTTTTTTTTTTACTTTTCATCTATTTTTATTGCTTTTTTTTTTCAATATATGAAATTTATTGTCAAATTGGTTTCCCTACAACACCCAGTGCTCATCCCCAAAGGTGCCCTCCTCAATACCCATCACCCACCCTCCCCTTCCTCCCACCCCCCATCAACCCTCAGTTTGTTCTCAGTTTTTAAGAGTCTCTTATGCTTTGGCTCTCTCCCACTCTAACCTCTTTTTTTTTTTTCTTCCCCTCCCCCATGGGTTTCTGTTAAGTTTCTCAGGAACCACATAAGAGTGAAAACATATGGGATCTGTCTTTCTCTGTATGGCTTATTTCACTTAGCATAACACTCTCCAGTTCCATCCATGTTGCTACAAAGGGCCATATTTCATTCTTTCTCATTGCCTGGCTTACTTTCTGATACAGCCTTAGATCCATGGTCAATCTCTAAGATGGTTTCTTACCAACAATTCTCAACTGCCTGGTTTTTCTTCTGTACTTGCTGTACAGTTCATATCTCTCTGTTAGTCTAACAGTTTCCACTCTCTTCTGCACAGTGGAGACTCTTATATAACCTTGTCCAATGACAATGGCTCCATGGAAAGAGCTGGTTTCCAGCATCTTCTAAGTTTCTCAGTGCTACCCTTGAGGTCTTTTTTTCCCAGATACCTTCCTTTCCAAATTCCCATTGTTGGCTGTTTACTGACTTCTCATCTCTTCTTTGAGCCCCATCCCCATGCCCTTCAGTCACTGCAGGGAGGACTAGATCTTTCCTTTTTTCAGAGGCAATAGAAGTCCTTAGATGTGAACTCTCCCTTTCATCTTTAAACTTGTCTATAAAAGTATTTCTTTCCTTCTTTCCTGTTTTAAAAAAAGAGCTGCCCTCTCACCCCTATAAAGCTGATTCCTTCCCCTGTCCCATTTAGTTTTCTTAATTGTTTAAAAATGTAAATGTGATGATGTCATTTCTCTGTCTGACTAGACATTCTGATTTCTTGGTCAACAGTATTTTTTAAAAACCACCCAGGTGAAACACACTGTACACACTGTATGTTAGCCAATTTAACAATAAATTATATTTTTAAAAAAACCACCCAGGTGATTTGCTTGTGTCTTTTATGGCACTTCATTCTGTTCTCCTCCTTGCTCTGCACCTTCACTTCTACTCTCCAATCTTCAGAAGTCTACCTCTTTTCCAAACTTCAGGTTTCAGTTCAAATGTCACTGTCTATTGGAGGTTGTTTTCTGCCCCAGCACCCCATTTGCTTCGTTCATTATACATACTACGGTTTATGTTGTTGGACTGTTTCCTTGTTTTTTCTACCTGTCTTCCTACTGCTAGGCTGGAAGCTTCCTGGGGTGAGAGCACCATCTCTGTAGTTCACCACTGAATCCCTAAAGCCAAGCAGAGTCTGACATATTTGCATTCACTAAGGGTGTGAGGAATTAATAATAGGTAAGAAATTGCTTCTGATCCTGCCTTCTTATGGGGGCTTGTACCATTGATTTTCTTTTCTTTCTAGGATCTTTAGTTTTCTCTGCTGATCCATTTTCTCAGTATAAAAACATACTCAAAACCTTTCCATCCAAAATCAAACATATATAGGAAATTTGTCTTGGCACCCCTCTTTACTTAACTTTAGTCTTTTCTTTTTTCTTCTACGAAGAGAGGAAATTTAGCCTGAGGACTGGAAAGTTGGGGTCTGAAATCAGATTGCCTGGATTCAAATCCTGATGTTACCTACTAGATTTGAGGTCCTGGGCAAGTTCCTTCACTTCCTTGTGCCTCATTTTCCTTATCCATCAAATAGAGATAGTAATAGTACTTTTCCCAAGGAGTTGCTATCAGGATTAAGTGAGGTACTGTATACCTCACTTGGGTTCTAGTAAGCACTCTGTAAAATATTAGCCATTATTATTACAACTCTGGATTCCTTAGAGTCATCATCTCCATTGACTGTTTCTACCATCTCCAACTTTCTGGAACCCCTCAAACCATTTAAATTATTCTTTGTCCTGCAGCATTATCTAATTCTCACTTCACTTGATCTGGTTGAGGCAGGGGACTCTATTGAGCATTGCCACCATCTTTCCCCTTTTTCTGCTTACAACTTGCTTTTCCTTACTCCCACCTTTCTGAATGCCCCTTCCCCAGGTTTCTTCACTCATTTCTTCTCATCTCTTGACTCCAGAGCTTTGTCCTCAATCTTCTTGTCTTTTCACTTTTTGCATTGTCCTTGGGCAGTTTTGTCCACTTCCATGGTTTACAAACAAGTCTTTGCTGATGAAAACTTTTAAATCATTACCTTTACCCCAACCTTTCTCCTGAGCTACAGACCAGTAGTGACAAGTGTCCCTGAGGCACCTCCATTTGGATGTCCTACATGGATGTCAGATTCTCCATATCTAAACCAAACACCTTAACTTGTCAGCACAGTCTCCTTCAATTTCTATCTCAATACTTCCTGTAAGATGTTTGCTCTCTGAACCATAAAGCAAATCCTCTGAATGCTAAACAAATGGCTGCATTTCTTTTAGGAACAAAGGAACAAGAATTGAAGGTTATTAATTACCTCCCCCCCCCCAATTAAGTATAGTATTGTACAGTGGAAAGAGAACAGACTTTGGAATTAAATAGACACTAGTTTTAGTCTTAGCTCTAACCTTTACAAGCTGCGCGATTTAAAATGGGGATGATAGTGCTTACCTCTCAAGGTTGTTAGGATGAGCAAATAAAATGAGAGTGCAAAGCACTTGATACATAATAGATATACATCAAGTGGTAGCTTCATGTTTTCTTACTTTAGACTTACAACCTGCTTCATATGCTTATGTATTTTGAGTTCATAAATTTTCTCTGACCAGGGCCAGTGGTTGATGGAGTTGTTGGCACCAAAATGCCTAATTATTGTCTATTTGGAGACAACTGTGAACACAGCCTCTTGAATGGAGTTAACCAGCCAAGGTGAGATACCCCCATTGGCACATTTTCTAAGGGGTTAATTAGTGTGTTTTCTTACACATCAAGTTACATGGTAATTCCTTTGCCTGCTGCCTTGTAAAACAACTCTTTGAAACTCTTTCCTTTTAACTTTCCATGTTAAATCTAAATGGGTCTAGTTCAGTACATTGATGTCACAACTGCTCAAATGATAATCAGTGTAGCTCAATGGGGCGGAGTGGGACTTGGGGGGTAGAGAATGTTCACTGGGGTGTACAGAAGCCTATGCAAGTTGGATGGAAATTTTGTGAAATGTAAGGTTGTTGTTTTAGTGAGCTGATTGTGATCTGTATGTGTTTCATGGTCTTAAAGATAGTAGGGTCCCAAACATTTCCAGGTATGTTGTATTTGAGTTCAGTGCAGAGGGTGTTTGCTTATCAAACCAAGTGATCCTCCAATGAGTAGAAAGTCCTGGTGATGGTGTTGGGGTGGGGTGGATGTCTGGCCAAAGCTGAATGTGGTGCTTTTTCCTATGTTGGGATGCTTTCATTACAGTCTCTGCAACAGCTGGTCACAAGGAAGCGGAAGACAAGGGTCTATAATGTATAGTACCTGTAATAACCACCAAGCACTCACTTCTAGCTCCTCATCTTATAAGAGAAACTGCAGTCCCTAGGTCACTGCAAGTGCAAAGCCATTGCCAATGTAGAAAGGATGGGTTAGCATAGGTTATTGTGAATCAAAAATGTCAAAGAAAATTGCACTAGATGGAGTTAGACAGACAAGGAAGACTTTATTCAAAATGACTGTAGAGTAGAGAGAGAGAGAACTCAACTCTGCTGAAACAAAAGGGGGAGAGTTTTTAGTTCTGGGATGAGCTAATGTAGGAATACTAAGGGTGTTTGAAGGGAAGTTGGTTCAATGTGATGGTGTTTGCTAGTTGGTGCTCAAGGAAGTTAGACTCTGACTCTCCCACAAAGACTGGGAGATAGGGGCATTATCTTTCTGGATGATTACATTTCAAAGCAATGGCTCCCAGGTCCATGATAAAGACTTCCCTGGGTTGTATAAGTGGCAAGAGTCTGTGAGAAGATGTACATCTTCTCAGAGAAAGAATTTATAATTACAAGTTTTCTAAAGTAAATCCTTTAAGAAAAGGGAGGTCAGGTAGAAGCCTATCTAAAGTTTAATCAAGCTGAGGGGAAGTTTTTTTTTTTAAATTTTTTTTTAACGTTTATTTATTTTTGAGACAGAGAGAGACAGAGCATGAACGGGGGAGGGTCAGAGAGAGGGAGACACAGAATCTGAAACAGGCTCCAGGCTCTGAGCTGTCAGCACAGAGCCCGACTCGGGGCTCGAACTCACGGAGCGCGAGATCATGACCTGAGCCGAAGTCGGCCACTTAACCGACCGAGCCACCCAGGCGCGCCAAGGGGAAGTTTATTTAAGGCCAACTTGGTAAAAAGACAAACACCAATTGGAAATTTTCCAGTTGGAATGTTACAATGCATTACCACCCAGGTTATTCCAGTTTTCTAAAAAAGAAAGAAAGAAAGAAAGAAAGAAAGAAAGAAAGAAAGAAAGAAAGAAAGAAAGAAAGAAAAAAAGAAAAGAAAAAAGAAAAAAGAAGAAGAAGGATACTCAAGGGCCTGTGTTCTTTTCCAAACCACCTTCCTTTATTCATGGAGGCTCTTTAAAAGACTCTGTAGCAAAAGATTAGAATTCTACTAAAAACCTTCTTTCCAATCTTCTACTGGGTTCGTAAAAGCTCAAAATAAAGCCTTCCTTTTAGGAAAATGTATTCTCTACTCTATACAGATTGTAGCATTTCAACGACTTCATTTTCTACTTCCCATGACTTGTCTTTATGGGGGGAGGTAATTTAGGATTTAGGATAATATTATTGAAGTGTTTAATGCATTAGCTTTTGGATCCTGGCTTTGAAATTTATAAACTATGTTCTCTTGGGCATGCTTTTAACATCCTTAGCCTCAGTTATCTAATCTATAAAATGGGGGGAAAGTCTATTTACCTCTTAGAGATGCTATTAAAATCTTGGCACAAATGCCAACAAATGATAATAATTATTAATATTTTGTACAGTTATGGGGCTTCAAAAGGGAGTTTTAATGTAAAAATAAAAAACAATAAGTGCTGTTTCAAGTTATTATCTGCTTTATGGAAAGTTTTCATTATTTTTATTTATTCATGATTGGGTTGCACAATTAACACAATTATTCAGGGACCAATTATTCTGGTTGGCATTATCTAAATTTTGCTTCTCTTCCAGCTTAATGAAACTTAATCAGGTGGGCAGGGTAATAAAAACACAAGTTGGGGCCACTCAGTATTATAACTCATTATCAGAGTTTAGGCTTGACTGAGTCAGAGGAAAACAATGATGTCTAGATCCTACTGACTGAGGAGAACCACTTCTGAGCCAGGAGGACTCCTTTGTCCCATAGCTCAAGGCTTAGATGAGGTAAAGGCATAGTGAGGCCTCCTTGGATCCTTTCCCCCAGTACAGGATTCTAAGACTGTAGGTAAGAGAAGATCCCAAAAGACCACAAATGGGAACAGAATCCTTTTTTGTAAAGCCTCAATCAGTCTGGCCTCCGTGTCCTCTCCATGACTTCTCTAGGTTCTCCCTGTTTTTTTGTTTATGAAGACCAAGGGTAAATGTGGGTCCTGATAAATGGGAGGCAGCCTCTGGCCTATATGACCACTTGGTACAGTGGGAGAGAAGAGAGGGAGCAGAAACAATCTGTGAGAGATCTAGAAAAGGGGTCACTTCATATCTAGATGTAACCCCTTTGGTTTAACCATCTAAAGTTCCAGCCTCTATTGACTGCTGTGGCCCAGTTTGGAGCACTTGAATCAGAGCTCCTCCTTGGTGATATGTGTGTAGAAGGTGGTGTGTGTGTGGTTATGTGTGTGTGTGTGTAGATGGGGGAGGTCCATGGGCTTTCCTTATAGCCCCTCATCTCCACCTGTGGGGTCATTCTACTAGGTGATCTTAGGTGGTCAAAGGACAAGGATTTAAATATAGTTAAATCACATCATGAGAAAGTTATCATGAGAAAGTTTCAGTTTTTCTCACAGCCATTCTGATTAAGTCAAGGAGAAAGAGGATTCATTTTTGTACTAGGATGCTTTTAAGTCTATAAACCCTTGCGCCTCTTCATTAAAACAATTAAGTGAATCCATTCAAAGAAAAATGTTAACTCAATAATAGTATAGGTTGTGACCAAAAAAAAAAAAAAAATCATGATTTGGAATGCACCTGATAAGGTAAATTCCTACCATTTTGGATGTAAGGAATCGTTAGATGAGAAAGTTTTCAGGGAATTTTATATCTTTATTCTTGATCTGAGCACCCACCTCAGGTAGTCAAAAGCTGGCTGCTAGAAGGAGGTATGATGAGATAAAGGGCAGATATTCCTGGATAACTGTCCAAAAAGAGTAGACATCAACTTTCGTCTAGAATAGGCAAGGTTTTCCCAGGTCAGCAGCCCCTGCCACATAACTACTGTGGGAAAAGCTAGTCAGGTGTAAGATACTATGTGAAGCACTTCAGAATGTTTGCTGGGATGTGCCCTGAGGCACCTCTTTGGTGGGTGATTCTTGGAGTTGAATTTCCTTAGTCAAGCTTTAGAGTTGCTTGATTTTTCAGGGCAAAGCAAAAGCAGGGGATGTTGACTGGGTTAATGTAACTGTGTTACTTCCTATTCTGTCCTGTACCTCTGAAAATCCAGTGTAGTTCAGGTGCATACCAACCCCTGGAACAAACTGGAGATGATATGCTGGTGTGCTGTGGGAATTTTCAAGTCAAGGTAGCTATCAGCTACTTGTATCTATAGAGGCATATGGGTAAGGGGAGCACTACAAGGAAACTAGTCATTAAAACCCTGTCAGTCACTACTGTCAGTAAACTCATTGGTAGAATTTGCAACATTGCACATGCTGTCCCTGCCATAGGGGGAAAAGTCGCAAACAAACTTGGAAATCCTTTGACTTTTGATCAAGATACTAGATTTTTGGATTGTGCATCTACTTAAGGGCCACATATGTTTCTTTTGGCTCATACAGTAGATGTTTTCTTCATTCCTGACCCATTATGAGCTGATCAGACCTTTCTTGGGACACTCCTTCTTTGGGGTTAAATTGGAAAGAGTGAGATATCTTTGCCAAAATTGTGAAACAGCCAAACTATGTCTGGTTTTTCACACATTTCCTTTCCAGGTCCTTTCCCCTGATTTTAGCATCCTTCTGGGTCCCAGCCACTAGACTCAGTCCTCTTCTATTGCCTGGGGTTCCTCTTTATAATAGAAGTCCATTCATGAACTTATTCCCCCTGAGATACTCCCAGGATACTTCCCTTCTAAGGAATGTTATATTTAAAAAAAGAATTTATTCCTAGAAAAGGCAATGAAATTAATTGTATTAAAGTCATTGAAATTAGTTTAGCTATGGTTATACCTGGGGCAAAAGGTGAGGCTAGCTTAAGGGGGAGAAAGATTTTCAGTCCCCAAATCCTTGACTCCATCCATGGGGGAGATGAGCCTGGGGAAGGGATACTTCACCAGAGCCAGATTTGCTATCTGTTCACATCAGCTGTGGTGTGACCTGAGACACTTTACTCTCCTCCAGCATCCCCAGATGGAGAGTCACAAGAATAATGATTGTGTGACTTAGAAAATCACAAAATTTAACCTGCTATACAATAATGTGAGATGTATGTGCCTTATTTGTGGGTGGTTTCCTCCAGACATTGTCCAAATAGTTTCTGTGGTAGTTTTGTATATTTAACTATGAATATATTCAGAAGGAATGCCATGGCAACCCACATGGAAAAGCCCAAGGAAAAGCAACTCATTCCTGTGGCTTATCTCTGAAATTAATTTTGCACAGAGTATTGCCTACATGAGTGTTTCTCTATTGAAGTGAATCACGATTAGTTCAGTTGGATTTGATCAGCAAATATAGGCAGATAACGTTTCTTTTGCAGAGTCTATAAATGTGAATCTTGAATGAAAGCTTCTGAAGACCAGTCTTCATGTAAATGAGAGGCTGGGGCTCTAACCCCTGGGTTGGGAAGGTATAATTGATCCGCAGTTGATGGAAGGACACTAATTTTTCACATGGGGATACTGTCTGCTTTGTGACCGTCTAAAAAGAAGATGACAGTCCTCAGAGTTACTGGGTTATCATCTTCTTTTAGCTATGCTGGAAGGGCCAAGTAGCTGCAGAGCTCAAGTTGTCTCTCTCCTCCTGGGTTGGCAGCACACGTGGGATTTGTTAGCCATAGCAGCCTCAGTGAGTTTGTGCGGGTGACCATGACTCATTAGTCAGCCAGCGTGTCATGGTGCCCAAGAAGCAGTTGTCTCTGCCCTGAATGCAGGGAGTGCTCTCTGCAGCAATGTGGGGAGCCAATTAAAGAACAGTCTCTTGGGGATGCCAGTCCCCAGGGACTCCAGGGTTCCCTGGCCTGGCTGAAAATGTGCTCTGTCATGTCCAATGAGTTGGTCAGTCTATCACTGGATGGCTTCTTTCCGTCTGAGCTGGCTATTTCTTCCCTAATGAAACGTTTGTGTTTTTCCTCCCCAGGGGAAGGGGGGAATGGTCACCTACTGGCTGGAAGGAAAGACATTTGCTGCAGTCCCCAAAGATGTCTGTGGCACTTCTGTCCCCATTTAAGGACCAGAGTGAAACTCTTTTAATTTAATTCCTGGAATCATTAACAACAAATATCTCTATAACTCAGCTTAAAGTAATTTCTCTGTTATACATGTGGTTTTTGACTCTTTCTAGCCATGTAGCCCATCACAGTCTTTTCATGAAACATAGAGGGGCTTAGAGTTTTAGAATTTTAGTGGCATCTTGGGCCAAAGGGAAGGGAGACATCTACACACTTCAGATCATCTGAAACCACAGAGAATTAAAATTGAAAATGGTTTATTTCTCTCTGTTTCTTTTTCTCTTGCCTTTTTTTGGGGGGGTGGGGAATGAGTGAAGAGAGGGTAGGGGTGTACATGCAGGCAAAAGGAGAGAGTACCAAGTCCGGTGGCAGTGAGGATCAAGGTTATACTGTTTGGGTGGTAGATGTTGGTTTCATTAAGCATGGTCAGGGCTGATCTTCAAGATTTTGAGATTGGCAAATTTATTCCCTAAGCCCCTTTACTCCTTTTCTATATCTGCTTTCTTTTTTAATGTGGTCCCTACCCCCACTCCTTCCCCACCATGTACTTTTTCTTGCCTCCCACTCATGGCCACTCTCTCATCCAGAGTTCTAGATCATGTCCCCCTCCATGCTCCCAGTCAAACCCAACTATTCTGTGGAAACTCATTAGTGACTGGCTTATTGTTAATTGAATAAATTATTCTTGTTGAGATATTAAATTTGGATAGGAAAAGTGATCTCTTTTGCATTTTAATAGGGATCACCATTGTTTTATCTCTTAGAAGTAACACATAGTGAGAACCTAGGTTTGGGGGCAAGCCCCATAGAAGGGGATTTTTAGCAATCAATCTTCAGTGACTTCCAAAGAGGAAAGTGTTTGTCTGTCCTTATTAAGAATTGTATATCCTTTTGGGGCGCCTGGGTGGCTCAGTCGGTTAAGCATCTGACTTCGGCTCAGGTCATGATCTCGCGGTCCGTGAGCTCGAGCCCCGCGTCAGGCTCTGTGCTGACAGCTCAGAGCCTGGAGCCTGTTTCAGATTCTGTGTCTCCCTCTCTCTCTGACCCTCCCCCGTTCATGCTGTCTCTCCCTGTCTCAAAAATAAATAAATATTAAAAAAAAAAAAAGAATTGTACGTCCTTTTAAACAAGATCGTTGGTTTCCTTTCAGTCTTAGTCTTAGTTCAGGATACAGAAGGAAAACTAGAAGCTTTTAGAGGTCAGTTTTCCTTTTGGTATATTGAGAGTTGCTTTCTAGCTTTTGGTTCAGGCTGGTAGAGTTTCTTGCCATAGGTATTAAATCCTTTTCAACTTCCTCTACATTTTAATTAGGCAATTTGAATAAGGAGGAGGAATCAGAAGGAATGCACCTATTCACATGCTCTGGGACCCCCTCAGAACCACCACATTTATCTTCAGGGATAGAGGTCCCTCTTTCACAGCCCAGAGCCCTGGGCTTACACTGTGTTTACCTCCCACACCCACTTCTCCACCTCCACTTTGTTCCATCCCTTACACCTTGCCAGACTTACAATCTGGTTCTAATCTTGTCACTTCTGACCTCAGAGAAGCTCCCCTAGCTCTTTGTCCTAATTGAATACAGACACTTTACTCTGGCATCTTAGAACCTCCATGGTAATAAAGTGCTGCATTTCTATGTGCCATGCATTGTTCTAAGCAGTTTACACATATTAGTTGATTTCATTCTCACAACCCTCTGAAGCAGGCCACTATTATTCTCCCTATTTTACAGCTTAAGAAACTGAGGTACAGAGAAGTTATCCTTAAAGTCACAAACCTAATAAGAAGCAGAGTGGGGACTTGAACCCATGCAGTATGGCCCTGGGAGTGCATACCCTTTAGTACCATAGTATGGTGGACCCTACATTCCTCTCCACGTACCTTTCTCACTGCTTGCTCACTGTACATCTGATGGAACAAAATGGCTCATTGTTTCCAGAACACCTGCCCTTGCTTCCTGGGAGTCACAACTTTGCCTTTGCTCTTCCCTTCAGTCACTATATTCTCCTTAGCTCTGTTGGTTCAATTTCTTAAAACACCAGCTCCTCCATGAAACCTGAACCCAACACCACCTTTCTTTGAACCCAACACCACCATCAGAGTTGCTTCTTACTAAATACTCAGTTTTGGTCACCTTGCCAGATAGTCAACAGCAGGCACTGAAGCCCCAACACAGTAAAAAATTTGAGCATAACTTTTGACTCTCCCCAAAATTAACTATTAATAGCCTACTGTTGACAAGAAGCTTTACCTATAACATAAATAGTTGATTAATACATATTTTGTAGGGGGTGGTGGGCGCCTGGATGGCTCAGTCGGTTAAGCAGCTGACTTCAGCTCAGGTCATGATCTCACAGTTTGTGAGTTTGAGCCCTGCATGAGGCTCTGTGCTGACATTTTCTTTTCTCTAGCTTACTTAATATAAGAATACAGGATATAATATGTATATCATACAAAATAAGTATTAAAAGGTTTTTTTTAATGTTTATTTTTGAGAGAGAGACAGACAGAGTGTGAACGGGGTGGGGGTGGGGGTAGTCAGAGAGAGAGGGAGACGCAGAATCCCAAGCAGGCTCCAGACTCTGAGCTGTCAGCACAGAGCCTGATGCAGGGCTCGAACTCACAAACGGTGAGATCAAGACCTGAGCCAAAGTCGGCCGCTTAACCGGCTGAGCCACCCAGGCACCCCTGAAATATTTTTTTTTCTGAAAAAATATTTTTCCCCGTAAAACTGTACTAAGTGTGCTTAATTTGTTCCCTAATCTTTCATTAATCAAATAGTATGTAACTGCCAACCTGAGGCTCTGATCAGCAGGAACAAATGCCACTACCTCGTGGAGCTGGGTTAACTCCAACAAAGACATGAGCACTTTAGTTAGCCAAAGTGGGTTTATTGAGAAGAGTGTACCTTTTGTCATCAAGTTTTAATATAGAATGAAATAGTTCTAACCCCTCACTTATATACAGACCATTGGTCAAGTTGGGTAGAGGGCTTGTCAATGTTTTGGAAGCCTGACCCAAGTCAAAATCAAATGGACTTCTGGGCTGTATCCTGTCTTCACCAAGGTTTATGCCTTGTCTGTCTAAATGTGCCAGTATTGGAGGGTTGTTAACTGGCAGATGTTCTGGGGTCAATTCAGACCCCCTGCCATACATTAATATGAAGCCAGCACCTAAGGAAACTCATGAGGGGTTCTACCTAGAATTCTGCACATCTCTTTTTCTAATCATCTTATCTCTGGTGGTCCTAATAATTTACAATTTTTGTATAGGGAGCTTCACCATCCATCTCTTTTGAGAAGGGAGATAATGTTTATCTCATAGAATTGTGTTAGAGTTCCCATACCTCACTGAAGTACACATGAATCAATTAGTATTTTATTTCTGAGTAAAAGAGGAATATCATTATTATCAGGGCAAGTGATAAGTGTAAACTAATGGGGTTGGCAAATGTCAGCATTATTGGGCCATGCAAGGGCTAGGAGAAAGGAATAACCAGATGTGAGAATTGTTGTTGTGGGAAAATGGAGAGGATTTGAGGATTGGTCGGAGGAGGAAGCATGAAGAGAATGGAGGCATTAAAGGTAACAAGAGAATTGAAGTTTCCACAAATGCTGGAAGTGTTGACCCAGGGCTGTGGGGTTAGGAGGTCTGGTGACACATGTTGGGAAGAAAGTGGATGCCCATTCCAAGGCGGAGAGTAGGAGAGAACTGTGATTTTTCCCTCAGAATTTTCTTTAATCCATATTTACTTTGTAGCAGGAAGAGGAAGCCATGCAAGTTTATTGAGATATGTGGGTTAAAAAATAGTTTTCAGGGGTGCCTGGTGGCTCAGTCACTTAAGCATCTGACTTTGGCTCAGGTCATGATCTTGTGGTTTGTGATTTTGAGCCCTGCGTCGGGCTCTGTGCAGACAGCTCAGAGCCTGGAGCCGGCTTTGGATTCTGTGTTTCCCTCTCTCTGCCCCTGCCCCACTCATGATCTCTCACTCTCTCTCTCTCTCTTTCTCTCTCTCTCTCCCCCCCTCCCTCCCTCCATCCCTCCCTCAAAAATAAAGAAATGTTACAAAAAATAGTTTTCAGTTAGACATCAGATGGGAAAGTCAAGCAGTTTAAGGAGCGACAGCAATAGCTGTAATAATATTGATAATTATGAAGATATGCTAGACATTTTTCTCTGCTTCCTTATTTCTCCTGGGGGAACAATATCTAACTGGTTATATAAGATACTGTGAAGATGCTACTCCTGAGTGTCATAATATGTTTCTTCTGCTGGGGATGTTTCTAGGTTGACAGTACCTGTGAGGGGATATGAGCTGATTTTCTGTTGGGGATAATCAGCCGACTTTTGAGTATGGCAGGCAACCTACAGATTGGCATCTTGTGTGAGGCTGGTGAAGGACCTAGTGACTGCACTATTTGCCATCTATATCAGCCACTGGAGAAAAGATGAAGGTGTTAGAAGCATGTACTCAGAGCTGACTGTCATAGGTTGAGATCCTTAAGATTTTGGGAAGGGGATAGTAATTAAACATTAAGTGACTAAGCATGAAAATTTTGGAATTTTTTTCCAGAGGAAAAGATGCATGTATATGAACACACACACACACACACACACACACACACACACACACACACACTTTTATGGAGTTTGGTCATGGATTCCAACTTGAGAACTCATTATGTATGATACACTTTCTAGAGTTGTATGGATTCTTATTAGCTTTCGGAGGAGAGAAATGCTTTGTAATAATCTCCATTTAGCTAAAAAAGGTAATTTCCTTTTCCTTTTAAATAGACTTTGTTTTTTAAACATTTTATTTATTTATTTTTGAACTTTATTTTTTAGAGCAGTTTTAGGTTCCCAGCAAAATTGAGCAGAAGGTACACAGATTTCCCATATACCTCCGCCCCTACACATACATAACCTCCTGCATTATCAGCATCCCCCACCAAAGTGGTACACTTGTTACAGTTGATGAACCTATACTGACACATTATTATATAACCCAGAGTCTGTAGTTTACCTTAGGGTCCACTTTTGCTGTCGTACCTTCTATGGGTTTGGACAAATGTATAATGACATGTATCTTTCATTAAAGCATCATGCAGAGTAGTTTCACTGCCCTAAAAATCCTCTATTTTTCATCTATTCATCCTTCTTTCCTCCTAACCCCTAGCAAAGACTGATCCTTTTACTGTCTATATCTATATTTTTGCCTTCTCCAGAATATCGTATAGTTGGAATCATACAGTATGTAGTCTTTTCAGAATGACTTCTTTCACTTAGTGATGTGCATTTAAGATTCTTCCATATATTTTCATGGTTTGATAGCTCATTTCTTTTTAGCGTTCAATAATATGCCATAGTCTAGATGTACCACAGTTTATTTTTCCATTCACCCACTGAAGTATATCCTGATTGCTTCCGAGTTTTGGCAATTATTAATAAAGTTGTTACAAATATCTGCGCATAGGTTTTTGGGTCATACATTTCAACTTTTTCAAGTAAATACCAAGGACTGCAATATAGTAAGAGTATGTTAGTTTTGTAGGAAATCTGCGAACTATTTTCCAAAGTGCTGTACCATTTTGAATTTCTATCAACAATGAATGAGAGTTTCTATTGCTCCACAACCTTCTCAGCATTTGGTGTGGTCAGTGTTTTAGATTTCTTTTTTTTAATTTTAATTTTTTTTTTTTTTTTTTTTTTTACTTTAGAGAAAGAGAGAAGCACAAGTGGAGGAAAGGGGGAGGGGCAGAGGGAGAGAGTTTTCATGTTCAGTGTGAAGCCAGACTAGGGGCTCGACCCCACGACCCTGGGATCATGAGTTGAGGCAAAACCAAGAGTAAGACGCCCAATCCACTGTATCACCCAGGTGCCTCTCTGTACCTTTTAATATGATCACCTGATTTTTCTTCTTTAGCTTGTTGATATGAAGGATTACATTAATTGCTTTTTGAATGTTGAAGCAACCATGCCTACCTGGGGTAAATACCACTTGGTTGTGTTGTGCAATTCTTTTTATATGTTGTTGGATTAGATTTGCTAATATTTTGTCAAGGCTTTTTGCATCTATGTTTGTGAGAGATATTGGTCTATAGTTTTCTTTCCTTTTGAAGTCTTTGTCTGGTTTTGGTATTATGGTAATTCTGAGTCATAGAATGATTTAGGAAACATTCCCTCCCATCAGAAAGAGATTGTAGAGAATTGGTTTAATTCCTTTCCTAAATGTTGGTAAGAACTTATCAGTGAACCCATGTGGATCTGGTGCTTTCAATTTTGGAATGTTATTAATCATTGATTCAATTTATTTAATAGATATTGGCCTATTCAGATTGTCTATTTCTTCTTATGTGAGTTTTGGCAAATTGTGTCTTTCAAGGAATTGGTCCTTTTCATTCCAATTATCAAATTTGTGATAGAGTTGTTCACAGTATTCATTTACTATCCTTTTAATGCTCATGGGATCTGTAGTGATAACCCCTTTTTCACATCTGATATATTCTGCCTGCTGGATCTGCCTCTTTTTGATAGAAGGGTATTCATGTCTCCAACTATTTCTCCTTGCATTTCTGTTGGTTTTTAACTCATGTATTTTGCACTATGTTGTTAGTTGCATCCACATCAAAGGTTGCTGTATCTCCTTGGTGAATTGATCCCTTTATCATTATGTAATGTCTCTCTGTCTTAGTATGGGCTGCCATAATGAAATACCATTGACCAGTTGGCTTAAACAACAGACACTCATTTTCTCAGTTTTTATATCAGGCTGGGAGTCTGAGATAAGGGTGCTGGCATGGTTAGTTTCTGGTAGGGCCTCTCTTTCTGGCTTGTAGGTGGCTGCCATCTCACTGGGTGCTCACTTGCTCTCTTCTTTGAGCACATTTGGAGAAAGAGAGAGAACAAGCTCTCTGTGTCTCTTCTTAGGACACCAATCCTACTATATCAGTGACCCACTATTATGACCTCATTTAGCTTTACTTCCCTCCTTATAAGCCCTATTCCCAAATGTAGTCAAATTGGGGCATAGGGAGTCAACATACGAATTTGGGAGGACACAATTCAGTTCATAGAACCCTCTTTATCCCTGAAAATTTTCTTTGCTCTGAAGTCTGCTCTGTCTGAAATTAATATAGTTACTCCAGCTTTCTTTTTAGAAAAAAATTTTTTTAATCTTAATTTTTGAGAGAGAGAGAGAGAGAGAGAGAGAGACAAAGTGTGAGTGGGGGAGAGACAGAGAGAGGGAGACACAGAATCTGAAGCAGGCTCCAGGTTCTGAGCTGTAAGCACGGAGCCTGACGCGGGGCCTGAACTCACGAACTTCGAGATCATGACCTGAGCTGAAGTCAGATGCTCAACTCACTGAGCCACCCAGATGCCCCTCCGGTTTTCTTTTGATTAGTGTTAGCATGGTATGTTTTTCTCTATTCCTCTACTTTTAATCTACTTTGTATTTATAGTGGATTTTTTATACACAACATATAGTTGAATCTTATTTTCTGATCCACTTTGCCTATCTTTGTCTTTTAATTGGTGTGTTTAGGCCATTGTTTAAAGTGGTTATTGATATAGTTGGATTAATATCTACCATATTTGTTGCTGTTTTCTATTTGTTGCTCTCATTCTTTATTCCTAATTCTGTCTTCCACTCTTTTTCCGCCATTTGTGGTTTTATTTTTATTTTTTTATTTTTTAAAGTTTATTTATTTTGAGAGGGGGGAGGGGCAGAGACAGAGGGAGAGAGAATCCCCTCCGTGCCATTAGCAGGGAGCCTGATGCGGGGTTCAAACTCACGAACCATGAGATCATGACTTGAGCTGAAATCAAGAGTTGCACACTCAACCAACTGAGCCAGTCAAGCACTCCTGCCATTTGTAGTTTTAACTGAAAATTTTCATTTTTCTCCTTTCTCTTAGCATATTGGTTATACTTTAAAAAACAACAACAACATTTTTAGTGGTTGGCCTAGAGTTTGCAACACACATTTATGACTTACCCAAGCCTACTTTCTAATAACACTACACCACTTCACTCGCAGTGCAAGTACCTTATAACAAAATATTCCTAATTTCTCTCTCTTGTCCTTTGTGTCATTGTTGTCATTCATTTTTCTTAACTATGGGTTATAATAATCAAATAATTTGTGTCATTGTCATTTTTCTTAACTATGGGTTATAATAATCAAATAATTTGTGTCATTGTTGTCATTTTTCTTCACTATGGGTTATAATAATCAAATAATTTGTGTCATTGTTGTCATTCATTTTTCTTAACTATGGGTTATAATAATCAAATAATCAAACATTGTTGATATTGTTATTTTGAATAAATTGTTATTTGTTAGAGCAATTAAGAGTAAGAATAAGAAAGTTTTTATTTGATCTTCACTTATTCCTTCTCTAATGTTCTTCCTTTCTTTATTAGATCTAAGTTCCTTTATGTACATCCAAGTTCCTAACCAAGATCCTAATCATTTTCCTTGTCTCTGAAGAATTTCTTTTACATTTCTTGCAAGACAAGATGCTTTTTAGGATCATGTCCCAAATCAGCTATTTGTACTCAAATACTTGGCTCTGGTCTGCTTCTAGGGGAACTCAGCTGAAGACAGTTAATTGAAAAAAAAAATCCTGTTGGATAGAAAGACTTATAAATTGCCTTTAATCCTCTATAGAATGTAGTGAAGTATAAATGAATAAAAAATAAGTAAATGGTAGTGTTGACTTTTATGCAACTCAGTTTTTATAACTTTTTGTTTTGAAATAATTTCAAGCATACTGAAAAGTTGCAAGAGCAGCACAAAAAATACCAACATACTTTCACCCACTTTCCCATGTACCCTTCAACCAGGTTGCCACATCTGCCTTATTAGTCTTCTGAACCTTTTGGGAGTAATGTGCAGGCATGATACTTCTTTCCCTCTAGCACTTCAGTGTCTAAATCCCTAAGAATGAAACATTCTTTTGTATGACCATAATACAATTATCAAAATCAGAAAATTAACATGGATATAATACTATTATCTCCAAACTTTATTAAAATTTTTCTAAGTTTCCCAATAATATTTAACAGCTGTTTTTTCCCTCCGATCTAGTACCCTATCCAGGATCACACATTGCATTTGGTATCATGTCTCTAGTCTTTAATCCAGGACCATTTCTTAGTCTTTCATGAACTTGACATTTTTGAAGAGTACTGGCCAGTTCTTTTGTAGAATGTCCCTTGGTAGATTTTTCTGATGTCTCCTTATGATCAGATTGGGGTTATTCATTTTTTGGCAGAAATACCATCAAAGTAATGATTTGTCCTTCTCACTGCAGAGTATCAGGAGGCACCATTGCTGGTGATATGAACTTTGGTCACTAGTTAAGGTTATGTCTACCAGGCTTATCTACTGCATAATTACTGTTTCTCTTTTTGTAATTAATAAGTGTGTTATGGAAACATCATGAGATAGGAAGTAGTGTTTGAAATAGGATGGAGATATGCCACAGGGAGAGGAGCAAGCTTCAAGGAATTTCCCCCTGGCCAAATCTGGGACAATTTGAGCTTTAAACAATGATAGTAACAGATTATAACCCATGCATGAAATAATCCATGACAATTTGATAATTAAAAATTGATAGAAACAGATTAGAACTCATTTCATAAAGTAATAATCCATGAGTCCATATTTGTTTATAAATAAGTAAGTGAACAAATAAATGGAGAAGGAAAAGTTCTTTCTGAGAGTAGAATTCCAACTGATAAAAGTAGAATGAATGAAGAAAAGTGAATATTTAACAGCCATTATGGTAATAGTCAATTAGGCAGGAATCCTCAATGGATGCTAGAACTTTTGTCATTGGATTATAATCAGGTTATAATTATATGCTATTATTATAATATATTAATAAATATGTAGTGAATGCCAAACAGAAGATTTATGTCCTCCCTGGACTTTAAATAACCTGAGATCTAGTAGGGAAGGTGTACACAAATTATTACAACACAGAGAAGAAATTGGTGGTGTATCACATAAAATGAAGAGGAATATGAAACTATCTAAGAAAGAATACTAGACAGAATGCACAATGTGTCTGACCCACTGTGGTAATTTCTTTTGTATTGCCCCCCACATGCAAGCCATCCCCCAACATCAGATGTTTTCAATGAGCAAGAAAACAAGCTGCTAGTCCTTTGGACTGATGAGTGAGGAGGGAGAGAGATGTTTTTGCAGACAGCTGCTTCTTCGGTTTCCAAGGGAAACAGTGGTAGAAGCTGCATCAGAAAAGGAGTGGGAAGGCTGTGGTTTAGCACAGATGGGCCATTCTATCAGGTGTTTATACATAAGTGGTTACCTGGACTTCCTCAGTGACACAGGATTGTGGAGAATATTAAAATGTTTGAATAGTGATAAATAACAGATTTTAATTTTTATTTATGAATTTCTTAGAAAAACCTTTTTTCTTGGAATTCACTTTTCCCATAATCTATCAAAGCCCAAGTATATTGCTCTTTCAGGGGCATAGTACATTTTTCTCTTCTACACAGTTCACGTATCTCAGTCACAGGCAGGGAAGAATAAAATTAGCCATTGGGGTCTGTGCACTTACAGCATGGCTAAAATAGTACAAAAGAAAATAATAAAGTAAACCACCGTTTATTCTAGCTGATTGGGCAGGCTTTCAAGATCTCTTGTGAAGTCTCTATTTCAAAGTCATCATTGGAACCTGGTTCAGATACCTGTCCCATGTCCCAACACAGCTGTGAAGTATCCTGCTGGGGAGCTCAGGAGTGGCCTGGCAGGGAGAGGAATCAACCAGAAATGGTTGGAACAAACTAGATCATGATGGAATTGGCTTTTACCAGGCAGGCCAGGAGTCTAAAGAGGGCCTGTCCCACTTGGGCTCCATCATATCCCTTGTCACTAGTCAAAAGGTCTGGCTTTGGGGCACATGGTCTCTGTAGGACTTGGAGGCAGGCAGAAAGGGTCATGAGCCCAGTTGAGCAAATTGGGCTCCAGTTTCATCAAGGAAGGGGGGGAACACTTTCTAAAAGTAGATCTTAGGGATTAGACAAATAATTATTTATTAATTCAAATTATTTACTGAGTGCCTATTATACACCAGTCATTAGATCCAAATGCTACTGCATGATTGGACCCATGGGTCTATACTAGACTTATGGCTAT
Source organism: Panthera leo (assembly GCF_018350215.1). Lineage (NCBI taxonomy): Eukaryota > Metazoa > Chordata > Mammalia > Carnivora > Felidae > Panthera > Panthera leo. The sequence continues at coordinate 55,001,980 of NC_056691.1, read as the reverse complement.
AAAACCAGTTGAAAGCACAAGTAGTGGTGAGGAAGCAACCAGAAACCATCACCATTGGCATCATCTGAGAATTTCACAGTAATGTAAATTCCACTGAATCAGAGACTCTGGGGGTGAGTTCCAGCAATCTGTATTTTAACAGGCCCTATAGGTGATTCTGATGTATGTTAGAGTTTGGTAACCACTGGACTACCTTGATGATATTTGCTCAGGTCTTGAATGAGGCTGAGAATGCCAGTCTTATGGGGATGGGACTAGGGAAGGCAGGGATTCCAATTTCCCATGGGTTGCTGGTTCCATAACTTACTTCTTCTGTATCATAAAGCTTCTTAGAACTCTTATAAACACTCCTCATCAATTTCTGGTATCTAGGACTAATTTAATTTCTGAGTTGAAGGCAGGACCTGGCAACCTTTTTTGAGCAAAACTTGGATACCTAGGAAATTAGCGTCTGGAGGCAAAATATGTCTGGCAGATATGTCTTTGCTCTGATCACCCAAATTCTCCCTGCTAAGGGAAGAGTAGTTTGTTAGAGGACTGTTCTTGGGTGAATGGCAAGGGCCATGAACATGAGGGTAATTCTGGAGATTATGTAACTTCCTTCTCTTTCCTTTGACTCTTTATTTTGATTTCTGGAAATTTGTCTTCTTTTTCATGATTAGTGCTTCTAGATTTAGAGATTAGGGCAAGATTTCACAATGCTAGTCCTGAGGACAGCCCAACAGAATGCTGCAAACTCAGTTCCCTTCTTATATATCACAAAGAATGTGAATAAATAAATGACTTTATGGAATTCCACATTTATTAATTCAACAAGTACTTATTTAGTGCATACTCTGTACTAGGTCCTGTTCTGGATGTTGGGGATACATACTGTTAAAAAAAATATATTTATCTTGGTTTAGCCCAGTAATTCCCAAACTTATTTGAGTGTTAAAATGTTTTATTGTGTAACATATATTCACATATAAAGGAACTAACATAGCACGAGACACTCTTTGAGAATGATAGATGTATCTGTGCAGGAATAGATATATCTGTACAAGAGACATGAGTTCCAGGCAGCTGAAGTAAGGGAGAAATTAGGGACATTTTGAAACACAGAAAATGTTGACCACAGAGATATATATCCAGTTAATTTCACAATCATTGTTGGCTACTCCATGATGGAAAAAAGTTTTCCCTTATATTAACCTGTCTGTAATAATTGTAAGTATCACAGTGATGGTGATTTTAGCTGTTTATATCAAATATTTTCACTTAATATCTCTTAATATCACTTAAGAGCTCTAAATTATTTTATTTCATTATTTATTTATTTTTTTAATGTTATTTATTTATTTATTTTTGAGAGAGACAGAGAGCAAGTGTGGGAGCAGAGAGAGAGGGCAGGGGAGGGAGACACAGAATCAGAAGCAGGCTCTGGGCTCTGAGCTGTCAGCACAGAGCCCAATGTGGGGCTCCAACCCACAAACAGTGAGATCATGACCTGAGCAAGGTCGGATGCTTAACTGACTGAACCAGCCAGGTGCTTCACAAGCTCTAAATTATTTTAGACACGGTCGGAGCCTCCGCCACTCCCACAGCTGCCTGGAACAGACGGGACCTTGCCTCTCTGCCTCACCTTCCTCACCATGCCTTCAGAGAAGACCTTCAAGCAGCTCCACACCTTCCAACAAAGAATAGAAGATGTCTGACTTATCCAAGAGCCCCGCAGCCAATGAAAATCCCAGTGATAATAGAACAGTACAAGGGTGAGAGCTACTTCCTGTCCTGGACAAAACCAAGTTTCTTGTACCTGATCACGTCAACATGAGTGAGCTCATCAAGATCTTTAGGAGGCACAGCATTCTTCCTGTTAGTGAATGGACACAGTGTGGTGAGTGTGTCCACGCACATTTCTGAAGTATATGAAAGTGAGGAGGATTAAGATAGATTTCTGTATATGGTATATACTCAGGAGACATTTGGAATCAAAGTGTCTGTGTAAGACTAGAAAAGTACATCTGTTCTAGAATTTTTTTAAGCCCTTACTAAGGAAAAAAGGGATTTTACCAACTGAGATTGATCCATTCATCCAACCACAGATCGTCAAGACAGTAGTGTTCCTGCCTAGGAGTTGTAGGAAGTTGTTTTGTACTGCAGGCAGAAAAACAGAGCTCCAAATGAGCACATTCAGCTTTGGAAAACTATTATTTAACCGAAGCTGTTTTTTTTTTTTTTCAAATTTAGAAGTTTGAAGATAAAATACTTTGCATTCTAAGTTGCCGATAAAAAAAAAAAAAAAAGAGCTCCAAATTATTTTAGTGCATCTAAGAGCAAAACAATTGTTGGAAAGGTGGACTGCTTAATTTGATTAGTTATTTGTCTCCAAGTGGAAAGGAACCTTGCCCCTGAAATGCAACCAAATCAAACAGTTGCTTGTTGAATCAATTCTTCTTAAAGTAGAATTCTGTTAAACCTGTGAACTCTAGTCAAGATGAGTCTAATCTTCCTTCCTTATGGTTGTGCTGCAGACAAGCAGGCTGGCCAGGCCTTCTTCCTCTGTATAATAAGAGGCCAATGGGATTATTTCTAAGCTTCCTTCCATCTCTGACAGTCTGGTACAGGGTCTCTTGGCCTAGTGAAGCCTAAATGTGATGGGGGGAGAGGCTCAAGGCATGGCTTGGCTCTTCTCTACCTGGCCCCCTCTCCAGCCATCTAATGATGTTGTGCATTTCTCCAAATAAATATGTGTTGTGCTTTCTCTTCTTTCTTTGCCTTCATAAACAGTGTTTTCTTGGCTTGGAACACTTTCTTCCCTCTTTAGTCAGCTACTTCCTACGCATTCTTCAGGTCTCATATCAGACATTTTCTCCCATGACACTGTGATATTGTGATTCATATTAAGGAATGTGTATTTGGTCTTTGTCCAGTTTCTGGCATAAAGCTCCTAAAACTGTAGAAATTTCCTAGGTGGTGACCACCATGAAGGTGTCTTTTGTTATGTCAGTGAGGTGACTTTTGGAAAACCCCTGGGTCACCAGATGGGGGCTGGTTGCCAGGGGAATCAACCTCTTGATTAGAGGGTTGGAAATTTCAGTCCCACCCACTGATCTCTGGTGAGGGGAGAGGGGCTGGAGATTGAGTCAGTTACCAATGGTCAATGATTTGATCAATTATGCCTATATGATGAGGCCTCTCTATAAAAACCCAAGAGGTTGGACCAGGAGACTTTTCAGGTTGATGAACAGGCTGAGATTCAGTAAGAGTGGTGTGATCTGAGAGGGTATGGAAGCTCTGTCCCTTTTTTTTTTTTTTAATTTTTAAATGTTTATTTTTGAGAGAGAGAGAGAGAGGGAGATAGAGAGAAAGTGCGAGCAGGGGAAGGGCAGAGAGAAAGGGGGACAGAGGACCCAAAGCTGACTCTGAGTTGACAGCAGAGAGCCCCATGTGGGGCTGGAACTCACAAACTGTGAGACCATGCTGAAGTTGGACACTTAACCAACTGAGCCACCCTGGCACATTGTTTTACTCAGCAGCCTCCTCCTGCTAGGCTGTGAGCTCCATAAAAACAGGAGCTTTGTCTATTCGTTGTGATATCTCAGACCAGCACAACACCCAGCACTGCTTAACCAGGACTTGTTGAGTGAAGGAATGCATGCTAGGCTGCTTGTGGAAAGAGGGGATACAGAGGACAGAGACCAGGCAAGGCTGACAAAGGTGTAATCAGTGACTCTTCTCCTGTGTTAGGACCTCCATGAGGCCATGATTGCACATTGCCCTTCAATGTGTTTGCTGCTGGCCTCTATTCTAACACAGGAGGGTGAGCGGTGAGCTTTGGAGGGACTTTAGGCTTGTGGGGGAGCAACAATTCTGGGCTCTGTGTTTTTCCTACCTGAAGAGTGAGAGCCTTTTGGGGGGTGGGAATCTCCAGGGAGGAGAACTCAGCCTAGCCCTGTTCCTTGTCTGTCCTTGCCTCTGCCAGGCACACACTGATGGGCTCTCGGTCCTGGTCTTGGTATTACTGCTCATATCTCACACCCTGTTCTTTCAGTGGGACATTTTTGTTGAATTTATGCATTTAAGTGATTTAACTTTGAATACTTCTCCTAATAATATTTACTTATACTCCTTTAACTTTCTAGTTTTTATTGTGCTTTTTAGTCTTTTGAGTAATTTTTTTTTTTAAAGTAGGCTCAAGCCCAACTTGGGGCTTGAACTTACCACCTGATCAGGACCTAAGCTGAGATCAAGAGTAGGATGCATAAGCCACTGAACCACCCAGGCACCCCTCTACTGAATAATTTTTAAACCAGTTTGATCTTATTTAGTGGATGCTATTTTACATTCCTTTTGACTCTGTCCAGCCAGTAAGATATTTTTAGCTAAATTTTGCCCTTATTGGAAGATACTCTTAAATTGTTTATATTTCTTTTCTTAGCCATTTAAAAAAATGTATCAAAATTCTCTAGTATTTTCCTTTTATTCTTTTCAGTTTTAAAACATTTTTCTGTTTGGTTTATCCTCTCAGTCCATTTTCTAGCATTTGGTGCTAAGTTTGAGATGAGAGGTGGTGATGTCAGGGGAGTATGTCACAACAGTGACTGGCTTAATGAGGGATTGTTGGCTCTTCTCCCTGTGCCGACAGTTCCATACAGACACATTCTTCTTTTGCTATACCCTTCTCCACTCATACTCAAATGAGATCCTTTTTGCTGTTGCTGAAGGATAATCGCCATGGTCAAGAAAAAGACTTACTCAAATTAAATGCCACTTTTACCCAGTCAGATAGTTTGGGAAATTCACAGGGTAAGTTATATGAGTTGGAAGTTTATTAAGAATGGCCTCACTACTACTCAGGGGAATTGCTGAGCAGTGCCATCATCTTGTTCCAGAACAAACCAGAGCCTTCTCTAAACAACAAACCAGTCTCTGAGCATCTCACAGTCTTTGTGGAGAAGAAAAGCTTCACTGAGGGTGGGAGTGCGGGTCTGCAACTCAGCCCCCCGAGAGTGTCCTGAAAGAATACCCAGGTGGCCTAGAAAGTTCTGTTAAGGATTATTGGATGGAAGCATAATAGAAGGACAATAGCCAGGCTGGGGAATTATATTTTGTTGACCTACTTACAGAATTAACCCGAGTACGTTGATTCACCTTCTTTCTGGTCAGGAATTCAAAAGCTTGGTTGTCAGGTGCTTCTAGAACCACTAGTTCTTGTTGCATGTGTAGTATGGTAACTGACTCATGGAGGGAAGCAGAGAGTGGGAGTTAGGTCAGGCATGGAGGGAGGAGAAAATATTCTGGAATGGTTTATTTCTTTCTTCTCCTTGTTATGTAAGATGTGGTTTTCCCAAAGAAACAATATGCTAAATAAAAGTTAGGGTCCCAACCCACAGAAGCCTATTTTAACCCATGTTTTTGCTGACTATATTAAATTTAATTTAGTTCAAATCAAGAAGGTAGATTTTTTTTTCCCTGCGAGAATGGGGAAGAAGGAAGGCTGTGAGAGTGACCCAAGTGGTTCAATTTAGAGTTTTCATTGAGCAGGGCAAAGTGTGTGTGGGGAGGGTGGAGTGGAAAGACGAATAAAATGTGACCCCTGCCCTCAAAGAACTCACACTGTAGTTGGAGAGACAAACACACACTCAGCTAATATGTGCAATGATAATGGTGGAGGTAATGTCACACCAGAGAACAGTAAAATTATTAGTTCTAGGTGGGAACATCTAAAAGATTGTGGAAGATGTGGCCGCTGCCCTTTGAAGGATGTTAGGGTGTTAAACAGCAGAAGGGTGAGGAAAGGGTGGATGTTTGAGGCAGAGGAAAGGACTGGGCAAAGGCTCAGGGTGGTCAGCTGCAGGGCAAAATCAGGGCATAGCCAAGAAGCTGCCACAGAGTATCAGAAGTGGGAGGGAAGAGCATAGGGGCAGGTGGGCCTTTTTGAGTTGGTCCAAAGGTGTGTTCACACTTTTCATGTTGAATTACAGGCAGGTGATGTTCAAAAGTCTATTTTTTCTAAACAGACGTGGTCTGGCTTCAGCCTGAAGGGTTGTCTCATATATAATAATTTATTACCACAGAGAGTAAGAAAGTGATTAATTGCAAAAACATTTGTTGTATTTAACTTTCTTGGGATAGATTTTTCAAAGAGCAGCACAAGAGATATTTTAATAGCCTTATGCCCTGTTTTGTAACTGGTCCATTCTGTAACACTGTACTTTGTGATGCATAAAACATGTAAAGCCTTGCACTGTCGTTGAGGATACCAAGTCTGCAGGTTTTAACATGCAGTCAGGAGGAGAAGTAGAGGGAAAAATAAAGAAAGGGTCTCTAAGAAGGGTCAGGCTCAGGAATAATTTGCAAAAGATTGTGGAGATCTTATTTCAACGTCCACCTGTTTGTGAGTATCTGGACAGCATCATGTATAAACATCTTTCTTTTGGGTGTTCATGGAGTAAGGAACCTGTGGTAGGTGGTGAGAAATCAAAGTCTGACTTAGTGGTGTTTCCATGATTTCATATTACCTAGACAAGAGGCTGAATGGAATTTAGTCCTTTATTGAGGTGCCTGCTTGAGCCAAGCACTTGTCCATATCTCCGTCTTCAGTTCAATTTTTCCATTGAGGAATTGAAACAGAAAACTCATGAGTAGTCTATTGAATTCCTGAAATTCCAGTTCACTTGCAAGTCACTAATAGGTAGCAATATATATATACACATGTTAAATATATTATAAAATATATGGTAAGATACTTTAAAGATATGCTGTTGAAATATTACAAACTAATTATTGTCTATATTTAGTTTTTGTTTTACCTGTTCAACATCATGCTCTTGAAGATGGACACCATTGTAATCTGATTTTGAGATATGCACTAGCAGCATCTTAACTGGGAAAATGTCCCATCTTACCCTTAACAATATGGGTGGGCTCCATCTCATCTCATTCTTTTTTTTTTTTCTAATTTTTTTTAACGTGTATTTATTTTTGAGAAGAGAGAGAGAGCAAAAGAGAGAGACAGAGAGAAAGAGGGAGACACAGAATCTGAAACAGGCTCCAGGCTCTGAGCTGTCAGCACAGAGCCGGACGTGGGGCTTTAACTCATGGACCGCAAGATCATGACCTGAACTGAAGTTGGACGCTCAACTGACTGAGCCACCCAGGTGCCCCATCTCATCTCATTCTTAAAAATACTGACTCTGGTCCCAATGGGGGGACCTTTTTATAGAAGCATTATTTTGTCTCTTGCCCTATGTCTTGCCCATGAGTCAAGAGAAAACCAACAATGTCAAGTGTTTGATCCTTGTACACATCTGTCCCCTCACTCTCATCTATAAGGAGGCAGCTTTCGACTGTAGACTTCTTTGGGAAAAGCACAAATAATGTAGTTGTGTTACCAAAAATAGGAAAAAAAAAACATACAAAGCCATCCATAAAGCATGCTATCTGGCTAGCAATAAGAAATGGCATGTTAAATTATGGTACCTCTCAAAAATGGCATAATATGCAATTGTTAAATGGTAATCAGGAACACTGCATAGAAACATGAAAACATACTTAGGATATAAATCAAATAGAAAAGAAAAACACACAATTATAATACACAAGGTGCATACGGGGGAGTCCTAGAAGATAATATGCTAAAATGGAAATACAGTAGTTCTATTAGGATAGTGGAGCTGTGGATTAAGAACATTTATTTTTCCTCTAATGTTATAAAGTAATAGTAACAGTGAATTCACCAAGTAAATGGTGCTATAGGTGCAGAGGGGAGATATTAATAAATAAATAGAGGTTGGATATTACAAAAGGGCAAAACATTTAAAAGAATGAATCTTCCTTCCCTACATGTGTCAGCTCAGTGGGTTATAAGACCCACTGAGTATTGGAAACATTTTCAAAGAAGCTGGTTAGTAGGGTTTGGAAGGGAGTCTGAGCTTCACCATATCTGGATTTTGTTTGCTGTGATTGTAATAGAAACTAAATCTTGAAACGGTTGTCTAAACGTGCTCCAGCTTGGGTATCTTGGCTGAATTCACACTTAAATTCAAGAAACATTTTGGAAAAAGAACCCATGTGCATAATAGATAAGAGTGTCGAACAAGAAAAAGTCAATAGAAAACATTTCAAAAATAAAATGCCTATTTAAATCAAGTTGAAATGACTATTTGGATTAACAATGAGTGAAAAAAATAACTGGTGCATACTTACATTTATGTCTTTCTGAAAGCTCTTGAAGGGAACAGGGAACAATCCTCATGTCTATTGAGTTAATATTAACAGTTTGCTGGAACTGTTGACTGGAATGAGCTGCTGTGTTTCCTCTAACAAGCTCAGACACTTTTCTCATCTTGCTTTCCTTTTCTTCCACATCTTTTCAATAGAATGGCTGTTTTTCCTGAATACTACTTAACAGGTATTGGTTTGGAGCACTAGGCTACCTTGCTGTATATTAGGAGGGGGTTGCTTAATAGAAGATGTTAAAAATAAATCACACACACAATCACACATTTTATTCTCTCTGGTCAAAGTTCAGTCACCCAGTTAACATTTGCAAACCATTGTTTTAGCATTGCAGAAAATGCCCTCAAATGCATATTTAGATACCTTATGTGTCTTAAGTAGGTGGATAGAAGATGAAGACTGAAGGAAGTTTCTTCTCAAAAAGAATTTGAAAATGTGATAAAATATCTTAGATTTCTAAACTAGTAATTGACTTTGGATGTGGACATTGGAATGTGTATGTGATATCAAGGAGTTTGTGCTGATTCCAAGAAATCAAAAAGTAACTTTTCCACTCCTTAAGCCATACCTAACACTATAAGCATCTCTTTTCAGACCCTGTGTAGGATTTGCTGAGTGTCTGTGAACATTTCTCTCCAGTGTCTTGCTATCTCTTCATCTCTAAAGATGTCTACAAAAAACAAGCAAATTAGAAGTTTTTATTCCTAAGACAGTTATCCAATAATTTGCACCTTCATTGAAACATGATTTCCATCTTTCAAAATGCACTAGAATTATTAAGATGTATTGTGATTTTAGGAAACTCTTTTCCCTCCATGCCAAATCCAAAGTAAATTACATTTAGTGCAAAGGTATGCATTACATTATTTGGGGCTATACCAATATTGAAAAAATTTTACCCTTAATTAACATCTTCATTTTGTTTCCAGAAATGTATTTGTTGAATAAATAATATTTGGTAATAAAACAAATCTGCTTTCATACATCTACAAAATTCTTTTAAGTAGTAGCAAGAATTCAATCCATGTCATACAATTTTTATCATGAATTGCATAACTTTGGCATGAATTTTGCTGTAACTCATTTCCTGGCATTATATAAAGTGTCATTGACATAATGCCACAGAATATTCAAACTGGGAAGGAGCGACAGACATACTCTAGTGTAAGTCGGTCCCACTCCTCCTTGATTTCTGAGGAGCAAGAACTGAAGTACAAGAAGACAAAATTTGCCCAGGATCACACATCTCATTTTCTGACATTTAAGCCCTACTTAAAAAAAAAAAATTATATACTTTTGATGCTGAACTTGATTTGGAAATTGTGATTTTTAAAGCCATGATTTTTAAGACTGAATAATTGCTACACTTAAAGACTTGCAGAATTGGACCTGAAATACACAAAAGAGTTTTGTCCAGAATTTTTGTCCTCAATTTCCCTTTTAGGAGAAAGTCGCTTAAACTATCTGATCATTAAAAATAAATCATCATTCTTTGAAACATGCAAAATATTCTGATATTCAAGATGAAATATACCACGATTTCTCTACATAATTTCAACAGGGACTAAAGAGTATTCTGGCTGATTGCCCTCTTGTCTATTACAATTATGCAAGTGAAATAGAAAATACATGTTAGGATCCTATTGTGATTTTTTTTCCTCAGTAGCAAAAAATTAAGTGTAAAATAAAACAGACCTTTGTCATGCAATGTTCACTGATTAGATGAACTTCATAAAAACTGAGCTTTAGTTAAATCTAGTATATTAACTCTTGTTTCATTGGCATTTATAGTCTTTGTGAATGTTGAATAAATGTACAAATAATGACACTTCCAGAAGTTTAACCATGGCATTTTATGTAAATTCTGCATAAAGTTCAAGACTAATGTATTGACTTCATAGTTTCCAGGTTTTACAAGGCATATAGGAATAGTAATTACCAGTACATATCTCCCAGAAAGGTTAAAGACACTTGTATACATATGTAAAACCCATTTTGACTTGATGAACACAATTCTAATCTATGAAAATATTATGTCAAGTCATTTTGCACCTGATGAGGAAATTATACATGAATGATAGTAAATGTTAAAAAACACTTAAGATAAAGACCCAGTAAATCAATTTAAATGAAGAGTTTGAGAACTAACATAGCCATCTAAAATTGTTAGTTTTTTTACTTAGCTGTTCACACTTATTTTACTTTATTTGAAATCTCTGATCTTGTCAGAGGATAATGTCATAAAACTCAATTACATAATTCAACTGTTTTTAACTCCCCTTTCTCCAAAATCCATCCCACCTAAAGAGGGATGTAGCTTTTCTATCTTGACTTTTTTTCCTTCAGCAAATAAATATTAAGTGTGAAGAGCTTTCACCAGAGAAAAATCATTTCATATAATGAAGCACTAAATTGTTTTGTCTTTCAATTTATTCAGACTGAAAGCAGCTCAGTTTCCCTATGGCAAGCCCACGTATTGTTTCATGGCTGATATCTGCAGCCCACTCTAGATTTTTCTTCCTTTTAGCAGGTGCTGGGTAGCACTTTCTGGGTTACCAGAAACATCCACTTTCTGGATGTTTACAAAACATCCAGCATGATTTAGTTGTTAAAAAGCAACTGGAATTGCTTCCTCTCCTACCAGATGCCTCTTCCATTGTCCTTAACCCTTATCACCCTTCCCTAAAATATGTCACCAACATGCCTATTTACATGGCTCTCAGGAACCCCAGGTTTGTATATCCATCACATACCAAATCAATTTCTAACAGTGTGAAGGCTGTTGGAACAGGGCAGTTTCCTTCCCCTGGAAGCTGAGTGTAGCCACGTTTCTATCAACAAAGCGACTCTTGTATGCAAAGCTCAGACTATTGTCTCGTGGTCCCACCTGCCTTGACTCTGATTGATGTAACAACAGTATCTGTCATAGGGACTGTTCTGCTTGTAGGAGCAAACGATGATACTGTCCTGGGGCACAAAGAAGATGCTGTCCTCAGGCTCAGGGCACTCAGATCTGTCCCAGGCTGAGCATTTGGCATCCAAGGCACTGTAGGCTAAGGAACTGCCTGAGGGACAGTAGCCGTCCAGGTATCTGGATGTCTCCTCCTGATGCCCACTGTGGACCAGGCTCTGGCATTCTCCTTCTTCCGTGGGTGTGGGGGTGGTGATGGAACTGGCCACAGGCACCTCGGTCTGCCCCTGGCGGGGAGGCTTTCCTCTGAGGCCCGCCTTCTTAGTCAGCTCATCTGAGCTTCCCTTGCCTGACTCCAGGTCTGAAGGGGTCCTCAGCAGTTCCACCACCTCCTTGTCCCTGGGTTTCCGGAAGCAGGGCAACTTGCGGGCCCACAGCAGCTCATTTTCCGGCCACTTAGTACATCCCTCAGTTTTCCTGGCCAGGGCAATGGCCGCAATGCCTGGCAGGCAGATGGCTGGCCCGATGGCCAGGAGGGGTATGTTTCCCAGAGTCTCTCCTTTCATCCCAGAGACGGTGAACATGAAGCCAAAGACCAGAAAGACACTGACCAGGGCTACCACTAGCCCAGTCCTCGGGTTAATGTCATCAGGCCGCATCTTTCACTCCATCCAGGTTGGGGGCTGCTTGCTGGCTAGGGAGCAGCGGTCCTCCCTTCTGTCAGAGGCAAAACCACAGTGGGTTAAAAAAAAACAAAACAAAAAACCAAAAACAGAAAAGAAAAGAAAACCGTCAATTTCCCACCCACCAACTCTCTATCTCTCTTACTCTTTGTCTCTCTCCACTTGTCTGTCAATCGCAGTCTCTGGGTCTCTATTTCTTCCTCTGTTTCTGTTGCATGCTCTCTTGCTCTCTCTCGTTCTCTCAGTCTATCTATCTCTTATTATTGCAGCTTCTGTCTCTTTCATATAAACATCCACCCACTGGGGTCACTGAGATACCTGAGGTTTCCTGCCGTCTCCCAGGAGCAGGGAAAGAAGCCAGTCTGAGTCTCCTTAGAAACCTCCACAACAGCTGTCCCCTCGGCTCTCTCCCTTGTTTCTGGAAGGAAAGCCTAGCTTTCCCCACTGACTCTGCATCCAGGAGGTGGGACGTGAGAGTGCGTCTCTCCCAACAGTGCCCGTCGGTCTCCAGAGCTCTGGGAATGGAGTGACAGCACAGCCCAGCGCCCGGCTCTGCGCGCAGAGTATCGGGTGCTGGAGGGAGGAAGGACTTAGTCTGCGAAAGAGGGAAAACGGCGCGCGAGTCTGGCCTCGTTACATCACTTTCAGAGCAAGCTCAGAAACAAAGAAGGACGCGCGGGGGCGCGAGGGGTTCAGACCCCAGGGAGAGCCACCCGGGCAGACGAGGTTGCCCAGAGCCCAGTCGGGGCGCTTGGAGCAGCTGGAGTCCGTTCCGCCGCTGCCCAGGAGGGCTGAGCAGGACGGCTGCAAAGGCCTCCGTGCTTGGGGAGGGCCGGGGGGCGGGGGTGCGAGGCTGTCGCGGGGCCGGAGAACCGAACTCTAGTCGGTTTGCCCACGGGGCAGCCTGGACTCCGAGTTCACCGTCCGAGGGCCAGAGATACTAGCTGGAGATATCCCTCGGCGACCTGGACCTTTATCGAGTTACAAATCTAGGTGATCCAACCCGACTGACAGCAGCTCCCAAGAGGTTCTCCGACTGCCCGTCTCTCAACCTCGAGGCTGAGGCTCTCGGGCGGGGCTCAGAGGGCTGCACTCCTCCAGGGTCCCGCCGCCCGCGGGCTGCTCTGGGTCCGGGCGCTGGGCGGCAGCGGCGTGCAAAGGCGCTCCAGCAGCAGCGCGGGCTGTGCCGCCGGAGCCCACAGGACCGGCTCCCAGGCTGACACAGTGGTGAGGAGTGGGTGTCAGGTCTTGCTCGAGACTTCTGGGGAGTCAGCAGAGCCTTTCCCCCTGGTCTTCCAGCTCTGGACCCCGGTGGGAGTGGTTTTGGAGCTGGGATCCTACTCCAACACTGCGGTGGTGCCAGCCAGGCTGTCTGGGCCGAGGAAGAAGGGCTCTCTGACCCCGGATCCCTATCCCTGCGAGTGGCACCTGACACCTAGCTAGCGAGGAGAAGTAGGGGCCTTGACTGGGTAGGTCAGGCCGAACAGTCCTTCCTGCAGCTCCAGCTTTGGGGGATTCTCTCCTCCCTTGCTGAAGCTGCCTGTCTCTTCCCACTGCAGTGGGGGAATGGATTCTTCTGGCCCCAGGGGCAAGACTGGTTTGGCTGTGGTTCTTCAACAAGGATGTTCATTTAAGCTAGATGGGGAATAGTAAGTAAGGAAGAGAAAAGAGAAGGGTGTATACTCTTTCATGTCAAGGCACTGCGGTGGAAAGAACTTTGAAAGAGCTGTGACATCCAGGCCTTCCCCTGCTTAAACAAGCTGTATGTTCTTGGGAAAGTGACTTAACCTTCCTGAGAGTCAGTGGACTCATCTGCAAAATGAGAATAGTACTACCAAATATGTGGGGAAGCATCATGAGGACTAAGAAAAATGTAAAACTCTTAGCACATGCTTGGTAAGTGGTCCTTATTCACAACGTGGTTGAAATATATATTTACATATTATGTCATAATCAATGTAAGGCACGAGCCAAATCATAAAGGGCCTAACTGTGGGGCTAAGGACCTTCAGTTTTATCCAGTAGGCGATGAGAACCATGGAAATATTTTCAGCAAGGATCAACACAAAAGTATTCCATTTTTGATATGGCGACAGCAGATTAGAGGGCAGGTTGCAAGGGGTAAGGGTAGAAGCAGGGAGACCTTCCAGGAGGACAGTGCAGTCAGCCAGGCAAGGCATGATAGGGGGCTGAACAATGTGGGACTAGAGGAGGTTAGAAGAAAGAGAATTTGAAGCATAGTTAAGGGGAGAGTCAAGTGTCTTGGATCCGAGGAAGTAAGATGGTAGTAGGAGTCAGGGTTGACTCCCATGTTTCTCACTCATTCAGCTGAGCAGATCAGGAATCAGACTCCTAATTTTCCATGTCATCCATTGTGTGTGTCTTTTGTACTCGTGTTCATTCGATAGCTGCTGTATCTGTGGATATAGAATCATTATTTTGGGAAAGAAAGGGGAAAAGGCAAAGAGTTAGAGTGAGATGCCAACTGTTTGACCATTTGTATCACTTTTTCTTGACAGCCTTACCAAGTAGATAGACATCTGCTTATATCCCTTGGCCAGAGGGATGTCATATGGGCCACGTCTAGACGCAAAAGAGCTTGGGAGATCACAGTTTAATTTTTAACCAGGTTCACTGCACTCTGAAAAACAATAAGGATTTCGTTAGCAAGGAAAAAGAGGAGAATGAATATTAATTAAGGAGGCATCTTGCGGGGTATGCCACAGTTATTGAACACGTTTTACCTTCTTGAAACCCTTTCTTGTCCTGCCTTTACTGACACCATTCTATCCCAATTTCCCTTCTATCCTCTTGGCCACTCATTCGTCAGCTACTTGGTAATGTCATCTTTATTGTATTTATTTTTATTTTTAACAGAGTCCTGGGATGCTGATCTTCTGCGGGCTATGTCCCTGTTGCTTCCTTCCTGACTTCTTTTCCCACTTTATAATAGTTTTAAACACCAAGTGGATAGGATGACAACCCCTAAATTTATCTCATTAACTTTGTCCTTTTTCTTAAGTTTCAGATTTGTAATACCTAGCTGTCTGCTTGATATCTGTCTATATGGTACACAGACACCTCAAACTCAACATGACCCCAGTTGAGCTCATTGAATTTCCTTGAAACTTGCTTGTTCTCATTTGACCCCAGAGGAGATGTTTGCACCTGTCCTCTCTTCCTTCCTCTCCCTAACAACCTGCACCCTGTAAGTCACCCAAGTCATCATAGTCTTACCTCCTAAATCCCTTGATCTTCTCCTCTTCTACCTGTGGCCTGATGCAAATCACTTTACCTCCCTGGGTTTTAATTTCCTGTGAAACAAAGGCTTTGGATGAGGGGCTAGCTGAGGTTCGTTTCAGCTCTACCAATCCATGCTTCTCTGAGAGTCACTTCTGCAGGGTCGGACTGATGTCTTTGTTGTGTAGGTGCTCTGACAATAGTGCTGGAAGCCAGTTGGATTTTACTTTTTTTATTTTTTATTTTAACATTTATTTATTTTTGAGAGATGTAGCATGAGCAGGGGAGGGGCAGAGAGAGAAGGAGACACAGAATCCCAAACAGGCTTCGAGCTCTGAGCTGTCAGCACAGAACCTGACATGGTCTCGAACCCACAAGCCGTGAGATCATGACCTGAGCCGAAAGTCAGATGCTCAACTAACTGAACCACCCAGGTGCCCCTCCCCCCAAGTTGGATTTTAAATAAGCAATGTTGCTGAACAGAGACCTCTATTCACTTGTACAGTCATCTAATTCCATTCTGACTTTTAAGCCATGCAGTTTATCTGCTTAAGCATTAGATAAGAGCCATGCATAAAACCACAGGAAACTTCAATTACTGTTTAATTATAAGCCTGATTCTTGAAGCAGTTCCTTCTTAGAGGTAATTTCAGATGGTCTTTGAACAGCAGGTATACTTGCCCAAGCCCAGCAGCAAAAGTGAGTGTGTGTGTGTGTGTGTGTGTGTGTGTGGCATCACTCAGGGTCACAATATTCAGAGCCAGAAACAGCATTCCTAGTATTTAATTCCTTGCCTGTACAGGCTGATTGCACTAGGATTTTAAAGCCTTAAGCAGTTCTTGTAATGCTGTAACCATATACAGCTATGTACAAAAGCTTTTCATCAGAAAAGAAAGGAAATTCAGGTTGGAATGAGGCTTTGGCATGTGGGTATTTGAGAAGGAAATGCAGAACCTTTTATTTCTGAAATTATAGAAATCATGGGATGCTGGAATTTGAAGATACTTTGTAAAATATCTACTCTAACCCCCTTTATCGTACAGGTGAAATCCAGAAAGGTTGTGTCTATGCAGTATCACTTGAGTATTTATTATGTGCTTGGCACTGTGCTGTGGATACAAGTCAAACAGGATACGGTCTGCCTTTATAGAACTCACATTCACAGAGTTGAGATGGGTGTATTAGCAGGACAGGATAGATTGTGCCGTGGCAACGAAAGACTTCCAGACCTCAAGGGCTGTATTCTCATACTGCATGTTTATGATGGGTCAGCTGCAGCCTTGCTCCATGTTGTCTTCACTCTGGGATCCAGGCTGATAAGGTAGCCTCTATTTAGGACATTCCCCATTCATCGAATCCACGAAACTCAGCTAGAGGCCCTGCACTGGGCCTTCACTGTAGTGGATACTCCCTTGGCTCCTTTAGCTATGCCCTTCTTTATAGACCAAAGTGATGTGCCATACCCGCACACCTTCCTGCCCTTTCTAGACCATGTGATAGGTACCCGGAAACCTAGAATCCCCTGCCCAAACAGTCCATACCTGCTTCCAGAGCTTGTGCATAGTTCTTTGCTAAGTCCATCCTCCCAAGTGTCGTGAAAGCGTGCACAACCCTAGGCCTGTGGGATAGCTAAGGGACCACTGTGTTTTGAGTATGGATAAAGCTCTGGTATGCAAGATGGGATGTCTAGACTCTGCCTGTCAGCCCTTTCATGGTTTAGAATAGAACCAGGGATGGGAAGAGAAAGGCAGCATTCACTTTATTTTTGCCTAGAAACTCACACACATTAGAAACAGGCCTGGTTGGAGGTTTTGGGGAAAGGAAGGAGAAGTCCCAACTGTTTGACAGGCTCCTAGATGTGCATAGAAAATAGACTTAAGGCAGTTCAAGAGCAGGGAGACCAGTTGGGATACTTTACAACTGTCCAGGTGAGAGATGATAGTGACTCAGACCAGGGTCATAGCACGTGGCAAGAAGTGGGTCAGATTCTGGATGTATCTTAACCTAAGCTGACAGTATTTACTGATAGATTTGGGATGTGAGGGAAACTGAGCAATCAAGGATGATTCCAATACTTGAGATTTGAAGTGGGAAATCAAGAATTTGGATTTGGACATGTTAACCTGATATGTCGAACCTGACAATGTTGATAGAGTTAGTGTGCAAGTCTGGATTTTGGGAGAGAAATCTGAGCTGGAGATAATAATTTCTGGAGCTGCTGGGATATGGCTAGCATCTAAAGCCCTGGAGCTAATGAGATAACTTAGGGATCAAACATTGATAGGTTTGAGAAGTCCATGTACTAATTACTAAGGAACATCAACTTTTTGAGGGTGGGGAGATAAGGAGGAACTAGCAAACTAGCAAGAGACTATGAAGAATTGACCAGTGAGGAGAGAAAATGAAGAGATGTCCAAGAAACAAAAAAGAAGAAAGCATTTCAAGGAAGGGGCAATGATTGCATCAACTCTGTTGCTATGTCAGATATGAAAAGGGCTAAAAAGTAACCACTGGACTTAGCAACGTGAAGGTCATTGGTGACCTTTAAAAGAACAGTTCTGGTGGAGTGGATGGGGGTGAAAGTTTGATTGAAATGAGCCCAAGAGAGAATTGGAGAAGAAGATCGGAGAAGGAGAGGAGAGATAACTCAAATGAGTTTTGTTGTTAAGGAGAATAGAGAAATGAGATGAGACCCAGAGGTGGTCATGTGGGGTCAAGAGATAAACTTTTTAGTTTATTTTTTAAATGTTTATTTATTTTTTGAGAGAGAGAGACCAAGCAGGGGGCGGGGGCAGAGAGAGAGGGAGACGAGAGACAGAATCCCAAGCAGGCTACGCACTGTCAGGGCGGAGCTCCACGTGGGCCTCGAACTCACAGCGAGATCATGCCCTGAGTTGAAATCAGGAGTCAGATGCTTAACCAACTGAGCCACCCACACGCTGCGTTAAGAGAAACTTTTTAAGAGATGGGAGGTCTCTTAGCATTTTCCCTGTAAAGATGTAAGATGTAAATTTAAATGACCTTTTTTATCCATTAATTTTGTAAATATAAAAAATAATACCAATACTAGGGGACGGCGTGCTAAGATGAGCACTTGTATATGTTGATGGTGGGAATGTATTGGTAATAATTCTTTTTTTTTTTTTTTAAAGTTTATTTATTTATTTGAGAGACACAGAGACAGTGCAAGTTGGGGAGAGGTAGAGAGAGAAAGTGAGAAAGAAGAAATCCCAAGCAAGCTCCGTGCTATCAGTGCAGAGCCTGATGTAGGGCTCGAACTCACGAAACTGTGAGATCATGTCCTGAGCTGAAACCATGAATCCCACACTTAACCAAATGAGCCACCCAGGCGCCCTGGTAATTCTGGAGTGGAAGAAACGTGTCCAGATGTGGCAAGAGCCTTAAAAAAGTTCATACCTTTTACATGATCATTATATTGAAAAATGTCAATAATTGGTGTGTATTGATGGGGAGAACAGACCCAGGCACTATCTAAATAAATTAATTGGTATTTACTTATCTCAAGGTGTATAAGGAGGTCCCCACAGCTTCACTAGGGGGCACACAGGTGGGGATGGTAGGGAGGGTCACATCTGACTCTCTAGAAGCAAAAGAGTTTCTCTCTAGGTTTACCCTATACATGAGGCTTATTTTCATGAATCAGATCCAGGCATGCTCATAACCTGGCCTCAAGTCTGCTGAGACCACCTGATATGACAGCAGAGTACAGTTCATGAAGCATGAACGAAATCATTATTATCCTTGGACTCTACTCACCCACACAACTGGTGAGTACTTTCTTGAACTCCATACTATGGAAACAGAATAGAGGCTACTTTGTGGAAATCTCTGAAAGTCAAACAAATTACGACTTTAGACCAGCTCATTGTCCAATACCATAGCCATTAGCCACAGGAGGTTATTTAATTTTAAATTAATTAAAATGAAATGAAATTAAAAATCCAGTTTCTCAGTTGTGCTAGCCACATTTTAGGTGCTCAGTAGTCATGTGTGGTGATTGGCTACCATACCAGACAGTGCAAATATATAAAGCATTTCATCATCACAGAGCATTCTATTGGATAGTGCTTGTAGGGCTTCTCATGATCTGTTTGGCTCAGGCATTATGATTCTAGCAGTCTTTCCTGTGGGAATAATCAGTGGTATAAAAACTATTTATGTACATTAGTAGTAAAACACTGGAAAGCATTGAAGTGTCCAATAACAGAGGAAAGGTTATGTATAGTACAGTGCATCCAGAGGAAATATTGCGTATTCAGTTGAGGGAATATTATTCATCCATAAAATTATATTTTAAAGATTTTTTTAGTGACCCATGAAAATGATCTCAATATAAGGCTAATGAAAAAAACTACTAATAAAAAAATTCTGTTGAAATAGGTTGAAAAAATTCTATATTTAATAGGATCCTGATTGCTAAAGAAATCAGAATAGAAAAAAAACCAAAAGGAAATATTCTCAAAATATGAACAGTGGCTATTTCTAGGTGGTGGAATGTTTCATAATTGTTATTATATTCTTTCTTTATGTATGACTTTTTCAAAATTTCTACTCTTATTAATAAGAAAAAGTAATTTTAAGAATAAAAGAATAGTCTCCTACAGATATTAAGCACTGAATAAATGGTTGTTGATTCATGAAGACTTGAAAGACTAAGTGAACAAATTCAAATTTTCTTAACTCTAAGTTGTCCCTAAATTCATCCTGCCCCTTCCTCATTCTAGTACTTCCTCACAGGAGGGAAAGGATATGGAGTAAATTGGGAAAAGATGAAACTGAAAGAAAGCAAATAGATTTTCATGTTGAATTGGGGTTGAACTTTGAAGTTTCTTTCAAATTTATACTAATCACTTTTAAGATTTCTTATAACCCTGTTTTTGGCCTAGAAAATAATAAATATACTATTTATCCCCCTTTTGACGTACACATGATTGTTTTAATTTTTTTTTTTAACGTTTATTTATTTTTGAGACAGAGAGAGACAGAGCATGAATGGGGGAGGGTCAGAGAGAGAGGGAGACACAGAATCGGAAGCAGGCTCCAAGCTCTGAGCCATCAGCCCAGAGCTCGAAGCGGGGCTCGAACTCACGGAGTGTGAGATCGTGACCTGAGCTGAAGTCGGACGCTTAACCGACTGAGCCATCCAGGCGCCCCTACACATGATTGTTTTGAGGCACCTGGTTAGAGGCCTGATTCCCTGCATCTCCTACTTCTTGGCTATAATTCTGACTCATTTATTTAACAAATATTTATTGAGAACCTCTGACTTATCTGGTTGTGTTCACATTTCCTCTGTACCTCCTCCCATCTTTTCTATCTCTTGGGGAGTAACTAAGATCTTTATTAAAGGCTACATTTATTTATTTATTTATTTATTTATTTTTAAATTATTTTTTAATTTTTTTATTTTTTAATATATGAAGTTTATTGTCAAATTGGTTTCCATACAACACCCAGTGCTCATCCCAAAAGGTGCCCTCCTCAATACTCATCACCCACCCTCCCCTTCCTCCCACCCCCCATCAACCCTCAGTTTGTTCTCAGTTTTTAAGAGTCTCTTATGCTTTGGCTCTCTTCCACTCTAACCTCTTTTTTTTTTTTTTCCTTCCCCTCCCCCATGGGTTTCTGTTAAGTTTCTCAGGATCCACATAAGAGTGAAAACATATGGGATCTGTCTTTCTCTGTATGGCTTATTTCACTTAGCATCACACTCTCCAGTTCCATCCACGTTGCTACAAAGGGCCATATTTCATTCTTTCTCATTGCCACGTAGTACTCCATTGTGTATATAAACCATAATTTCTTTATCCATTCATCAGTTGATGGACATTTAGGCTCTTTCCATAATTTGGCTATTGTTGAGAGTGCTGCTATAAACATTGGGGTACAAGTGCCCCTATGCATCAGTACTCCTGTATCCCTTGGATAAATTCCTAGCAGTGCTATTGCTGGGTCATAGGATAGGTCTATTTTTAATTTTTTGAGGAACTTCCACACTGTTTTCCAGAGTGGCTGCACCAATTTGCATTCCCACCAACAGTGCAAGAGGGTTCCCGTTTCTCCACATCCTCTCCAGCATCTATAGTCTCCTGATTTGTTCATTTTGGCCACTCTGACTGGCGTGAGGTGATATCTGAGTGTGGTTTTGATTTGTATTTTCCTGATGAGGAGCGACGTTGAGCATCTTTTCATGTGCCTGTTGGCCATCCGGATGTCTTCTTTAGAGAAGTGTCTATTCATGTTAGAGTCTACATTTATACCTCTAACTTTATTTATTTCACTTGGGACTTTCAAAGATGTAAAGTAGCTTCAATTGTTTTTCCATTGCTAAATTAACAGAGTTTTAAAAACTCTGGCAGCTCATTAAAGTTCATTAGATTGTGCAGAACACAGTTCAAAGTACAAAGAGAGCCTAGAATTTACACAAATCTTTTCTTAAGTTAAAAAATAAAGCTGGTGCAAATGAAAGTGTTAGATTAATGGTTCCAAAGATGAAGACCTTTTAGGTATCTGAGTGGTTCCAGCCAAACATCCATTTGCTCTCCAGGACAGAGCTTATTCAACAGCTTAGATCTTTTTCCATGTTGTCCTTCTTTTGATTCTGTTCAGAGTCTTTGGTAAGAGAATAAAGAAAGGATTAGAAAATTAATTGTTAGCAATCATGAAGAGCTGAGAGTAGAGAATTCTGATGTGGTTTGATCCCCAAACTAAAGATTGGTCTGATTTTCTTATTCTCGTGTCCTCAGATTAAACATAATGCACTGACATGTTTAAACTTTTGATAATATGTATATTTCTAAAAACCCAGAGATCACCAACTCATTTTGTTATTTTATTCAACATACATTAAATTGGTTTCTTTAGAAGTGATTAGAATCATATGCCAAGGTTTATATATATGGATGTGGACTACAATGTTAATTTTCATATGGGAAAATATGAAATGGTTATATAAATAATGTTACATCAACACACTGGGATGTTATACAGTCATGATAAATTAAGTTGCAAATTGGATCAAGTTGGCACATATACCTCTTCTTCCTCAGGCCTCCAAAGTCTAGAAATGAGTTTAGAAATTTGTGTGAATTAATTTGAGATTAATTCTACCACAGTCCTGGAAAATAAGAAGAAAGCCAGGCAAGACATAAAGACAGAAAGATGGTGAAATCTAACTGATGAAGAAATGGATATAGTCTACCTAGACTTGCCAAAAATCCCTGATAATGCTGCACCTCAATATGCTGCAAGAGATAAACAGGCCTGAGAGTGATGGTTCTCCAACACTTTGGAAATAAGATTACCCTTTAAGTGTTAAAGAATTCATACCCAATGAAAAAGTATTCAGCTATGAGATAATCCTAAGAGCTTGTCTGAATATTTGTGACTGAAGAGTTTTGGAAACACTAAAATTCATAATTAGGGCAGTTTAGGGGTGCCTGGGTGGCTCAGTCAGTTGAGTGTCCTATTCTTGTTTTCGGATCAGGTCATGTTCTCGTGGTTCATGGGTTTGAGCCCAGCACTGGGCTCTGCACTGGGGGTGTGGAGCCTGTTTGGGATTCTTTCTCTCCTTCTCTCTCTTTACCTCTACATCTCTCTAAATAAATAAATAAATAAATAAATAAATAAATAAATAAAATAATTTGGGCAGTTTGTATATATTTTTAGAGAAAAAATACTAGCAGCTCCCATCATATTTCCTTGTTACACAGAGAGTAACTAGAGAGCGATATTCACCATCAACCAAAGAAAAGAGAGAACCAACAGGTCAGACATTTGCTATGTTTATCCAGCACTATTCAGAGGAAAGCTGGGGGCTACAGGGAAGGGGTGGTTTATCAGGTTTCACAGGATCTCTTGCATCTAAAATTTTCTCAAGACCTCCACCTTTCTCTCACACAGCAGCATTCTGATGATTTTGGCTTCTCTGACATTCAGGTACTGTGAAGGCTAGACCATCATGGCTGACAAAATCTTTCCTTCTTTCCTTTCTCTCTCCCTCTCTCCCTCCCTCCTTCCCTCTCTTCCTTCCTTCCTTCCTTCCTTCCTTCCTTCCTTCCTTCCTTCCTATTTAAAAATAGCTTTATTGAGATATAATTCATACTCCATATAGTTTGCCCATTTAAAGCATACAATTCAAAGAAATTTTAGTATATTTACAGAGTTGTACAGTCTTCACCACAATCTGATTTTAGAACATTCCCATCATCCTAAAAAGAAACCTGATGCTCATTTACAGTCACTCCTTATTCCCACCCCCGCTTCTAGGCAACCACTAACCTACTTTCTGTCTCTATAGATTCTGAATATTTTGTACAGATGGAATCATACCATATGTGTTCTTTTGTGTCTGGCTTCTTCCACCGAGCATAATGTTTTTGAGGTTCATCCATGTTTTAGTAAGTATTAGTACTTTGTTCCTTTTTATTGCCAAGTAATATTCCACTGTATGGTTATACCACATTTTATCTATTTGTCAGTTCACGGACATTTGAGTTATTTCAACTTTTTGGTCATTACGAACAATGCTGCTATGAATATTTATGTATGTATTTTTATGTGCACATATACTTTCATTTCTAGGGGGTAAATACTTAGGAGTAGATTTACCGAGTCATATGGTAACTAACTTTATAAGAAGCTGCCAAGCTATTTTCCAAAATGGTTGCCTCCTTTAATTTTTATTCTTTACTTTTCATCCTGAATTATTTTAAAGCAAATTATAAGTCTTAAGATGTATCACTTTGCCAACCTAAAAATTGTCAATAATTCCTTATTATCACTAATTCAAATTTCCACTATGATCTTTCTATAGACATGAATATTTGAGTGAGTGGAAAGTAACATCTCCATTTGTAAGTCAGCAAAGTGGCTTTCTGGTTATAGATAGCCTCCCGTGAGTCTTGTTGGTATGAGTGGGCTTTCCTAATTTAGTTGCTGAATATGTTGACCAACTACTGGCTTGAATCTTGGGCAGCCTGGCTTTACAAGATGAGTCAAGGGGCAGCCAGGTGGCTCAGTCAGTTAAGCATCAGACTCTTGATTTTGGCTCAGGTCATGGCCTCATGGTCCATGGGTTTGAGCCCTACATTGGGCTCTATGCTGACAGTGCAGAGCCTGCTTGGGATTCTCTCTCTCTCCCTCTCTCTCTCTGCTCCTCCCCTACTTGCTCTCTCTTTCTCTCAAAAATAAATAAATAAACTTAAAAAAAATGATGAGTCAAGCCAGGCCAGAGGAGGAGGAGGGGTGGGGGTGAGCAGGTGCCCAAGGCAATTTGGATAGGGAAGAAAGAGTCATAAGATGTGACCCTTGGTAAAAACACCCCACCCCCCGCCCCAGGAAGAACTGAGTCCACATTGAGGGGGACAAGGAGAGAGTAGAGGGGGTTTGATAACTCTTATAAAGCTTGAGTTAGGGGCCACAGGAGTAGGGCAAACTCAAAACAGGAACTGAGACCAGGTACATGGAGATGATAAGGACAAAAGAGAAGAGTGGAATTAAGATCAACTCAGGAGAAGAGAAAAGAGAAAATTCTAAAAAAAAAAAATCAGTGGGCTGAGCCATTCTGATCTTCTTTAAGTTTGGAAGGGGGATACTAAGAGAGTAAGTGTGTCAGCTTTGGGGAACTGAATAGTGAACTTAGGGAGTGAGGCCACCATGTCAGGCTGTGAGGAAGAAACTAAGAAGAGGAGCCAGGGGAACATGAAGGGACTGAAGCAGATGCCCTGAGAGAAGTTGAGATGAAATAACACCATACCTTGAGAGAAAGGAATAACCTCAGCCTGATGGTTTTCCATTTCCCAATCACAGAGTTAGAGAGGAAGGGTTTTCCCCCTACTCCTGGTTTCCATAGTGAGGCATTTTTCCTAATATAATCTTGGCCTCGCACCACATCCAAGAGGTGAGTTCCTTATCTACATGGTAAGGTTGGGAAGAATAACTGAGCATGCTCGGCTTGTTCTTCTTCTTGGAAGCAAGCTGCCCATAGGAATAAGGATTCAGCTCTGGCCCTTCTCACAGGAAGCATATTCTGCTGGTTTGGCAAGTTTGGAATGAAGTGGTACCACAGACTGAATGTTTATGTCCCCATCTCTCTCCCCAAGTTCAAATGTTGAAACCTAAGCCCCAATGTGATTGTGTTAGGAGGTGGGGCCTTTGGGAGGTGATTAAAATATTTTACCAAAAATTTTAGGCTTTCTTCTTAAGAAAAGTCCCTTCCCATTCCTGTGGTGGATTATGTTTTCCCTTTCTCATGGTTAATAAAATGCACTGTTTCCATTTTACCAGGACACTGGGTAATTACTGTGTACTGGGCTTTCTGATACATGTGAAGTCTTATCTCCTAGAGACCATTGGGTGGAGTGAAAGAAATTCTGGCCTTGGAGTCAGAAAATGTGAATTCTTGTCCTGGTTCTGCTGTTCACAGGCCAGATTACCTTGGCTCAGTCACTTGGTTGTTTTTTTGTTTTTTTGTTTTTTTTTTTTTTAATCCTATTTTATGTCAGTGCCTTATTTGAGTGCTTGGCTCTAATGATGGAGAGGGACATTTGTCCTCCAGACAGAGGTCTTCTGTGCTTTTGTTTATCTTTTTAATTTTTTTTTTTAACATTTATTTGTATTTGAGAGAGAAAGAGACAGAGCACAAGCTGGAGAGGGGCAGAAAGACAGAGACAGAATCTGAAGCAGGCTGCAGGCTTTGAGCTGCAAGCTGTCAGCATAGAGCCCAACACGGAGCTCCAACTCACAAGCAGTGAGATCATGACCTGAGACAAAGTCAGACGCTTAACTGACTGAGCCACCCAGGTGCTCCCTGTGCTTTTAATACTTTATTTCTAAAAATCAATTTTTTTGGAATGCAAGCTGGTGCAGCCACTCTGGAAAACAGTATGGAGGTTCCTCAAAAAGCTAAAAATAGAACTACCCTACGACCCAGCAATTGCACTACTAGGCGTTTATCCATGGGATACAGGTGTGCTGTTTCGAAAGGACACATGCACCCCATGTTTATAGCAGCACTATCAACAATAGCCAAAGTATGGAAAGAGCCCAAATGTCCATCGCTGGATGAATGGATAAAGAAGATGTGGTATATATACATACAATGGAATATTACTCGGCAATCAAAAAGAATGAAATCTTGCCATTTGCAACTATGTGGATGGAACTGGAGGGTGTTATGCTAAGTGAAATTAGTCAGTCAGAGAAAGACAAAAATCATATGACTTCACTAATATGAGGACTTTAAGAGACAAAACAGATGAACATGAGGGAAGGGAAACAAAAATAGTATAAAAACAAGGAGGGGGACAAAACAGAAGAGACTCATAAATATGGAGAACAAACTGAGGGTTACTAGAGGGGTTGTGGGAGGGGCGATGGGCTACATGGGTAAGGGTCCCTAAGGAATCTACTCCTGAAATCATTGTTGCACTATATGCTAACTAATTTGGGTGTAAATTTTAAAAAATAAGAAATAAAACAAGTTAATTAAAAAAATCAATTTTTATTATAAGCTCCTATGTGCCAGGAACAAATACGTATAGTTCTGGCATAGCACTTACCATAGTGTATGTTAATTTGTCTTTTTACATATCTGTACACACTGTATATTTATTTGTGAGCTCCAACACCTGGCATTCTGTCTGGCCCAGAGTAAGCAAGCAGTCAGAACATGTTTGGTGAAAAGAATAAATGGGTCTCACTGGTAAATAGGATCATAGCAAACACTGCTAGTGCCTTGGCCAATGTTCTGGGCATCCATCTCCCCCCTTAGGCTGCTTTCTGAAGATACCTGTGATCCTGAGGTCTTCTTCTGGCGTTAGGAGAATACCAGCCTCAAAGGCAGGGAAAGCTGGAAGTGCCAGAGAGTTAATGCTCTAGAATTGCCCTCAGTCAAGGCTGCATGGTGGAGTTGGGTAAGCCCCAGCTTCTTCAGCCCCTGGTTGGATAATTGAGGTCTCTATACTGTCTTCCAAGGGACAGAGCTCCAGTTTTCCACAGTAGTAACTGGCTTGATTCCACAGCTTTTATTGGCTACCTTACCCTCCCTTTCTCACTTCTCCACTCTCTTCCTGTGCTTCTAGGATCATCTCTTAAATAAACCACATACACTTAATTCCCTGCCTCAGTGTTTGCTTCTGGGAGAACCCAAACTTTGCCCAACTTGAAATATTTTTGTGGTAATCAAATGAAAAACACATGTAAAAGGCTTTGTGGTCTCAAAATATATGTGATGTCACTATTGGAATGAGTTGTGCTTACGAGGAATGTAATAGGTTGAATAATGGCCTCCAAAGATATCCAGGTCCTAGTTCCTGAACCTGTGAATGTTACCTTATATAGCAGAAGGGCTTTGCAAATGTGATTAATTCTGGATTGTGAGATGAGGAAATTATCATGGATTATTCTGATGGGCTCCAAATGTAATCACAAAAGTTATAAGAAGGAGGCAGAAGGAGCCTGTGACAGAATAGGGCAATGTAACCACCAGGACAGATATTTTATGCTGGCTTTGAAGATGGAGGAAGGGTCCAGGAACCAAGATGCACAAGGAATGCAGCTTTAGAAGCTAGAAAAGGCAAGAAAGTAGATTCTTCCCTAAGAGTGCTGCCTTGCCAACACCTAGATTTTAGACCAGTGATTTTTTTTTTTTACTTCTGACCTCCATAATTGTAACAAGGAATAAATGTGTGATATATATATGTATATATATATATATATATATATATATATATATATATATATATATATGCTCTTTTAAGTCACCAAATTCATGGCAATCTGTCCCAGCAGCCGTAAGAAACTACTTTAAGGAAGGTTCTTCTTGTTGCCCCTAACACATTCCAGCAGGTGGCAGTGTGGGGTGAAGGAGTAGCAGTGATTCCCACTGGTCTCCAAATAATCCTGTTCCCTCTTCAACCTCCAGCCTTCAGATAAAATAAGACCAATTTGTGCTGTCTTCACCCTCTTGGAGGCTGGTCCTTACCCACGGACTTGTGAGGAATTTCTACTGTGTTTCAAGGACAACAGAAAGAAAGAGTCAGGGTTTTAGGGGCTAATGGAAGTAAATCAACAAGCACTAAAATTAAATCATAAATATGCATTGAGAAAGCTGAGTAGAGAAACTCTGAAGGCTAGCCCCAGTTTCCTGCTGTTATTAAAATTAACTTTAATAATACACTGTGTTCCTTCTCATGGCAGGACTCATATCCCAAAACCAGCAATAAGATCGTTATTGTAGTTGTGGCTGGGTGTTTTCCTCTCATTTTCAGCCCAAACCATGTAGAGAGTTCCTATGAAATGTACTTGTATGACTACCCTTTTCTTTTAGTTTTGGTACACAATATGCAGAGAAGCACTGCTTCATCCTTCTCAGTCAGTATCCAAAGCCAGACATTTTTAAGAATTAAAATGACATTTTTGAGATAATGGGGAAATGTGAATATGGATTGATTCCAAAGAATTGTTGTTAACCTCGTTAGGTGTGATGGGCATTATGGCTATGTAAGAAAATATCCATCTTTTTTAGAACTATATAAAGGATGAAATGATATAATAGAAAGGAATAAAGGAAAAAGAGAAGGAAAAAGGGAGGGAGGGAGAAAAGAAGAAAGGAAAGATGGAAATAAGGAAGAAGCAAATGAATCAAGTATGGCAAAATCTTGATTATTATTAAATTTAGGTGATAATTTTATGAATGTTCATTGTATTATTGTATGTGTTTGAGAACATTTTATAAGATTTGCTGGACAAAATTAAATGGCTAAAAAGTCTTTAAAAGTGTTTCAGTGTGGTGGGGGGGTGCCTGGGTGGTACAGTTGGTTAAGTGTCCAACTCTTGATTTTGGCTCAGGTCGTGATCTCATGGTTCAGGAGTTTGAGCCCCACATCAGGCTCTGTGCTGATGTTGTGAAGCATGCTTGGGATTCTGTCTCTTCTCTCTGCCCTTCCCCTGCTTCTGTGCACTCTTTCTCTCAAAAATAAATAAATAAACTTTAAGAAATTTATTTAAAAAAGTGTTTCAGTGGGAAGCAGCTTCAGAAAAATGATTATGAGCACAGACTCTGGAGTCAACTGGATTCCAGTCTTTCTAGCTGTGTGAACTTGGGCATGTTATTCAACCTCTCCATTTTGAATTTCCTTATTGGTAAATTGGATATAATAATAGTATCCACCCCAAAGGATTGTTGAAAATAATTAACATGATAATATTCCTGAAGCACTGGGAATGGCATCTGGCACAGAGTAGTATACATAAACATAACATATATGTTTATTATTATTTTTGGTATTGTCTATTACATGAGTGCAACAGTTCTCAACTGGGGTACATTTTGACTCCCAGGAGATTTATGGAAATCCCTAGAGGCATTTTTGGTTTTCATGACCAGGGGGTGCTATTGGCATCTAGTGGGTACAGGCCAGGGAAGCTACAAAATGTCCCAGGCCTTGTAGGATAGCCCTCCATAACAAAGAACTATCTGGCCTAAATGTCAAGGGTGCCAAAGGTGAGAAACCAGTGCTAATATTATGAGGACATTGTAAAAATATTAGAAAATATAGATAAGGAAAATAAAGAATAATAATATCTCATAATTTTACCATGCAGAAATGATCAGTATCCCAAACTGAAAATTTATAAAAAGAAAATGACATCTTTATCAAAATTAAGATGCATAATAAAGAAAAAGCTCCTTGGGGCACCTGGGTGGCTCGGATGGTTGAGTGTCTGACTCTTGATTTTGGCTCAGGTCATGATCCCAGGATCTTGGGATTGAACTCTGTGTTGGGCTCTGTGCTGAACATGGAGCCTGCTTAAGATTCTCCCTCTCTCTCTCCCTTTGCCCCTCTCCCTCGCTCATGCACGCTCTCAAATAAAAAAAAGGAAAAAGCCCCTTTATCTCAATGCTTCTAGGGATGACCTCTCCTCATTTCTTCAAAACTATCACCATTTACAGAAAGTTGTCCAACCTTTTCAGACTTCTGGTAAATGTACTGTTTGGCATTTGACTTGGCTATTAGCTTCTATTGGAATGCAGCTGAATGAAAAGCAAGAAAACTATCTGAAATTATTAATGATCACCTCAGAAATCTTGTGGGAACCTATTCTGACACCACTTTTTTGGGAAAAAATTGGCAGATTATATAAAAAAATCTTTTAAAAGTCCATATTCTTTGACTTGGCAATTCCATTTATAACAATTTGGCCTAAAGAAATAACCAGGCAAGTGTGCAAAGGTGTTTGTATAATTGGTCACTGCTGTATTGTTTTTAATTGTGAAAAATTAGAAGGACCTAAATCAGAAACAACAAAGAAAGGTTGGCTGATTACATCCTGGTGTACCTCTGCAGGAAAATACCATGCAATCATTAGAAAAGATGTTTATCTCTGTATACTTACAGGGAAAGATAGTCTTTATGTATTTGGTGAAAAATAACCACAGGGAAGGTCTAGAAAGGTTAATGTGTTAATGGGTATCACATGAAGGATGTGGGTGAATGCCAGCAGAAATTGCTGGAAGGGCTGGGGCTCTCCAGAAGCAGGGTCAGAAGACACAGTGGTCTCTCAGTCTTCTGGCATCCTATGGAGAAGTGTATTTTGGCCAAGGTGCAGCTAGACGCCCTTGTGGACTGTGCTATAGCAGAGGGACCTCACCTCACCCCCCTCTTGCTCTCCTTTTTAATGGACCAAAGGGAGTGGCTTTGTCATTGGGTGACAAATACTTTGTATTCGAGTGCAGAGTAGTCTGTCATTTGGGGCGGCTCTTTAAAGACATCTCTGTGAAGCACCTGGAGTCTTTGAGGCCCCTGGCCCTGGGGGAAGTTGGTTTGGGCACAGCTCCCCCCTGCTGCAGGGAGTATCAGTCAAAGGTCCCGGAAGGCTCATCACCAGCAGCAGGAAAGAGTCCTAAGAATCAGCAGGTCTGCTTTCCGTTCTCATCCATCTAAGCGGCTGGCTTTTTCAGTCGTACAGTGCGGTATTGTGCCAGATGATCTCTAAGGACTCTTTGAGCTCTGAGTGTTTTAAGTTCCTAGTATTTTAATCACTGTCAATGGTAATTTCTGTTGTTACAAATGACTTGTAATTTTTCCTGGGGTTTCACTGGCTATGCTGGTGAGGTTTACTTGCTATAATATTATCAGTCCACTAGGGAGGCTCATCTCAGTATCAGGCAACACTTTGCCATTCTTCTCCCAATTCTTTTTCTTCCTAGGTTTTCTCTCTGCCTCTCAGGAGGTTTATATGGCTTAATTAATTCAGATCAGCCAAGTGCTTTTGAGACTATGTCTCGCTATGAGTAATAGCCCAATGGGAATTCAAATCACTCACAGGATTATTAGCAGAAGATGTTAGTCTTGCTGCTCATGAAACCTGCAGCCTATTAATTCTATTGTGCAATGTCTGCTCCTTGGGGGAAAACGCAGCCCAGGAGAACCCCCCTGAACTCCTGAGTCTTTTGCATAAATACTCCAGGGATTTGAGGATGTGCTTGAGGCTGGGTGAGGGCACTGGGAGAAATGACATTCCTTACAAGTATAAAACGAAGTTTTTGGAGGATTCATATTCTAGTTGGAGTGATTTTGGGGGGGGGGGGGGCAAATTTTCTGTGAGCCTTGGGGAAAATGCCTTTCTCCAGTTTCTGTTTCCTCTCTTTCACCAGATGGTGCGGTAGGTCACTCAGGCCCCTTAGGGTGAGGCAATTTAACCATCATCAGCTCCAACCAACCCCAAAGCACACTCACCAAGAAGAAGGTCTTGAGGGAGCTTAAAGTCATAGGTTTGGGGACAATCTGCTCTGATCTCCGGGAACTCTGTGGCTTTGGGCAGGCTGCAGACTTCAGACTTTTTTCCCCCCATCTGTAAATGGGGATAATAATATCTAATTCGCAGGTATCATGAGGATTAGGTGTGGTATTAAATAGTCAATGTATGTGAAGCTCTTAAGAGAGTGCTGGCCCATAGCAGCATCTGCTATGGCACGTGTGAATGCTTCATGCAGATGGCAATGGAGATGGCTGTTGTTCACTGAGTGCTTTTGATGAGCTAGGCTCTGTGCTTAAGCACTTTACATATATTATTTCATTTAATCCTCATAACAACCCTGTGAGGTAGCACTATTATGTCCCCATTTTAGAGATGAGGAAACTGAGGCATGGAGAGATGAAGGAACTTGTACAAGGTCACACAGTGAAAAAGTTTGATACCAGAGCCCAAGCTCTTAATCTATTAGGTTATATAGCAGTTTGCCTTTCCCTCCCCCTCTATAACTTCCCATGGGTCTTAGAATTAACTTTCTCCAATTATGAATCAGAAGAGAAGGAACATTTGTAGATGACCTGAAGAAAAAGTCCACACTGCCAAATTCTTAGTATCTTGTGATTCAAAGTAGAGAGGCTGCAAGACACCTCAATTCATCACTCTCTGTCTCCTCTGCCCCTTTCCCTCTCTGACTGACAGTTCCCATTTGAGCACCAAAATCGAGGGCTTGGCAATACTATTCATGTCTGAGAACTAATTCAAGTGGTTCTGATTTAATTTTTATCAGAGTCTATTCTGAAAAGCCTGGGATACCGTGTGCTCCAGAAATTAACTTCTGGTAGCTATGATGAAAAGAACAGGAATGATAAAGTGAAGCCAGTCAAGGAAAGTGCAGGGATTACTAGAATTCCTCATTTTGTGGGAGGTGCCATTCTTATTTTTACTCCCATAAAGTTTGAATGATTTCATAAGCATTGAAAAATATAATAAGAAAATGTACATTGATCATGGTTCTGCTACTATGCTGAGAAGCCACTGAGGCATGGAGATTTATTTATTTCCAGGTCTTCAACAGCTCTGATACAGTTGGGATATTTATAATAAACATATATGTTTCCCGGTTTTTTATTTAATAATATAACATGAACATTGCATTGTAAATTATTTGCAAGTATGCAAATGTAAATTTTTAAAAAATGTTTTATTATCCAGTTTTTAGAGAGAGGGAGACACAGAATTCGAAGCAGGCTCCAGGCTCTGAGCTGTTAGCACAGAGCCGGATGTGGGTCATAACCCACAAACCACGAGGTCATGACCTGAGCCCAAGTTGGCTGCTTAAACAACTGAGCCATCCAGATGTGGGGCACTTAATTATAATGTCAGCAAATCTGTCAGTATTTTATTTTATGGTTAGTGCTTAAAAAATTTTTTTTTTAATTTTGAGAGAGAGAGAGAGAGAGAGAGAGCGAGCAGGGGAGAGGGGCAGAGGAAGAGAGAGACAATCTTAGACAGGATCTATGCTCAGTGCAGAGCCTGCAGCAGGGCTCAATCCCACAACCCTGGGATCATGACCTGAGCCAAAATCAAGAGTCCGACGCTCAACCAACCGAGCCCCCCAGGCACTCTATGGTTAGTGCTTTTTATTAAGAAGTTGTTTTCTAGTCCAAAGTCATGAGATAGTCCTATATTTTCTTTTCAAATTCTTTTAAGTGACTTTGACATTTATGGTCTTAATATACCAGGAATTTATTTTTGTATATAGTAAGAGATAGGAATTCAATTTCATGTTTTTCCCCATGGATACTAAGTTATCCCAGCACCACTTATTGTAAAACTTATCGTTTCTCCATCATATACTACTTTTATCATATATCAGATATCCATATATAAGTAGGTCTGCTTCTAGGTGCTTTGTTAATTCCCTGGTGACATTGTCTCTTCTTGCTTAATATCTTGATATCTCTGGTGGAGCAAACTCTTTTACCTTGATCTTCAAGAATGTTTTGGCTATTTTTTGCATTTTTACATGAATTTGAGCATCTGCTTGTCAAGTCCTACCAAATACATATAGAATTTTTAATCAGAATTTGCATTAAATCTATTGATCAATTTGAGGAATTTACATATTTACAATATACAGTCTTTCAATCCATGAATCTTCTCTATCTCTCCATTTATTTAGATATTCTTAATGTATTTTAATTAAGTTTGTGTAGTTGCCTCTGTTAAAGTCTCACACATTTTTGCGAGGGACTTAAAATCCCATTGTAAATTATATTTAATTTTTTTCTGTTTCTTTGAATGTATCAAAACATCATTGATTTCTATGAATTGATTTTGTGTCTGATCTTTGCTAACATCTGTATTAGTTAAAAAGATTTATAGAATTGTTTGAATTTCTAAGACACAATTACATTATCTGTGAATAATGACAGTTTTGTTTTTCTTTGCCCAATACTTGTTATTTTGATTTCCCTGCTTTTCCACACTGGCTAGAACCTTCCACACTGGTCTAATGTTGAATAGATGCTGTAGTTGCTGGCATCCTTGTCTTCTTGTTCCCATTTCAAAAGGAATGCATTCGATAGTTCACATGTAGAAAAACATTTACTGTAGTTTTTTTTTTCAAATAAACTTTTCAGATCAATAGAGTATCCTTCTATTTTTATTTTGCAAAGAGTATTTTTTTTTTTTTTTGGTCATAAAATGACATTGAATTTTGTCAAATGCTTTTTTGTGCAACTATTGAAATGATCATTGTGAATTTTTTCCACTTTATTAATGTGATGTTATTTTAATTGATTTTCTAATGACAAATCAATTTCATATTCCTGGATTAAATATAACCTGCTGGATTTATTTTGCTAATATTTCATTTAAAAAGTTTGCATACATGTCCATGAATGATATTAACCAGAAAGGTTTTTTTCTCTCATTCTTCTCAGGTTTCAGAATCATGGTTATATAAGTCTTATTATATATTCTGAAAAATTTGGGGCATGATGATATTATTGACTTTACCAAAAGTTCAGTAAAACTTGCCAGTAAAGTTAATAGATCTGGGTTTTGAGAAAGAGATTTTTGACTTCTGATTTAATTTCTTAAAGGTTATAGGGCGTGTTCTAGCTTTTCTTTTCTTTTTTTAATGTATATTTTTTAAATTTTTTTTTTATATATTATTGTCAACTTGGCTAACATACAGTGTATACAGTGTGCTCTTGGTTTTGGGGGTAGATTCCTGTGATTCATTGCTTACATACAACACCCAGTGTTCATTACAAGTGCCCTCCTCACTGCGCATCACCCATTTTCCCCTCTCCCCTGCCTCCCCATCAACCCTCAGTTTGTTCTCTGTATTTAAGAGTCTCTTATGGTTTGCCTCCCTTCCTCTCTGTTTGTAACTATTTATTTTTGAGAGAGAGAGACAGAGCGCAAGTGAGGAAGGGACAGAAAGGGAGGGAGACTCAGAATCTGAAGCAGGCTCTAGGCTCTGAGCTGTCAGCACAGAGCCTGACGTAGGGCTTGAACCCACAAACTGTGAGATCATGACCTGAGCCTAAGTAGGATGCTGCACCAAAGGAGCTTCCCAGGCACCCCTAGCTCTTCTTGAGTTAGTTTGGTAAGTTATATTTTTCAAGGAGTTGTCTATTTCATATAAGTTTTCAAATTTGCTGGCATGATATAGTTAAAAATATACTCCTATTACCTTTTCAAGGTCCACAACATCATAATTATGTCCCACTTTTCATTACTCATATTGCTTGTTTGTGCTTTCTCATTTTTCATCTTAATCATCTTATCAAAGCTTATCAATATTATTAATCTTTTCTAAGAACAACTGTTTTTCTTGGCTCATCTTCTCCAGTACATTTTTTCCCACTGTTATCTTTGTTTTCTTTTTTTCTACCTTCTTAATTTTAGGTGGGCATCTGGGTTCTAACTACTTAGATTCTGCAGTGCCTTAAAGAAAGCAGTTATGAACTTTCCCCTTCAGATTCTTTTTCAGGTTTGGGCTTGATTCTTCCCTTTGTTTATTTTATTTTATTAAAAAAATTTTTTTAATGTTTTATTTATTTTTGAGACAGAGAGAGACAGAGCATGAGCAGGGGAGGGGCAGAGAGAGAGGGAGACACAGAATCTGAAGCAGGCTCCAGGCTCCGAGCTGTCAGCACAGAGCCCGACGCGAGGCTTGAACTCATGAACCGTGAGATCATGACCTGAGCTGAAGTTGGACGCTTAACCGACTGAGCCACCCAGGTGCCCCTCTTCCCTCTGTTTAGAAGGGCATAGAGCTTGTGCCCCTCTGCACCTAGATGGGAAAAGAATTTATGTCTGGAGTTTCTTTCTGTATTTTCTGGCCACTGGCTAATATTCTGATGCTATATGTAACAGTCTATCCCTCCATCTTCTGTGCACACAACTATCTCATTTTCGGCTTGTTCTTTGCATTTTGGCAATTGATCATAGTATACTTTGATCAGAGTATTGCTAATTTGACCACTATAACCATGACTCCAGTGCCTGGTAGACTAGAGAAGAAGGCTTTGTGTGGGCATATTAGCTGTGATCTACAAAAGGAAAGATTGAGCAGCTCTCTCTTCACTTCTGGGCAACACCCATCCATAAGGAGCTCGTGAACCACCTACATCAAACATTTTCCCTCCATCATCTCACAGAACCACCGAATAATTATAGAGTCTTTCTTACCTTTATATGACACTTCCTGCCATGTGACCAAATATTAATCTTAGGAATTTAAAGCATTTTGAAATATTATTCTTGAGAATATATGTGTGGGGCTTGTGCTCCCAGCTTATGGCTGGGGTCTGGGTTACAGGAGGGCACTGACTCATTTCTCTCAGCTGAAGTTCCGGGCCAGAAACCAGGGAGAAATCATTGTACCGGAAATCTGCATCCCATTTACAAACTTCCTCAACCTGAATGTGTGGAAAAGGGTTTAGGAAAAGAAGGCGGTGTGAATTCATTAGTCGGTGTGAATAGACCTGTGATGGGCAGAGCTCTGTCCACAGAATCCCATTGTTCCTTAACCTCTTGAAGCTTCTTCTGGAGCACTGGATCTTGTGGGAACTGTGTTTGGAGCAGGGCCTTCCTGTTCCAGAATCTGAGACAACTTGGCACAAAGACTTTCTCACATGTGCTATCCCCAGTCCCTCCAATGTTCTGTGACTCTGGAAATGATAGAGGGTAATTTAATAGGAGACACTTTGAAATAAGAAAAAAAAAGTTGCCCTGCAAAAACTTTCAGAAAGTTCAGATCATTTCCAAGAGGTTAGAGACTTAATCACTTGTGTTAAAATTATAAAAGCTTCAGTCAAGAGGTTTGACATATTCCTTCACTGGCCTCAGCTTCACAAACACATGAATAGTGTGATTTTCTCCATTCATCTCGTGTAGTGCTCTGGGAATGGAGCTGTGTTCCAGGACCCACGGGTCCCAGGAACACCCAGCAGCATCAGCAGATGCCACCTATACCAGCCATATGGCACTTGTTTTTCAAAACCATTGCCTCAAATTGAAACTCAACAAATATTTCTTAGGGATGTACATTGTGCTTGGTTTTGTCACTGTGGAAGTGAGCAGGACATGCTTCCTGCCCATAGGGAAACCACAGTATGGGAGGGAGATAGAAATGTCAACAGATAATTACCACTGAATATGAAAGTGCTAGAAAGAGGGTAAGTGCAGAGTCCTGTGAGAGGTCAGAAAAGAGTAACTGAGTGGGGGTCTCTCCTATGTGCTTCTACAGGTCCACTTTTGTGCTCTTCTTTACTCTACGCTTTGCCCTGGGATGCTGACCTGCATGAGCCATATCAATAGATTCCCTTGTCTCCCAGCCTCTGGTTGCATTGGTCTATTACAGGCAGCAGTAGATGACAGGGTTAGAGAAGGAGAACGAGTCGGGTATTTATTCCCCTGGCTTCCTCCCTGCACTGTGGCTTTGGGCTGGCTGCATCCCTCCGACAAGACTTACAGCTCCACTCAAGGCTGCCCTCTCCTTAGGACTCTCTCACACCATTTCCAACAACCACTCCTCCCTTAGCCTGTCACACCTCTGGTGGTAACAGTCCTGCTCTTAATACCCTGTGTGCTGCAGTAGCCCTTGTATTTTCCCCATAAATTGCTCATCCCTGAGTAAATAATCCTCTATTAAGTCTTTGTCAAATCATCTTTATTTGACTGTGTCAGTATTTCTTTCTAGGTCCATGGCTGATATATCTAATCTTGTTGGGATGGGGCAGTATGTGGGACCCAGCCAGGAGACTTGATAAAGGAGATAATATTGAAGTTAGGATTTAAAAGCTAAATAGAATTTTATCTAATGGTAAGTTAGCTTTAATATTTTACAATCAAAAGGCAGTAGTTAATACATCCCCAGGCACAATCTCTCCATACTATAAGTTTTACTTCTCATCAGAAATTCTCTATTTGTTAGGAAGGACTCTTATAAACAAACAAACAAAATTCCCTAAGAATAATGATAGCTGTTCTTTTGGTGTTTGTTATTTGAAACAGTTTTATATTTTATAATGCAGAACACTTACCTTTAAAATGAATTGGCATTTAATTAATCCCAGTAGCACCTATGTAAAGTTAAAAATAGTACACATATGTGTGAAATGCTTTTATTCAGTCAACAGATGATGCTTGGCTCATGTATGGATTTAAGAATCACTTGAAAAAATTTTGTGGCTTCTCTCTGAGGGGTCCATGGCCAAGCTCAAGAACCATAGGTCTAGGCAGAGTCTCCATATCCCTCCTTTTTGGTACTGCACACCTTCCTGTGCACAGGCATCCAAATCACTGAATGTTAGAGCTGGAAGAAGAATATACAATTTACTGAATCCAATCACTATTTTACAGGCAAGGAAATGAGGGTGAAATTACAATCTCAAGATTTCAAATAGCTAGTTAGTGGCTGAGTCAACAGTAAAACTTGGGTCCCTTGCCTCCCAGTCTAGAGCTTTTTCTGTTACTAAAAATTAAAAATTGTCATTCTCCTAAGGTAACATTTTGTGCCAAAATTTTGATCTCTCAGTGTCCTCCAGATTGAGCAGATGGGAAACATTTCCTTTCTCTCCTCACCCTCCCACTCCCTGCTCATTCTAAGGCAGTAAGTCCTGAAATGGCATGGACCAAGTCCTACACCATGGGAACAGTGGGCATGACGAGGCTTAGCCCACTTCAGATTAAGGGCAAAAGTGGCCATCTACTCCCTACCCCTAACCCCAAAGACCACAGGGATTTAAGTCAGCTATGGGCATAACAGGTTAGTGTGGGGCCTAAAAATGGGGAGAACTCCTGGGTATGAGGCCAATTGGCTAGCCTATAAAGCTCTAGAAAAGACCACAGGTAGACTTCTATTAACAGCCATCCTATGTCTGCATGGCATTTCACAACTCAAGTGTGCATTCTCATCCCATGATCCTACCTGTGTTCTCTGAAGTGTAAGTACTTCTCGAGAAGTAACCTGGCCAATGGCATCTGGCCAGAGCTCAGAGCTGCTATCTCCTTGTCATTCACAGGCTGCCACTCCACCAGCATCCATGAGACACCTCAGGGGCTTGAAGATGGAACTTTGCCCACCAGATAAAAGAACACTTGCTTTTATATTTTCGTTCCTAAGACCAGAAAACTGAGATTTGACCAGTCAGTGGTTAGCATCCTAGACCAGGAGGGTTCTAGACAGATAGTGAGCAAGTTTAGAGAACAGAGGAGTCCTCACAGTGAAAAGATCCAGACTTTTCTCTGCAATCAGAAGCATCTATATTTGAAAAATGTCATAGCCCATTGAAAAATAAATAGCACTAGAATTCTAAGAAATGTCCCCATCTTAGAATGTTCTAAGTGTGAAAGGAACTTGGTCCTATGGAAGTAGTAGTGGATGTTTGTTTTATATGCCAAGAGTTACTTCAGACATACAATTTGAATGAGATATGCTGCATTCTTATAGTTCTCAGTCTTCTGGTCACTGCTCGATGGCCAGAGCTAGACATTTGATCCAAGTGGAGCCAATCATACTACCTGTCCCACTGCCATACCCACTGATTTTTCTGGGAATGGGCTCTTGACCCAAGATGGATCAATTAGAACCCTTTCCTGGGATTGTTTTTTGGTCATGTGTGGTGACAAAGTTGGTTGGGTGCTGCTAATAGTCATGTTTCCAGTGACTTGGAGAAGACTAAGAGAAGAAAGCTGGCATACTGAGAGAGGCTGAGCTGAGAACTCAAGGGGATGTCCTAGTAGCAGTTTCTTCCTGGTTTTAGTTGACTTTCAGCCAGGAATGTCAACGATTCAGTCCTATAAGTTAAAAAAAATTCCATTTGTCACTTGCAACTAAAAGAATTATGAGTAATTCTGTTGTGGCATAAAAATGGTTAATTTCTTGAAAATAAGCTTCACATATTATTCATTTTAAACTCTCCAGTGTCTAGTGTCACTCAGTGATTTTCTCTGAGTAATCCCAGAGGAATATATTTTAAAATATAGATTTAGTCTCTATGATTCCAGGCCCCAAATGTATGTTGAATGTCTATATCCAGATCTATAAGGGAAAAACTACATAGTGAAATATCCTAGAGAATTTAGTATAATTCCAGGAAACATTTTATATTTAAGAAATGCCTTCAGAATTCTAGATCTGGAATTACTATTGAGCAGGCAGGGTAAACCCTGAATAGGATCAGAGCCAAGCTAAGAGAACAGTTGAGAGCTAGAAAACTAGGAGCCTGATGTTCTTCCAGACCAAGGAGGCAAGGAGATCATGGCATTTATAAGGGAACCAAATCCTAGGATGAGAACTCACCTAGGTCTGAAGGATTTTTAGCAGAGAGGAGGTTGGGGATGGAGGGGGAGTAGGAGCCACTGTCCAAGTAACCAGCTCCTGAGTTTCACTTTCTTCTTGGTCTCTTCTCACATTCATTTGTTTCTTTCCTTCATTCAGATGCTCTTCAAGTAACTATTATGTGCCAGGTGCTATTCCAGTGCTGCCATGATAGCTTCCTGGCTCCTCTTTTTATCCCTGATTGAGGGATGAGATTCTTTGAGGTTCCAGTGAGATGGTCTGAATGCGATAAGGGGTTGAGG
Organism: Panthera leo; assembly: GCF_018350215.1. Classification (NCBI taxonomy): domain Eukaryota; kingdom Metazoa; phylum Chordata; class Mammalia; order Carnivora; family Felidae; genus Panthera; species Panthera leo. The sequence goes on along the minus strand of NC_056691.1, from coordinate 54,961,036 downwards.
AAGGGCAGGCAGTCATTTTGTGGTGGGGGAGGTGGAGCTGAGTGGGGAAGAGGTGAATCTGTCCAATGCAGCAGGATCCCGGCTACTAGCTGAGCCCTACACTAGGCCAGGGGTCCTTGGAAGGCAGAGTGCTCAGAGCAAGGCAAGGGTATGAGACATTATAGCATTTTGAAACTTTCAAGGACCTAAGGGGGAAAAATGTGTTCTCCTCTTAGCCTTGTTCTCCAGAGTGCATTTTTCTCCAGGACACAGTCTATGGAAATATTCTGCTTGTTTTCAGTTTGCCTTTTGTGTGAATCTGCTGATCTTCAGTGGACTCACAACCTCATAACTTAATCTTATTTGGTGATTTCCAAGCAAGTAAAGAAGATGAGGAGAGACTTGTGTGCAGTTATGTTTTCTACAACAAATCTCTAAAGAGCCTATCCAAAAGAAGTCCAATGAGTTTAAAGTGGATACACAGTAATAATGCAAAAGGTTTATTATCTTAAGCTATGAAAATAAAGCATAGTTCACTTATCAAGATAAAACAACCTTTACCTGATTCACAAAGGAAACATAGATGCATAATGGACTACCACCACGATAGTCCTGTATTGGATATTATTATGTCCAACAGCCCTGCAGAAAAACCTGCCTTGGGGCACCTGGGTAGCTGAGTGGTTTAGACATCTGACTCTTGGTTTCAGCTCAGGTTATGATCTCACTGTTTGTGGGTTCAAGCCCTGCATCGGGCTCCGCACTGCCATTGCAGAACCTGTTTGGGATTCTCTCTCTCTCTCTCTCTCTCTCTCTCTCTCTGCCTCTCCTTTACATGTGTGCACTCTCTCTCTCAAAATAAATAAATAAACTTAAAAAAGAAAAAAAGACAAACCTCAGTCTTATGGGTAGGTTTCTCTAAATTTAGACTGCAATTCTAGAAATGAGCTTCATTCAAGTGCTAAAGAGGTCTATGGCATTATTATGATGGTGTTATTTAATGGTAGAAAAAGAAAATTATAATAGAAAAATATTTATTGGTTTGAAATCAAGTATTTAGGTATAGAGAGACATTTTCTGGGACAAGACCTATGTTAAATTAGGTATTTAATAAATTAGATATCCAATATAGGTAATAAATAAGTTTACTTAATACAAAGAGATTTGTATTTAATACCAGTTAAGTATTTGTGGATACTCTATAGCAGTGGTCCTTAACTCTTAGGGTCATGTGTCCCTTTGGAGATATCTACACACATTGATGCAATTTTACATACAATTTCAGGACTTAACGAGTTTGTAGAACTCCTGTCATCCTCTAGGTCAAGAACCTTTGCTCTACAGGATCCTACAGTTTAAAACAGTTGTGAAATGTACTATAAAAGACTTAGTTTGGGATTCTGGTAATGGTAGACTAGTGTGTTGCCAACCAAATTTCCCTTTGGAAAAAAAAAAATTATTTCCTTTGAACAAAAAAAGAGCATTGAAGGCTTTGGAGAGGTATGAAGATAGCCAGGGCTGGACGAAATTCTGGATAGAAGGGAAACTCACTGAGATGAGCCTGATATTCTAAACTGCTTTTCTCTTCAAGGCATTTCTTCTTGATTCTGGAGCAGCAAGGACAGAGAGCTTGAGAAACCAAGCATCAAGGCACTTGTAAGGGGCAGAGAATTTGAGCAGAACTTTCATGAGTTTCTCATGGTGGTGGTGGGGTGGGGGATGAAAATGGGAGTTTAGGGCTACAGAGACCACAGTAAATCAAGAGGCCAAAATCCTGCAGGGAAGTGAGACCATCTGAACCACTTCTCCCCTTGAGGTATTCACTGATTGGAAAGTGGTAAAGTTTTCCAGACTTTTTCCTGTGGTTGATTTCAAGCTTCATAGCATTGTGGTCTGAAAGTATGCCTTTTGTAGCAACATGGATGGAACTGGAGAGTGTGATGCTAAGTGAAATAAGCCATACAGAGAAAGACAGATACCATATGGTTTCACTCTTATGTGGATCCTGAGAAACATAACAGAAACCCATGGGGGAGGGGAAGGAAAAAAAAAAAAAAAGAGGTTAGAGTGGGAGAGAGCCAAAGCATAAGAGACTGTTAAAAACTGAGAACAAACTGAGGGTTGATGGGGGGTGGGAGGGAGGGCAGGGTGGGTGATGGGTATTGAGGAGGGCACCTTTTGGGATGAGCACTGGGTGTTGTATGGAAACCAATTTGACAGTAAATTTCATATATTAAAAAATAAAAATAAATAAAAAAAAAAAAAAAAAAAAAAAAGAAAGTGGTAAAGTTCCTCAGTAGAGCTTTCTCACAGTGTTGGGGAGATGCAAATCGGATTTCAGGGTCTTGCAAGGAGAAGAGACCCTGATAAACAGTCCAAGATGCTAGCTGGGATCTTCAAGTACCATATCCATGGAGTAAGAACAAACCAGAAATGGATCAGGCTGTACAAAACTGCAGCGCAGTCCCGAGTTAAAGTGATCTACCCTAGTCTGTCTGCCAGAAGTGAAAGCCTTATCCAGAGGCTCTACAATTGTTTTTTACAGACAATATTTGGAATTAAATTTTAAAAGTACTGGACATACCCCTGACTAACTTCAGGGCTTGCTGCTTCGTCACTTTATGTTCAAGACTGTGAACCAAGAGGCTGGAAGTTCCTAACCTGCTTCCTGCTGTTACCCTGGTTACCTCTAGGGAACCTAACAAGCTTGCCTCTGTAGTGACTGGCCTTGTAACTGAAGCATAATGTAACCAATTCTCTAATTCTGAACTGTTTGAAATTTGATTCCACCAAAATGACATCATTTTGACATCAAAAATGACATCAATGAAACTGGGGCATTATGAAGGATTCCTGACAAAAAGAAAAATAGTTTTCATGGAAGACTCCTTGGTTATCAACTCATGCTTGAATCACATCCAAGCTTATACCCTCTCACTGCAGCATTATTATGGATTTTAGAACTCAGGACAAGTGCCGAAAACCTGTGGACATCCTGGTCCTAAACTCTTCTCCCTAAACTCTGGGGCCATGGCATCCTGTACTGCTTCTTGCTCTTTCTTTGCCTTCTATCTTGTCAAATGCACAAGTTATGTTATGATGATGTGATTAGTGACGCAGATATTATACACATTGACTCTTCTGTGAGAAAGCCAAGTGGGTGTCTCAGGTCATCCTGCGCAGGGTCTCCTTCACAGATACTGTATTTCTGCTAGGACATTTGAGAAGTACAGAAACCTTCCTTTTGCTGACTTGCAAACAGCATACCCTTTGGCAAAACAGAGTGTCCACAGGTCCTTGACAAGGAGCTTTCAACAGCCTGGAGGTTTGAACGATTCCATTGCAGTTAGCAGGGGGCCCAGATGATGAAATCTCTACCCAAATGCCAAGACTCTCACACTCGAGGAAGCTTCAGGGAAAATGTATATACACTTGATCTTAGCCAAAAAGCCTAGAAGAGACTCAGGGAAAATCTATATAACACGGCATTTCTTGGGGCACCTGGGTGGTTCAGTCTGTTGAGCGTCTGACATCGGCTCAGGTCACGATCTCACAGCTTGTGGGTTTGAGCCCCACATTGAGCTCTGTGCTGACAGCTGCTGAAGCCTGCTTCAGATTCTCTGTCTCCCTCTCTCTCTGCCCCTCCCCCACTCATGTTCTGTCTGTCTGTCTCTCTCAAAAATAAATAAACATTAAAACATTAAAAAAATTTTTTAATGTTTTCATTTATTTTTGAGACAGGGAGAGACAGAGCATTAGCAGGGGAGGAGCGGAGAGAGAGGGAGACACAGAATCTGAAGCAGGCTCCAGGCTCTGAGCTTTCAGCACAGAGCCCGACACAGGGCTCGAACTCATGGAGTGTGAGATCATGACCTGAGCTGAAGTCAGACGCTCAACCAACTGAGCCACCCAGGCGCCCCAAAAATTTTTTAAAAAAAGATTGTATCATAACAAATTGAATACAAAAGCAGGTATGAGAATACACCTGTGTTCTTTTAAAGTAGATATTAAAGAGATTACAAAAAAAAAATGTATGTCAATACCACCCTGGTGCCCACAACTTGGTTTCAAATACCATTTTCTAGGGGCACCTGGGTAGCTCAGTCAGTTGAGCGTCCAGCTTTGGCCCAGGTCATGATCTCGCAGCTCGTGAGTTCAAGCCCCACATCAGGCTCTGCACTGATGGCTGAGAGCATGGAACCTGCTTCAGATTCTGTGTCTCCCTCTCTCTCTGCTCCTTACCATTCTCTCTCTCTCTCTCTCAAAATTAAATATTAAAAAAATCAAAACAAAACAGAAGAAAACAAACAAAAAACCCAGCATTTCTTTTGCAGCCCCTAAAAGCAAGAGGAAAACCACCAATATTAATGGAGTTCTGGTTGGGTAAATTCCTGGCACTAGGAAGACTTAGCCCATCATTTGACATCATAGACTTTTCTACACACAGAACATCACTCCAGTTATCTAGGTAGACTACTACACCCAAATTTTGTGTGCCTTGTCTAGTGGAAAGACAATATTTTATGGGTATATGTGTGGGTATTTAAAAGAAGAATTACAGCATTTGAAGTACCCAAATGAAGTACAGATCCTCACCCTGCTACGTGCACGTGCGCACGCGCGCGCTCACACACACACGCACACACACACACACACAGTTTGAACTCTCTGGGGATTCTGTTTCTCTCTCTGTTCTGTAGAAGAATAACTAGCTGTGTATGACAGGACAAATATAGACTCCACAGCCAGACGAACCGGCACTGTGATTCAGTTACTTCCCTCAACTTGGCAAGTGACTTAACCTCTCCAAGCCTCCATTTCCTCATTGGTAAAATGGGGATAATTAGATCTACCTCACAAGATTGTTCCAAAGTTTAAATGTACAAAAGTAGATGGAACTTCTCCTGGTGCACAGTGGGAGTTGAGTCAACGTAGCTGTTATGACTGTTGTTAGGTGGGCTGGCATACTCTTTGTCTCTCCATACTTTTGCCTTGGCCTGCAGAGTAGGCATTTTGCTGACAGACATCATGGGGAGAAGGCCCCTGCCTGTCTCTTCCCCCTCACTTTCCTCTTCTGGCAAGGGTGACTTACCGGATTGAAGAGACTCACAGAGGAAAAGTTTCTGCTGATCTTGACCCAATCTGTGAGGACTGCCTACCCAAGACCATGCACATTCTCTTTTTCTGCTTCAACTTTACTTTTTGTAAACACACCTGGGTTAAGGGTAGCCCCAGAGCACTGTTTCTCAGCCTCACTTGCACACTGGGATTACCTGGGAGCTTTTAAGTATGTACTAGTGCCTGGTCTGACCTCAAGATTCCGAGGCAATCGGTATTGCCTAGGCCTCAGAGGTTTTAAAAGCTCACATAATTCTAACCTGCAGCCTGGTTGGATATCACTATTTTAGAGGCAGCCTAGAGACTTTCTCTATCTGTGATTCTTTCCTGCAATCTGTGGGTGTTAGATGCTCTGTGACACTCCACACTGTAGGTTGGGGAAGTACCTATTCTGCAGACCCAGCTGTCTCACATCAGAACCCCACAAACAGACCTGGAAGTATGTAGTGGGAGGCATCTTCTTTAAATAGCTTCACTTTTAAATCCAGCTTGACCAGTATTAAAGCTGACACTATTCTTAAAAAAAATTTTTTTTTAATGTTTATTTATTTATGAGAGAGAGATAGAGACAGAGTGCAAGCGGGGGCGGGGGGGGGGGGACGGGGGCAGGGAGACAGAGAGAGGGAGACACAGAATCCAAAGCAGGCTCCAGGCTCTGAGCTGTCAGCACAGAACCCTATGTGGGGTTTGAACCCATGAGCCGTGAGATCATGGCCTAAGCCGAAATGGGATGCTTAACCCATTGAGCCACCCAGGCTCCCCAAAGCTGACACTCTTCTTGCCTTGCCTCTGTTCTCAATACCAGTGGGCCAGAGTATGATTAAATCATCTCCCTGATTTTCCACACTGCTTTTAATGATGGTAATATTAACCTATGCCCTTGGCACATGCATGTCTGTTTCAGTCTGTGGATTTGCTTTCTGCTCCATCCTTTCAAAGTTTTATACCGTAGCCTCTGGCATTTTCACCTGGTTCTTCATACCTCAAGATACCACTTGAAGGAAGAATTCCCTGGCTTATGGGTAGACTGGTGATGGATATCTAGATAACAGAGATTTTTACTTAAATTTGTCTACAAGCCATTTTCCAGCAGAGCAAATTCAGAATCTCTGATGACATGATGAAAATACCTTTAACAAGCCAAGCAGGTTATGATGTGTCATTGTGGGTGTACCTTTGATGTCCAACTGAAATAAAAGACTGGGCCTTTTATCAGTCCTGAAAACTTGAATCCCTGTTTGGACACCTTTAGTGTCAGCTTAGCATCTTGTCCCTATTTATCAGGAAGAGAGATGGCAGAGGACTAGTCCTAGGATTTCCAAAGGACTCAACACAGAGGCATTTAAATGCCATATGTCAATATCATCCTTGACTCCTGGGTCTCTGACCCATGTATTGACACTTGCTTTGCCGGGCTCTCTGAATTATTTTCTTTCCAGCAAGGGTTACTGGCCCTCTGCCTACAGACTATATAACAGTAGTTATAACTTTGCTTCTTGATCCATGTGTCCCTTCATGGGTCCCTGTGTGTTTTCAAGATGGGCAGCAAGCTAGAACAACACCCTGTTCCTAACTAGAAAGTTGTTGAAGGAGAGTTGTTCTGGGGAGGGGTGCTGGCAGGGAGTTGGGAAGGGGGCAATCATGACGGATGGCCTTTCAGCTCTGCAAGTGGGAAATGCTGCTACATGGCTGGACAAGAATGTCTTGGTTTTTCTGGATCCCCCAAAGGAAATAGAAGAACCCCACTGTAAGGAGGAGGTCATTCCTGTAGGATGGATTCCCTGCCCTAAGCTCTCCTCATCCTGTTCTGTTGAATTCCTAAGTTCTGTTGGGCTGTGAAGACGTAACTTGGATTCATAAAGTAAACTTGTCTGAATATGTGCCTTGGCATGGAGAAAGGGTAGAGGAACTTTGTCTCTAAGTACCATGAAATGGTCTTCTCTATCCATGAGTTAATAAGGTAATTATCAAAGTATGGTCCTTTGGATCAGTAGCATCAACATCACCAAGAACTTGTTAGAAATTCAAATTATCAGGTCCAATCCCAGAGCTACTAAATCAGAAATTATAGGTGTGGGGCTCAGTAATTTGTGTTTTGCAAAGCCCTCCAGGTGATTCTGATGTACTTACTCTATAAGGTGAGAACCACTGGTCTAATTAAAAACACAGATGGAATGTGATTTATCTGCTAGGTGGTTCACTGTCCAGGTGAGTGATGATTGGTTAATAAAGTTGAAAAATTCCTATCCCTTAGAAGCCAGAAAAAGGAGCTGGAGAACAGGAAGTTCTTGCATCTTCCCTTAAGAATGTTTCTAGCAGTTCTGTTGGCCCAGATCCCTTAAGGAATCAGTTCTAAGAAGACTGTTCCAATCCCCTTTTCCGGATAGAGATATTAGGACCTTCCTGAGGCTTATCGAACCTGGGGATGTGTGATTTTCTGACCTAGAGTTTGCCTAGGGGAATGGACTCTCTGCCATCTTGGAGGAATCATGTAGCTGGGTAAGGCTCGATTGAGACTATCATGAAATGAGTGGTCCCAGGAGGTCCACTTTTCCTGAAGGTTTCATGTAGCAGAAAGAGCATGAGATTTGGAGCTAACACATCTGGATTCACACCTAGGATCGGCTGCTTACTAGCTGTGGGAACTTGTATTTAATCTCTGAGTCTCACTTTTCTTATCTGTGAGATGAAGATAATAATAATCCTTCCTGAGATTTTTGTGAGGATTAAATAAGATAATGGGGGTGTCTGGCTGGCTCATTTGATGGAACTTGCAACTTTTGATCTCAGGGTTGAAAGTTAGAGCCCCACGTTGGGTGTAGAGATTATTTAAATCTTTTTAAAAATAAGATAATGGAAGTAAAATGACTATATATAAAATGCCTTGTGCCAGTAGGGTTCTCAGTAAATGCTAGGTTGTTTTGTTAGTAACTATCCCTCCAAACTTCCAGGACTTTACTGTGGAGGTAACCTGGGAAGGCCTGTGATAAAGGAACCATTAGCAAGACCCCACAAACCCTCCACATCTCTGTACTCTTACTTGTATGGTTCTTGACATGTGGTTTATCAACCAATTATAGTCTAAAGATGGGAGGTCTCCACAAAATTTCCTGTCTTATTCCTAGAGCAGAGTCTATTTTGTCCAAGGCTGCTATGATTGTAGACATAATTGATAATCAGATTAACCCCTTGCATAGGAATTTATCTCCCCCAAAAAACCTTTTTAGAATTAGAGTTGGTGACCATCTGAAGATAGCTTCATTGAGTGTTATTCTTTTTATCTGTTTCAGATGGTTCTTAAGTTTTGATGGTTGAAATAGCTCAACTATCTCATTATCCAAAGCAGTGGTTCTCAACTGGGGGAAATATCTAGAGACATTTTGGGTTGTCACAGCGGAGGAGGGGCCTCTATTAATATCAGATGGATAGAGGCCAGAGATGCTGATCCTACAGTGCACAGGTACATGCCTGTCTAAATGCCTGGGTACACTATCTCCCCATGGGCTGGGAATAGAACCCCCAAGAATGTAATTCTCTTGTCTAAGGGATAACTCCACAGAATTCCAAGAATGACCCCATTGATGCCTCTGAGGCTATCTTATTGTTATGGGTTGAGCTGTGACCCTCAAAGAGATATGTTGAAGTCCTAACTACCAGTACCTCAGAATATGACCTTATTTGCAAATAAGATCTTTCTAGGAGTAATCACGTTAGAATAAGGTCATTTGGGTGAGCTGTAATCCAATATGACTAGAGTCCTTATAACAAGAGGAAATTTATACACAGAAATAGACATGCACATAGGGTGAATGTCATGTGATGATGAAGGCAGAGATCATGGTAATGCAACTATAAGCCAAAAAACACCAAAGATTGACGACAAACCACCAGAAGCCAGGAGAGGGAATAGATTTTTCCCTCCTGGCTCTTGGGAGGAAACACCCTGCTGTTACCTTAAACTTGGACATTTAGTCTCTAAAACTGTGAAGAAATACATTTTTGTTGTTTTTTAAGCTAACCTGTTTGTGGTACTTTGTTACAGCAGTGCTAAAAAATGAATACACTTGTGAAACAAACTGTGAGGCTGCTAACCATCACTACCACACCCCTATCCCTGAGCTGTCCTCCCTGTGGTCCACACAGACAGAACTCCTATCAGTGGTACCCATCACTGGTCCTGAAGTAGTTCGGATCTCACTGCTGTAGCTGTTGCCATCTGAAAAGGATCCAGGCCAAGGCCGTGCTGAGCTGCTCCAGAAGCATAGCCTTAGTTGGCAAATAGGCTACACCACAACTGCTTCAGAAATTACTGCTGGTGCTTTAGCAATGGCCAACCTGCCCTCCCACACCTTACAGCTGCCAGTGCCTTCCCCCTCAGCTGTCTTTCTTCCTTGATGCTGTTGCCAAAGGCTGTCCCTGGCTCAGCAACCCCTCCTCACTGTGCCAGGCTCTCTCAGGAGTTTCACCACCACCCAAAGACCCATAGATTTCAAGCTTACTTGCTACATTCCCCACCCCCTGCTGTTAGGAGAAACCCTCTTCTTTATGGGGGATGGGTTATAGCCCCACATGCTTAGCAAGCAGAGGCTGGGTCTTCTGGGTTTACAGCTCTGTATTTGAGATTGCAGATATTACTATTGGAATTAATATAGAGGAGCAGACCCAAGGAGAACCCCACGTGTTACCAGTTATAGCTACATAGAAATATTAATAGGCTTAATTTGGGGGGCACTGGCTATATGCTAAGCACTTAATGTATATGATTTAATTTAATTCATATGATATGATAATGTATATGATTTAATTTAATTCACACACACAAAAAAAACAACACAGGAAAAGAATTACTATTCCCATTTGTTGGTGAGGAAATGGGATCAGAGAACTTAAATAACTTGTCCAGAGTTATACAGTAAATAGAAGAGTTAAAATTCAAACTGAAGTATGGCTGACTCCAATGCCTACCTTCTTTCCGGGTTAGGTTATTGATACTCACACAGGCCTCCTGCTGGAAGCACTAAGCTATAATATAATGACCATAATTTTTCTCTTTCCAATAATTCTGGGGCAGTTAATACACCCATATACCCTTGCTAGGTGGACAGGAGAGCACCATGATCCATTTAAGGCAAAAGGATCTCACAAGTGTGCAAACTTTATGGTGAGTGCTGGAGATTATCGGGAGACTAACCTCTTTCCCATTTTGTATGCTAACAATTCTAGAAATAGACACTTTTTTAGTGTCTTAACTTAAAGTATAATATCAGATGTATTGTCCAAGATAAAGGGCTTCTAATCCATCACATTGGAGAACACAGCTTGGACTTGGGGCAGAGTGAAACTTTTTTTTTTTTTTTTTTTTTTCAAGATAAATAACATTTTAATGCAATATTTTTAAATAAAATTAATGCAAAGAGATCCATGATGAACAAAATAGGGTTGGTATTACTGATTTTTCCTTTTGTTTTAGTTTTTTTTTTTTATTTTTTATTTTTTTTTTATTTTTTTTATTTTTTAATATATGAAATTTTCTGTCAAATTGGTTTCCATACAACACCCAGTGCTCATCCCAAAAGGTGCCCTCCTCAATACCCATCACCCACCCTGCCCTCCCTCCCACCCCCCATCAACCCTCAGTTTGTTCTCAGTTTTTAACAGTCTCTTATGCTTTGGCTCTCCCCCACTCTAACCTCTTTTTTTTTTTTTTTTTTTCCTTCCCCTCCCCCATGGGTTTCTGTTATGTTTCTCAGGATCCACATAAGAGTGAAACCATATGGTATCTGTCTTTCTCTGTATGGCTTATTTCACTTAGCATCACACTCTCCAGTTCCATCCACGTTGCTACAAAAGGCCATATTTCATTCTTTCTCATTGCCACGTAGTATTCCATTGTGTATATAAACCACAATTTCTTTATCCATTCATCAGTTGATGGACATTTAGGCTCTTTCCATAATTTGGCTATTGTTGAGAGTGCCGCTATAAACATTGGGGTGCAGGTGCCCCTATGCATCAGTACTCCTGTATCCCTTGGATAAATTCCTAGCAGTGCTATTGCTGGGTCATAGGGTAGGTCTATTTTTAATTTTCTGAGGAACCTCCACACTGCTTTCCAGAGCGGCTGCACCAATTTGCATTCCCACCAACAGTGCAAGAGGGTTCCTGTTTCTCCACATCCTCTCCAGCATCTATAGTCTCCTGATTTCTTCATTTTGGCCACTCTGACTGGCGTGAGGTGGTATCTGAGTGTGGTTTTGATTTGTATTTCCCTGATAAGGAGCGACGTTGAACATCTTTTCATGTGCCTGTTGGCCATCCGGATGTCTTCTTTAGAGAAGTGTCTATTCATGTTTTCTGCCCATTTCTTCACTGGGTTATTTGTTTTTCGGGTGTGGAGTTTGATGAGCTCTTTATAGATTTTGGATACTAGCCCTTTGTCCGATGTGTCATTTGCAAATATCTTTTCCCATTCCGTTGGTTGCCTTTTAGTTTTGTTGGTTGTTTCCTTTGCTGTGCAGAAGCTTTTTATCTTCATAAGGTCCCAGTAATTCACTTTTGCTTTTAATTCCCTTGCCTTTGGGGATGTGCCGAGTAAGAGATTGCTACGGCTGAGGTCAGAGAGGTCTTTTCCTGCTTTCTCCTCTAAGGTTTTGATGGTTTCCTGTCTCACATTCAGGTCCTTTATCCATTTTGAGTTTATTTTTGTGAATGGTGTGAGAAAGTGGTCTAGTTTCAACCTTCTGCATGTTGCTGTCCAGTTCTCCCAGCACCATTTGTTAAAGAGACTGTCTTTTTTCCATTGGATGTTCTTTCCTGCTTTGTCAAAGATGAGTTGGCCATACGTTTGTGGGTCTAGTTCTGGGGTTTCTATTCTATTCCATTGGTCTATGTGTCTGTTTTTATGCCAATACCATGCTGTCTTGATGATGACAGCTTTGTAGTAGAGGCTAAAGTCTGGGATTGTGATGCCTCCTGCTTTGGTCTTCTTCTTCAAAATTACTTTGGCTATTCGGGGCCTTTTGTGGTTCCATATGAATTTTAGGATTGCTTGTTCTAGTTTTGAGAAGAATGCTGGTGCAATTTTGATTGGGATTGCATTGAATGTGTAGATAGCTTTGGGTAGTATTGACATTTTGACAATATTTATTCTTCCAATCCATGAGCAGGGAATGTCTTTCCATTTCTTTATATCTTCTTCAATTACCTGCATAAGCTTTCTATAGTTTTCAGCATACAGATCTTTTACATCTTTGGTTAGATTTATTCCTAGGTATTTTATGCTTCTTGGTGCAATTGTGAATGGGATCAGTTTCTTCATTTGTCTTTCTGTTGCTTCATTGTTAGTGTATAAGAATGCAACTGATTTCTGCACATTGATTTTGTATCCTGCAACTTTGCTGAATTCATGTATCAGTTTTAGCAGACTTTTGGTGGAGTCTATCGGATTTTCCATGTATAATATCATGTCATCTGCAAAAAGCGAAAGCTTGACTTCATCTTTGCCAATTTTGATGCCTTTGATTTCCTTTTGTTGTCTGATTGCTGATGCTAGAACTTCCAGCACTATATTAAATAGCAGCGGTGACAGTGGGCATCCCTGTCGTGTTCCTGATCTCAGGGAAAAAGCTCTCAGTTTTTCCCCGTTGAGGATGATGTTAGCTGTGGGCTTTTCATAAATGGCCTTTATGATCTTTAAGTATGTTCCTTCTATCCCGACTTTCTCAAGGGTTTTTATTAAGAAAGGGTGCTGGATTTTGTCAAAGGCCTTTTCTGCATCGATTGACAGGATCATATGGTTCTTCTCTTTTTTTTTGTTAATGTGATGTATCACGTTGATCGATTTGCGAATGTTGAACCAGCCCTGCATCCCAGGAATGAATCCCACTTGATCATGGTGAATAATTCTTTTTATATGCTGTTGAATTCGATTTGCTAGTATCTTATTAAGAATTTTTGCATCCATATTCATCGGAGATATTGGCCTGTAGTTCTCTTTTTTTTACTGGGTCTCTGTCTGGTTTAGGAATCAAAGTAATACTGGCTTCATAGAATGAGTCTGGAAGTTTTCCTTCCCTTTCTATTTCTTGGAATAGCTTGAGAAGGATAGGTATTATCTCTGCTTTAAATGTCTGGTAGAACTCCCCTGGGAAGCCATCTGGTCCTGGACTCTTATTTGTTGGGAGATTTTTGATAACCGATTCAATTTCTTCGCTGGTTATGGGTCTGTTCAAGCTTTCTATTTCCTCCTGATTGAGTTTTGGAAGAGTGTGGGTATTTAGAAATTTGTCCATTTCTTCCAGGTTGTCCAATTTGCTGGCATATAATTTTTCATAGTATTCCCTGATAATTGTTTGTATCTCTGAGGGATTGGTTGTAATCATTCCATTTTCCTTCATGATTTTATCTATTTGGGTCATCTCCCTTTTCTTTTTGAGAAGCCTGGCTAGAGGTTTGTCAATTTTGTTTATTTTTTCAAAAAACCAACTCTTGGTTTCGTTGATCTGCTCTACAGTTTTTTTAGATTCTATATTGTTTATTTCTGCTCTGATCTTTATTATTTCTCTTCTTCTGCTGGGTTTAGGCTGCCTTTGCTGTTCTGCTTCTATTTCCTTTAGATGTGCTGTTAGATTTTGTATTTGGGATTTTTCTTGTTTCTTGAGATAGGCCTGGATTGCAATGTATTTTCCTCTCAGGACTGCCTTCGCTGCATCCCAAAGCGTTTGGATTGTTGTATTTTCATTTTCGTTTGTTTCCATATATATTTTAATTTCTTCTCTAATTGCCTGGTTGACCCACTCATTCGTTAGTAGGGTGTTCTTTAACCTCCATGCTTTTGGAGGTTTTCCAGACTTTTTCCTGTGGTTGATTTCAAGCTTCATAGCATTGTGGTCTGAAAGTATGCATGGTATGATTTCAATTCTTGTAAACTTATGAAGGGCTGTTTTGTGACCCAGTATATGATCTATCTTGGAGAATGTTCCATGTGCACTCGAGAAGAAAGTATATTCTGTTGCTTTGGGATGCAGAGTTCTAAATATATCTGTCAAGTCCATCTGATCCAATGTATCATTCAGGGCCCTTGTTTCTCTATTGACTGTGTGTCTAGATGATCTATCCATTTCTGTAAGTGGGGTGTTAAAGTCCCCTGCAATGACCACATTCTTATCAATAAGGTTGCTTATGTTTATGAGTAATTGTTTTATATATCTGGGGGCTCGGGTATTTGGCGCATAGACATTTATAATAGTTAGCTCTTCCTGGTGGATAGACCCTGTGATTATTATATAATGCCCTTCTTCATCTCTTGTTACAGCCTTTAATTTAAAGTCTAGTTTGTCTGATATAAGTATGGCTACTCCAGCTTTCTTTTGGCTTCCAGGAGCATGATAAATAGTTCTCCATCCCCTCACTCTCAATCTAAAGGTGTCCTCAGATCTAAAATGAGTCTCTTGTAGACAGCAAATAGATGGGTCTTGTTTTTTTATCCATTCTGATACCCTATGTCTTTTAGTTGGTGCATTTAATCCATTTACATTCAGTGTTATTATAGAAAGATATGGGTTTAGAGTCATTGTGATGTCTGTATGTTTTATGCTTGTAGTGATGTCTCTGGTACTTTGTCTCACAGGATCCCCCTTAGGATCTCTTGTAGGGCTGGTTTCGGGGCAGAGTGAAACTTACTACTACTTCCCTTCCACCTCAGCCTAGACCTGAGGACTCATTTGACAGAAAGCATGAATCTACGCAGAGAACTCCAGGTCCACATACCCTGCCAGGTGCCTGAAGGGAGCCTACTTCATATCTTGTCAAATGCAAGAGAAAGAGAGAGCATCCCAGAAAAAGGGAAGAGCAGAGTGGGGGAGGCAAGCTGGAAACCTGGAGCCAGAGAACAGAGATGCACTTGGTTGCTTCCTGGATGCAGATCAGAAGCACAGGTACCCACTGTGCATGGGCTCAGAGCAAGTCTGAAACAGAGAAAACAAGAAGGCAAAGGCCCCCACTGTTCTCATTCTACATCAGGGCCCCACTCTCTGGGGAATGTGAACCAGTTGAAGTCAGGATATCCCCATTTCATCAATCAGATAAGTGACTTTCCCATATGGAAGAACTAGAGTAGGGAGGGAGAGAACTGGTGGTATTTGCTCCTAAATGGCTTCCTTTGGGGAAGATCCTTTACCTGGGAACAAGAGAAAAAGAGAGTAGAATTCTCATCAGTACTAACAGTATTCATCCTGTTGGGAATACTTCAAATACTTGAGGGGAGACTCAATAGGGGGATAGTGGTGAGAGCAGGGGATCTGAGGTCACCAGCTATCTCAAACTCTCAGCAGGTTGTGTTCTCCCATCCTCAGGGCTTGGAGCTCTCTAAGTCCCACAGGACCCTGCCTGCAGGGTGAGGCCATTCTGTCATTATCTGCCTTCCCGTTATAGTGCTTGTATAGTCTAGATCAGTGGACTCCAAACTGTCTTTTTTTTTTTTTTGGAGGATTTTTTTCTCAAACAGTTGTGATTTGCGAATGAGATGTGAACATTGGATAAAAGAAGAAATTCCATAGTTGATATGGACCTATTTGATATGTTTCAAAATGTCAGGAAAGTCTGGATCCACCTGAGGACACTTCCAATGTCAAAGGCAGGTACTGAATAGCACAGGATGTGAGATGTCCACAAGAAGAATGATTAGATGTGTTTCCTTCACATTGGAAACAAAGCTTGTGCTTGCTGTTTTAAATCTCTTTTCTCTCTTGGTTCCTTGTTGCTTAAAAGATTGGGGATTATTATAGTTATGCAGGGAGAGTTGGACTGGGAGCTGAGAATGGCCGTTAAATGATGTGTTTTGCTTTTTAAAATGGGAGGTTGAACTACAACATAATTGTGTATTGTGGAGGGAGGCTTAACCTGTATAACTTTTTGTAATTTTGTTTGGTTGAACTGAGTTTGGATTACTTGCCCTCATTATGCTGGCAAGCTCTCATGTTATTTCCTAAGACTATAAGCCAGTTTGGCCTCTGCTATTCTGAGTCTCCCCTTAGTTCTCTTTACCTCCTGGGGAGCTTAATATATGTTACTAGAAACTATCCTGATCCCACATGTCTTTTCAGAGTCTGAAATGGACTGTTGTATTGAATCCTACCAGAAATGGGCAACGGGGTCAAATACAGAGGGAAGGAGGTCACCTGGTATTCCTTCAATACCTAGCAAGCAGATTATTTATGCCAAACAATACCCTTCACCCTAACATCCTACACTCTTCACCCAGTGCTGTGAGGAAAGTAATCAGATTTTATCAGATAAAAGTTAAGAGACAAAAAGCAAAGCATATAATCTGAGTTGAGATAAATATGACTTATGTTGTAAAGTCTAATCAGAAGAATTATGTAAAAAATAAAATTTACAGGGGCACCGGGATGGCTCAGTTGGTTAAGCGTCTGACTTCGGTTCAGGTCATGATCTTGCCATTCCCGAGTCTGAACCCCGTGACAGGCTCTGTGCTGATAGCTGAGAGCCTGGAGCCTGTTTCAGATTCTGTGTCTCCCTCTCTCTCTGCCCCTCCCCTGCTCTCACTGTCTCTCTCTCTCTCAAAAATAAATAAGCATTAAAAAAATAAAATGAAATGAAATTTACAGTTTTTAAACTTAATATGTGCACCTAGAAAACCAGTCTCTTCCCACATTTTCCATACTTGCATCCCTTCACTAACCTTTATTCTAGGAATCCAACTGCTGTATTTAGACTAAAATGCTCAAGTATTCTGCTAAATGAAGCCAAAGCTGCTCTGTCAGAAACATCACATTAAAATGTGTTCTGAAATCACGTGGAGATGTTCTGAGAACAACTTTCATTTTGTGAGCTATGAAACCAGCCCTGGGTATCATGAAGACTGAGCCGCCCTTACAGTTCTTAAAGGAGCCAGGGAAGCCAGAGGAGGACAGTGGCAGAGGCCAACCATAGCTGAGCCTGGAGTAGAAAAAAGAGAATAAAAATAGATTTTATTTTTAGCTCCAACTTTCTTTCTTTATTGTTTTCACATTTCAAAGTCATTCATGATTCAAAATTCTAAAGGTACAAAAAAAAAAAAAAAAAAAAAAAAAGACAGTGAGGTCTCTCTTCTTTCCTTGTCTCTCACCTACCAGGTTTCCCTATAAGCAACAGTGTTAAGATTTTCTTGGGCAAATATGCAGATGTATGGTTTTTTTTTTTTTTAAGATTTCTTTCTTTCTTTTTCTTTTGTTTTCTGTTTTTTTTTTTTTAGTGTTTATTTATTTTGCGAGAGAGAGAGTGCTAGCAGGAAAGAAGGGCACAGAGAATGCTTAGCATGGGCCCGATATGGGGCTCCATCCCACGACTGTGAAATTATGACCTGAGCCAAAATCAAGAATCAAGAGCTTAACCCACCGAGCCACCCAGGTGCCCCTGCAGATGTATTTTATGTATATGCCAGCACCTACTGCGTTCTCCCCTCTAACCTTTTTCTCTACATAGAGTTTACTATACATACTATGATAAATGATATCTCACTATAGTTTATATTGACTCTCTTATTATGGAGGAGGTTGATTGTGTTTTCTGATGTTTTAAGAGATGTATATTTCCTTCCCTGTGGAGTGATCATATCTTTTGTTTATTTTTTCTATTGCAGTTTTAGTCTTTTTTTTTTTTTTTTTTGATCGGTTGGAGCTCATCTACACTAGGGAATTGACTCTTCCTCTGTCAAACTTTTTTCCCAGTTTGATGGGTTTTGCCATGTAGAATCTTCAATTTTTTTTTTTTTTTTGTAGTCAAATTTTTCATTCATTTCTTTTATGGCTTTTGGTTTTTTATGATAGTCAGGTCTTTCTCACTCTAAGATTATGAAACAATTATTCCATAATTCCTTTCAGTGCTTTTATGATTTCATTTGTTACACTTAAATATTTTGCCCATTAGGAACATTTGGAATTTATTCTGGCATAAAATGTTAAGTATGGATCCAACTTTATTTTTGTCTTAATGGCTACTCAGTGTCCCAATTCTGTATAGTGCGTGACTCACATTTTCCCCACTGATTTCAGGTGCGTGTCCTGCATATTTGTTCCATTTCTGGGCTTTTTACTCTGTTCCACTATTATCTGCTGATGTGGTCACGTGCCAGTATCAACTTGGTTTTTTTTTTTAATTTTTAATTTTTAAATTTTATTTATCTATTTATTTTTAAATTTACATCCAAATTAGCATATAGTACAACAATGATTTCAGGAGTCGGTTCCTTAATGCCCCTTACCCATTTAGCCCATCCCCCCTCTGACACCCCTTCCTGTCACCCTATGTTTGTTCTCCATATTTATGAGTCTCTTCTGTTTTGTCCCCCTCCCTGTTTTTATATTATTTTTGTTTCCCTTCCCTTATGTTCATCTGTTTTGTCTCTTAAAGTCCTCACATGAGTGAAGTCATATGATTTTTGTCTTTCTCTGACTAATTTCATTTAGCATAATACCCTCCAGTTCCATCCCCATGGTTGCAAATGGCAATATTTCATTCTTTTTGATTGCCGAGTAATACTCCATTGTATACATATATGTATATACCACATCTTCTTTATCCATTCATCCATCGATGGACATTTGACCTCTTTCCAGACTTTGGCTGTTGTTGATAGTGTTGCTATAAACTTGGGGGTGCATGTGTCCCTTCAAAACAGCATAGCTGTATCCCTTGGATAAATACCTAATAGTGCAATTGCTGGGTCGTAGGGTAGTTCTATTTTTAGTTTTTTGAGGAACTTCCATACTGTTTTCCAGAGTGGCTGCACCAGCTTGCATTGCCACCAACAATGCAAAAGAGATCCTCTTTCTCCTCATCCTCGCCAACATCTGTTGTTGCCTGAGTTGTTAATGTTAGCCATTCTGACAGGCGTAATGTGGTATCTCATTGTGGTTTTGATTTGCATTTTCCTGATGATGAGTGATGGTGAGCATTTTTTCATGTGTCAGTTGGTCATCTGCATGTCTTCTTTGGAGAAGTTTCTATTCATGTCTTTTGCCCATTTCTTCACTGGATTATTTGTTTTTTGGGTGTTGAGTTTGATAAGTTCCTTATGGATTTTGGATACAAACCCTTTATCTGATATGTCATTTGCAAATATCTTCTCCCATTCTGTCAGTTGCCTTCTAGTTTTGTGATTGCTTCCTTCACTGTGCAGAAGCTTTTTATTTTGATGAGGTCCCAGTAGTTCATTATTTGGTTTTGTTTCCCTTGCCTCTGGAGACGTGTTGAGTAAGAAGTTGCTGCGGCCAAGATCAAAGAGGTTTTTGCCTGCTTTCTCCTCGAAGATTTTGATGACTTCCTGTCTTACGTTTAGGTCTTTCATCCATTTTGAGTTTATTTTTGTGTATGGTGTAAGAAAGTGGTCCAGGTTCATTCTCCTGCATGTTGCTGTCCAGTTTTCCCAGCACCACTTGCTGAAGAGACTGTCTTCATTCCATTGGATATTCTTTCCTGCTTTGTCAAAGATTAGTTGGCCATACGTTTGTGGGTTCAACATAGTTTTAATTATTTTATCTTTATAATATGTTTTGACATGTGATGGTGACAACCCCTATTTCTTCTTTATCTCATCATTGTTTTTGTTTGTTCTTCCATATGAACATTAGAATAATCTTTGCTAGTTAAAAAAAGCCGATGGTATTTTTATTCATATTTCTTTTTTTAATGAATATAATTTATTGTCAAATTGGCTTTCATACAACACCCAGTGCTCATCCCAACAAGTGCCCTCCTCAATGCCCATCACCCATTTTTCCCTCACCCCCACCCACCCATCCACCCTCAGTTTGTTCTCTGTATTTAAGAGTCTCTTGTGGCTTGCCTCCCTCCCTCTCTGTTTGTAACTATTTTTCCCCCTTCTCTTCCCCCATGGTCTTCTGTTAAGTTTCTCAAGGTCCACATATGAGTGAAAACATATGATTCTGTCCTTCTCTGACTGCCTTATTTCACTCAACATAATACCTTCCAGTTCCGTTCACGTTGCTATAAATGGCATGATTTCATTCTTTCTCATGCCAAGTAGTAGTCCATTGTATATATTCATATTTCATTAAATAACTCAGGGAGAGCCAAAATATTTTAATACAGTCTTAGTATTATGTTATTAGGAAGGAAAGAGCTTGAAAAAGAAGAGGAAGAGAATATATTATTCCTTTGCTGAATATATCCATAGATGAAATAAAAAGAAATATATAATGGGAATTTTGTTGTAGGATAGCCTTTCCAAAAGCATGTATCAAAGACTCTTGTAATAGCAATAGGAGAAATTTTAAAAGAAGTGATTCTGTGTTAAAAATGTTTGATAGGGGCACCTTGGTAACTCAGTCGGTTAAGTGTTCGACTTAGGCTCAGGTCATGATCTCATGGCTCATGAGTTCGAGCCCCGCTTTGGGCTCTGGGCTGACAGCTCAGAGCCTGGAGCCTTTCTGTGTCCCTCTCTTGCTCTGCCTCTGCCCCACTCATGCTCTGTCTCCCTCTCTCAAGAATAAATAAACATTAAAAAAAAGTTTGATAAACATTATTCACTTTATTGCCCCTTAGAGATTTATAATAAACAATAGCCAATAAAGCCTATGAGCGAGACAAGTTGTGCCTGAGGGGAGGGAAGATGCAGACCTCTACTTTTTAAATGATAAATATTGTTTGTAAAAAAAAAAAAACAACAAACAATGAGAATCTGGCAGTAAGATGCCTATTTTCTTGTTTTCCATGTTGCTTCCAAAACTTGTAGTTCTTTCTCCAAAAAATTCCTCTTGTTAGAGTAGGAGAGAGCCAAAGCATAAGAGACTCTTAAAAACAGAACAAACTGAGGATTGATGGGGGGTGGGAGATGGGTATTGAGGAGGTCACCTTTTGGGATGAGCACTGGGTGTTGTATGGAAACCAATTTGACAATAAACTTCATATATGAAAATAAATAAATAAATACCTCTTAATATTCTACAATATGCTCATAAAAACCCAGTTTAGAGAACTTCAGGGCCAGTTGTAGATATTTAAAAGAAAAATTTTTCATATAAGGTCCTTTCCAATGTTGATGTTCTTTGATTCTAAGCATCAGTAAGGTAATGATCTGGGATAATAATCTTTAGGAAATTATTTCTGTATCCTCACATTTATCTCCACAGAGACAACAGGTGATCAAATATCCTTTCTCCCTCTTCCACTATTGGACTTCTATGTGAAATCACCAAAGTGGGTAAAATTGCATGTTTTATGTCATCCTCCTAGTCACCGATTCATTCATGCATTTGGCACTTATTGAGTACCTGTTATGTGTTGGGCCCTGCCTAGTCCCTTTTCATGAGTGAGAGGGGCCTCTATACCAGGCTCCTGAAGCTGAGCCTCTGGACCTTTCTTGCCTCATCACCTCCTCCTCATGTTCACTTTGAGGTGTATGATTCTAACAGTAATTGGCCTGAAAATGATATTGTTCTGTATGGGAAAGTTCTAATCCTGAGCCTCTGGCAGCATTCTCTGCATTCCTGAAAATGACTGTGACATAACTGAGTCTGACTCCAGGCAGGATGAGGCAGCAGAGAAAAAAGAGAGGAATTCTTGCAAGTGATAGGGACTCAATTTAAAACACAGATGTTTCTGCGATACCATTTGCAGATAGAAACGGTACAAAGGTAACTTAGGAAAGGCACAGAAAAAGAGTATGGGCTCCTATTTAAATGCCATTTAGAAATCATCTTCGTGGTAATCTTCCTATATTATGAAGTGCCTTTGAAATAAGTACAGGAAAACAAGTAGAGACGGTATTGTGCACAGGCAAAGCATCCAACTTGACTAACTGGGTGACTCAGCACCAAAAGTCCTTTGAGCCCTAAGATAGGCTGGAATAACACCCTTTGCCAAAGACATCAGATCCTGCAGTGGTCAACATTGACTGGGTTGCGAGATTCATTTGTGGTTTTGATGTGGTTCCATGTTTTTGATATAGAACTATAAATGGCCCCCTGTAGGGTGTGAAAAATTCAAAGACATATTCCAGGCATCTTAATAGAAGTACTAAAAAGCACCAGGGTTTGCTTTCAACTCCTAAAGCATGTCTAAGAGTGTGTGTGAGAGACTACCACCCCCTCACCCCCCATGATGAGTGAACCAGTCTTTGCTAAGGGCGTGGCAAAAACCAGCACATTTAGCCAGATTTGGTTGGTGAGTCTTTTCCTTTTCTTCTGCTAAAATGGACATTTAAGTATATGTTCTGCTCTCCTGATTCCACAGTTAACAAAATTTTGGAGGTCCGTTGATGCAGTTCTTCCTACAGAAGATATATGGCTTTTTAATATAGAATTTATATATGATTAAACGCTTCTGTATCTACTAAGTTCAATCCTAGAAACAGAAAGTTTGGGTTGCCTTAGAGCAAATGCCAGATGGGATCATAAGTGAGCCTTGTGTGTGTCCACAAGCATTTTCCTGGTGTCCTCGTGGCTATAATTTCTGAGAAACCAATGCATTTCCCATGCTATAGTGCTATAGTGACAAAAGGTGAAACGCTGAAAGATCTATACCTCCAGAGGCTCATGCAAGGCAAGGGGCCTTAGAGATAATCTACTGTAGTGCTTTTCAAACTGTGTTCCATAGAACCTTCAGTTCTGGGTATTTGCTGCAATTCTTTAATTCAGAAGTGACACAAACACAATTCAAATTGTCTGGAAAAATCCAGGGTTAATATTAGCAACAGACATGCCTGGATTCAGATGCTCAAATAATGTTATCAACATTATTTGCTTTTTTCATTCTTGTCTCTTAGTTTCACCTTCCCTCTGTTTTACAGTTTCATTCTCAGACTCCTCTTAAGCAACAAAGATGGCTAGCAAGAGCTTTAGGCTTTTATTCTATTGGCTGAGCAACCCCAGAACAAAGACAATCTTCCTTCCTGATATTTTCAGTAAGAAGTCTTACAATTGGGTCTCATTGACCCTGAATGGGTCATGTGCTCCTTTTCAAACCAATCGTGGTGACTCTTCTTGGGAAGGTCTGGGTCACATTGCCATCTTTAGAACACTGGGGTCAGTTCTGTGTGAACCAAATGGACTGGGAGAATGGTGGTGAAGGGGAGGAGGTTGAGGTTCTTCAGAAAAGGGATAGACTCTAGAAGAGATTCTAGAAGATTAAAAATATCAAAAGAGATGGCAGCCGGGTGGGGGGGGAGAGGAGAGGAAAGTGGGGAGGTCTCCAGTCCTCTTATACCTGCTTCAAAAAGAGCATTTCTATTTTTTTCCTTCCCCACCAGCTTTATTGAAATATAATTGGCATATAACATTGTGTAAATTAAAGGTGTACCATATGTTGATTTACTTACATATTGTAAATGATTACCACCACAGTTTTAGCCAACACCTCTATCACATCACATAAATACCATTTGTGTGTGTGTGTGTGTTAAGAACATTTAAGATCTATTCTCTTAGCCATTTTCAAGTATATAGTACAGTATTATTAACTATAATCACCATGCATTAGATGCATTAGATCCCCAGAACTTATTTATCTTGTAACTGGAAGTTTGTACTCTTTGACCGTCTCCCCAGTTCCCCCACTGACCCTTCTCTCCTCCTCAGCCCCTGGTAACCACCATTCTAGTCTCAGTTTCTATTAGTTTGTTTTTTTTCAGATTTCACATATAAATGATACCATTCAGTATTTATCTTTCTCTGTCTGACTTACTTTACTTAGCATGCTGCTTTCAAGGTTCATCCATGTTGTCAAAAAAGGCAGCATTTCCTTCTTTCTTATGGTTGAATAAAAGTCCACTGTATATGCATACAACATCTTATTTATCCATTTATCTGTTGACATATACTTAGGTTATTTCCATATCTTGGGTATTCGAATAGTGCTGCAATTAACATGGGAATGCAGCTATCTCTTCAAGAGCTTGTCTTCATTTCCATTGGATATATACCCAAAAGTGGGATTGTTGGATCATATGGTAGTATTGCTTTTGAGTTTTTTTTTTACGCGAGAGAGAGAGAGAGAGAGAGAGAGAGAATCTTAAGCAGGCTCCATGCTCAGCACAGAGCCCAACATGGGTCTTGATCCAACAACCCTGGGGGATCATGACCTGAGCGAAAATCAAGAGTCAGATGCTTAACCAACTGAGCCATCCAGGTGCCCCTACTTTTGAGTTTTTGAGGAATCTCCATACTGTTTCCTATAGTGGCTGTATTGATTTACATTACCACCAATAGTGCACCAGGGTTCCCTCTTCTCCACACCTGTCTTCCCCCCACCCCAAATGTGTTTTACATACTGGGATTCTGCATTAGATATAATTTGAATAAAATGATTTGTAATTTTCTGCTAAGCCAGAATGTTTAGAAACCATAACTTAGTGAAATGTTCTCAGCTTGTGAACCGTCTCAGAGATGTTGCTGTATTTCTTCTCACAGTCACAGTTAGTTGGTGGGAAAACTTTGATGCCATTATGTTAGATATATTTAGCCAACCAACATATTTTGAAGACCTATTGTGTGTAGGGTCTTGCTCAAGGCACTGCATAGAAATACAAAAATGAATATCTCATAGAGTTTATAGTAATTTAGGGAAGATATGACAAAGAGAATTCACAGGGAAAAATGTGTGGCAGTCTGTATTTTCCAAAAATGTCTACAGCAATAATTCAGGTCCCACATTCTCTTCCAGAATTTTGCCACATCTCATCAAGGGGTAGAGTCTCTTCCCCAATCTCTGAATCTGGGCAAGCTTGTGAGGCTCCAACAAATTGAAAGCGGCAGGTTGAAGCTAGGTTAGAAAAGGCAATACAGTTCACACCTGGCTTTCTCTCACAGGATGTTCAGCTTTGGAAACGAGCCACCTTTCTGTGAGAAAACCTGAACCATCTCACACAGAGAGACCACATGGAGAGGCCATGTGGAAAGGAACTGAACCTCAAGCTGAGTGCCAGCATCAACTGCCAGACACGTGAGTGAATGAACCTTCAGATGAATCCAACCCCTGGCTTCAAGTCTTTTATCTACAGCCTTAATATGCTGTGAAAGAGAGAGAATCCATCCCTGCTGTATCCCATCCAAATTCCTGACCCATAGAGTCTGTGAGTGAGATTAATGGTTGTTTTATGCCAGTGAAAGTGAAACAGTAATTCTGTCTGGATCTTTATAGAAATATAATGAAGTGTAGGAGCGATTGTTGTGAACTGGTCAGAGTGGTTTTTTCCCACCTCCTTCCTCATGTAACAAACCAATCTCCTTGGTCTCACTGACCATAATACTCCATTCCCTTGAACTTTGAGATTAAGGCAGGGGTTAAGCATATGACCCAAATAGGGGCAATCAGGGACCTTTCTGGGTTGATAAATGGATAATGATAGAGACAGGTATCTCATATTCCTGGAGTTATTGGGCTGGGATGGAGGTGTAGAATAAACTATACAGGTAGAATGAACATTCTAGCTGCATTAAGTCCCTATTAAGTCCTGGTTCCTATGGCAATCCCTTTGAACATGTAGACCATGCCAGTATTTTTCCCAAATGTTCAAACCAATAATTTTCCTTTTCTTGTCTGTTGGATTTCTATCCCTTCCCTCCAAGAATTCTGCCTAATTTAAAAGGCTTTATGGAGGATATAGCATTGGAATTTTGTCTTGACATTCTGAAATGGGGAAAGGCTTTAGAAGGGGAGGCAATGTCCATGGAGAAAGGAGAACAGCAGCTAAAAGTACTGACTCTTCAGTCACCAGGTCATGTGTCCAAATACAGCCCTACCCCCTTACCCATTTGGAGAACTTGGACTTTACCTAGTCAAGCGCAGGATTCTCGCTTGTGAAATAAAGTAATACCTAAGGCATGGAATTATTGTTAGGATTAAGTGTCACCCATAACCAATATTGGCTCCGTGTCTGGTGCATGTTAAGGTTTAGTTGTGGCCACTGTGCCAGAGTGGCATGGAGTGTGGATGAGGATCAGCTCATGGCAGGAGTTTGGCCGAGATAAAGCTGGAGCAAGGGGCTGGAGCTGGTCTGTTAGGTGGGCAAGCAGGAGCAATGGACATTTTACTAACAGAA
This sequence comes from Panthera leo, assembly GCF_018350215.1. Classification (NCBI taxonomy): domain Eukaryota; kingdom Metazoa; phylum Chordata; class Mammalia; order Carnivora; family Felidae; genus Panthera; species Panthera leo. The sequence continues at coordinate 54,934,881 of NC_056691.1, read as the reverse complement.
ATGATTAGAGATGTGAATACATGCACCTCCCACATAGAAATCACATTTTGATAACAGGAATTCCCTCAATATAGCATTAGCAGTATAGCTTCATGAGTATACATAATATATTTGGATGCAATTGTAAGATTGGTTCCCAAAGCCTGTAGACCTAGATGTCAGATGTTCCTCATTCTCTGCACCTACAAGGACAGTCTGCTTTCATTCCCTAAAGATTTTGACCTGAATGCATGTATTGGGTTTTTTTTTTTTTAATTACCACAAAGAATGGATTCATACACTTATCAATGATGAGCAAATGTAGACTTTATTATAGATTTATGTTGTGGACACTATCAATGTTGTATCAGATCTCCTCAGTTCCTCTTTTACAATTTTGTGCTCTGCCTTCCCTACCCCTTTAGGGCTTCTTGCATGCAACACCTTGTGCGATTCTTCCTCAGTGGACACTGTCTCCAGAAGTGCTTGGGAATTTATCCCTTCCTCTACCCCACCCTTAACCAATAACTGACAGGTGCAGGAGTGTGAGAGCCCAGCTCCCTTACAACCAGTGGGGACAACACTGAGCTGTACTTAGACTCCAGAGTTCCCCTGTGGAGTCAGGCTGCTGGATTTTGCCTGGATCATATTTTAGCTTGACTTTTCCCTCTTCCCTGTCTCATTTTCTCTATTCCCTTCTTCATCTCCCTTGGGAGCACCTCCTTAATAAGCCCCTTGCACAGGAATCCTAGCCTCAGGGTCTGCTTCTGGGAAACTGTTTTCTAGGGTAAATGGAGGGAGGAGTTTATCATGTACATGCTATAGCAAATAACTTCAAAATCCCCCTAAGACACCTCACCTCTCCTGCTCTGCTAAGAAGTACATTTTTCCTTCTTTCCTTTCTTGCTTAGGAAGCTTGGCTTTCTTGGCTCACACCTCTCTCCCTGAACCCTCCACCCCCAGTTTCAAATTCTCACCTCTTTATTTTGTAGAGCAATTCTACCCCAACAATCAACCAAAGTTCTTTACGAAACCACCAGGGTGTAACAATATTAGAACCCTGAGATCAGCAAAACCCTCTCTCCTTAGAAAGCAATTTAGAGAACATCTTTTATCATTAGAACATGCCTCTTGGGGTCTCAACCTTTCCTCCAAGTGACTTACTAACATATCAAATCCTATGCTCCCCCTGAGAGGAACTATTATTATCAGCTGGGCTAATAACATTTTGCCCACTGGTGTTATGTATCTATCTGTGGTGTGTGTGTGTGTGTGTGTGTGTGTGTGTATCTCAACAGAACTGTATAAGCATTGTCTTACTAGTCTGGGACAAATATTTCCAAGCATTTGATTTCTCCACACTAAAAAAAAAAAAAAAAAAAAAAAAAAAAAAATATATATATATATATATATATATATATATATATATATATATGGATGATCAGAGAGGCAAGTAAGCAAGCCTTTTGTGGGGAGGATGGGGGAGAAAAGCTTTATGAGAAGGAAAATGTGGACTGGACAGAAGGGGCTGGCATGCAATTTTCAAAAGTTCTTTTGTCCCCAGACACTGAAGTTTGGATGTGCATGGCTTCCCTTACTATGCAGGCCTGTTTGTTTTCACTGCCCCAGAAGTTCTGCTCAAGCAACTTGATCTACACCTACTGCAGCATGTTTCTAAGACCTTTCACAGGAAGCTGCTGGCTGCTGGTGCAAACTAATGAGTCTTTTCCAACACAAAGCCTCCAGTTGAGATTATGAAGTAATTTATTAGGCTTCTACTGCAGTGAGCACACACAGTTCCTGCTCGGAATGGACTAATTAAAAACTTCCCTACCATGTACGATTTCAATTGTGTTGAAAAAAAAAATGAACAATACCTCTGGTAATTTTTCAAGGAAAGGAAATGATAATATTTTTAAAAGAAAATTATGGAAGCCTTGCATTGCTTAAGTAGACAAAACCGGCATCTGTGGGTGTTGGTGTGTAACTCAGAGCATGATTGTCTTTATGCAGAATAGATCCAGTTTCCCACCTTTAACTCTGCTGTGATGTTTTCCCTGAGTTCAACTGATACAAATGTAAGAGTCAATATTATTAATTGTAGGGAGGAACTGGGTTTCAAGGTAATTTTATTTGGGGGTGATACTCAGGAACCCTGGTAGCCCTAGTCGCTCCAAGTTCAGAAGTCTCTCTCTTTTAATAGCCAAATATCCATCATCTGAGTCCCTAATATTCTACCAGGTAAGCATCTCCAGGGTGCCATAGAAATTTCTCAGGAACCCTGAAACATTTCGTAATTTACCCTGGTTGTTGCTTGTCACCTTGGACTGACATCTGACCTTGAACTGTGGCCACTTTCTGTGTCAAAACTCAGACTGTTATAAACAATCTGTGTACTGTTTTACTCCAACAAAAACATTAAATAAAAATTTCACCAAGCCTCAAGCATGCCTTTTCAAATTTGCCCAGTGAGCAACACTGGAACCCCTAAGAGCCTAATGCAGCCCATTCCAAACCTGTTTTGAACCATACCTGTGTCTCAATAATTCTAAACCAGAAAAGTAGCCAGTCTGAAGAGAGACTGTACAATCCACTTTTGAACTAATCAGAAATTTGAAAAAACTTCCCTGTCTCCATATTGTACCTGTCCCTTTCACTTTCAGCTTGCAGGAGACTCACTGACTTTTCTTAAGGAATGTGATTCTTCTTTACCTGGTGGGTAATACACTCTGTCTCTATTTTAGACTATTTTGGAGGTCTTTGTGTTTATTCTATGACAGTAGACATTGGCCACTATATTAATTCCCCCAGAGTTCAGTTAAGATGGGGCTGTGACATTTCACAAAACTTTATAGGAGACTAGGGGTGATAGAATGATACAGGGAGTTAGGGATGCCTTAACAATGGATAGATACCACAGGAAAAAAGCAACAACTGGACACCATAGGCATCTTTTATCAAGTCCTTTGGCCATGTTCTCCTACAAGGATCCCTTCCTGGTTATCTCTGCCCTTACAACCAGCCTGTGCCCATGCTGCTAAGCCAGTTTGCATCCCTACAAAATGAGTGCTCTTGCCTAGTTCCTGCCTATATGATCCAGATCCCTACTCCACTGACTCAGGGAAACACCCCATTTCATCCTCACTCTCAGTTTATGGCCAGTATCTCAGTAGCATGATAATCTGGGGGATGCCTCTTTATAAGACTACCACTTATTATTTTCATGTAGAACAGGTTAGATCCACATTGTCTCTGGAAGCTCTCCCATTGCAATTGAGGATCACAGCTCACTTTTGCATAAAGGATCATTAAAGTTTTCCAGAAATAAAGGAATAGTGTGCCCTCATGGATAAATCTAAACTTTCATCTTTAAAGGATGAGAAACATTGTTGATGGTTTAAAAAAACAAAAACCCATACTTCTCTCTCCCTCCCTCCCCTTTGGAGTCTACTTGAGAGCATCTCCTTTATACTTAGAAAGAGACATTTGCTTCTAGTGTTTGCCAGGCTCAGTACCCAGAACCAAGCAGGCAGGGAGAACTAAGGCACAATCCCTGCTCTCAAGAAGCTCATGGCTTACTAGAGGATTTACAGTGACAATGGTGGGATAAGAATAGACACTGCAGGTGTATGATGCAGAGACAAAAAGGAGAGGAGAGTCAGGAAAGGATTCCAGGAAAAGGTGGCACAACATGGATTTTAAATCACAAACAAGAATTTACCAGATGGATGAAGTGGGAGAAGAATCAGGCAGAGGAAACAAGAGCAAAGATATAGTGGCAAGAGCTAATATGCAATATGGAGATGAGTAAAGATGGATGAATCCAAAACAGAGATTAAATGCAGGGAGAATGGGAGAAAATGCAAGGTTAGATCCCTCCTGGATGTTACTCCTTAAGGGATGAGGAAACTTGGAAGTATTTGGTGGGGGAGACAGGTGGAAGCTGACATGATCAGATTGGTGTATTAGAAAAATCATGCAGAGGTTTTTTCACTAGAGGCCAAGATACCAGTCAGAGAAATAGTGTGGGTGAGGGTTGCTGGGACCTCAGTGGCGACTGTGGGAATGAAAGGGAAAAAGAGTTGTGAGGACTCTTTTGGTAGTTCAAATGTAGGAGATGTTGTCTGATTTAAGGTGGAAGGTGAAGGAAAAGGAGTCCAGTTGGACAGTGTTGTTTCTGAGGGACCAATGCTGGTGCCACCTGCTGAGACTGGAAGTACATGGAGGAAAACTGGTTTGTTGGTAAGGGAAGTGAGGGGGAAGTGAGGAGAGGTCAGCAGTTGTCAAATGTTGAATTCTGGTTTGGGGACATCATGAATCTGATTTCTTGCCAGACTTCTGAAGATGATTGGCCAGTAGTTGGATATTCAGTTCTGAAATTCAGATGGTGTAGAATTTAAGTGATCATTATGATCATGAAAGGACATTTTACACTCCAAGGAGAAGTATGGAGTGAATAAAGAAGGGAGAAAGAGTTGACTATAGGATCCTGAGATATGTCACCTTATTTTTATAATTTTTATGAAGCTTCTGCCTCTACATTTATTTGGAATATTTGGTAACTAACATAACAGAAAGGTAATTCATCTGGAAACAAGACAAGTAGAATCAACTTGAGATACCAAGCAAGCACATATTGGTGTTCAGTAAATATTTCTCCTGAATGCCTGACGGCGAATATTCATTTTGCTCAGCCTTTTGGTAAGCACCATGAGAGCCAGGCAATACCTCTGCTTTAATTTGCATGAGGATGAGTAGGCACAAATACATGTTGATGATGGTGGTGCTGCAGCAGAGGTTTGAAAAGAAGAGCAGCACATAGTCTAACCACGGTAATAAGAATGGGGATAACACCACCTAGAAGGTTATAGATCTCTTTGGAGGAATGTTTCCTCCCATGAGCCCTTGCAACTAGGCAACAATGATGCCACTTTATTCTGAATAGCAGAAAAAATGACCTTGGTGATGTGAAGGAAGGGACAATGGTGGCAGTAACGTATTTACTTGTTTCTTGGTGAGAACAAAGAGAATAAGGCACAGCTACTCTCTGAGCCTCTTGACAAAGACTAGGTCCCACTTTTCCACATTTCTATGCATTGATTCCAACAATCTCTAATGTCCCTGGAGTCCCCCAGAAACATCCATTTTTGTAATTTCACCAAAGCAGCAACCTAGAATTCATGTCAAATCCTATAGTACAAAATAGAAGAATGTTTCCACTCATAGGGACTTGATGTCATGAAAGTATGCAATGGCCAGGTATCTCGGCTCCAGTGGCTTCAAAGATCAAAGATTGGGAAAGGTCCTTACGATGGAATTTCCAGGTAAACCGCAAGTTTTCCAGCCTCTGTAATATCTGATCTGGTACCCCACAATCTCATAGCATTTCTTATTTAAAATGGCTTCACTGCTAGAAGCTGGTAATGCCAAACATCTTTTCTATCTCAGAGCCCAGCTAACGGACAGAGATGACCCTTTACAAAGAGAGCTGTCTCAACTGGTATTTCTTCAGACAAAGGAGTGACACAGAGAAGTCACAATTGCTTTCTAAAACTTGCTACCACTTTCCCTGGCAATTCTAGGGGGACGTGTAAAGTCATTTTAACCTTTGTGTGTGTGTGGGCTTCTAGTTACCCATGAGATAGTCAGAAGCACAATAGTACATGTCATACCTGCCAGAAGTCCTGTGGGTAAGGGTTACCAAACACCCTGTAGGTGCTCTAGCCCATGGAGTTTTAGGTTTAGACTCAACTTTTGGTTGGACAAACCTTAGAGATCATCTAGTGCGACTGCTGAGGCCAATAGTTACCAAGTGATTACTTGCTTGGATAAAAGTATTACATTATCAATAAAGAATGCAAGTTTGTTAAAGATGTCCTTTTTGCCTTTGTTAATTAGAACAGACTAAAAAATTATCCCATAATAATGTCTCTCACATTTACGTTCTGATAGGCTTTTTGGATAGGGGAGAAGAGGTACTATTATTCTAGTAGAAACTGAGCATAACTTAAAACCCACACGCTCTATGTAGTCTCCGTTAGCAGTGCGTGGGGCACTAAAACTTTATCCATTTTGTGTTTCTTGAGTACATTTAAGAGGCTAAACTTCAAACCCACTTCATCATCTCAGGGTGTGGTTGGATGCCTCCAGCAGTGGAGAACTTACTACCTTACCAGATGACTCACTTTGCTATTAGACATCTCCCATTGCTCATGTGTTTTCTGTTCCTCTATCAGACCTGGTTCTGCCTATTTGGGCTGTATAAGGTAATTCCAAGTCTATTCCTGGGTGATTGTCTTCAGTATCTCAGGAGGCCAATTTTCTTGCCACATTTTGAGTGTTTCCCAGGTGTAACTTTGCCTATTCCTGAAGGTGTTCTCTGTGTGAAGAGCTGGCTTCAAATTCCCACCTATCCTGTTTGCTCCATCAAAGTGCAGATCAATTTGGCATATCTTTTTTAGTGGATACTGTTCAGAATTGAACACTCTACTTCCCACAAGCCCATAATTTCTTATCTTAAGTAAGGGAGGATAATACTGTCTTTCCTAAGAAACTGCTTGAATCCTGACGATAAAAATGTGTTAATTCTATGGTTTTAGTATCTGAAGCAGAGGAGCATTAATGGGAAACCAAGACCTACCACCTCCAATCCTTTCCACTCATCTTCCTGGAGCACATTCTTTGCCCATCTTTTTCCTGCCTTCCTTACTCATCCCTTGTCCTCTAGACCAGAACAGCTGGCCTACAGGGTTAGACTAGAGAATTTTTAAGGGATGTTCAATAAAAAGCTCAGTCTATCTCTGAAGCCAAATGTTAGAGTTTCCATTTAGGAACTTTGAGAAAGATGAAACTCCTGATAATAAGTAAGGTTCACTTGGGTAACATTCAGTTTTTCTCAAGCGAGAGAGGTGCTGCCCCCTAAGGGGACCTTTGAAAATGTGTGAGCAGTTTTAGTTGTTATAGTGATGGGAGGCAGGTGTCACTGGTATTAGAGCCATGGATGTGAAATGTTTTATGATGCTTGTGAATGTTTTGTAATGTCTCACCCAAAGAAGTATTGTCACAGCTCACATTCCAACAAACACAAATGGAGGGGACACAGAACTAAGCCAAAAGACCAGATCCCAGTCCTGTTCTTGCTTTTACTAGTCTCACCTCTCTCATTTGTAAAATGCGTGAAAACACAAAGCTGTTGTTAGGACTAAGTCTCAAGCATTTGATCAGACTGTTGTTAATGACACTTGACTACTCAAGATTTATTCTCCTTTCAGCCCATTGTTTGGGCCTGACCCCACACCTGCTTAGAGAAGGGACATGTGACCTAGGGTTATCGGTTAGCTAATTCTGTTCCATGGCTCAATGATTGGCTCATGAGAGGGTACATGATCATGACTCAGGCCGAGGATAATCAGGCCATGATTTTCATTAACACCTGTGGGAGAAGAGAAGCTCTAATGTTAGGTCAAATCAGGTCTTGGAAGATTTGAGCCAGAAATTGTGAGTAGCTACTGTGATGGAGCCTGAGAGTGATGCCAGCCCAGCATAAGGCAAAGCCAAGAGATTGAGAGAAGGGACTGGTATACATTATTCCAGCCCCTGGATAAAGATATCCCTGGGGATTTTCATTATGTGAGAAGTATAATTCCTTTGTTAGTTCAGCCAGATTGAGTCACTTACAACAGAAATAATCCTGATTTACCCAGCTCTTGTCTCTATCTGCCTTAAATTACAGTTATAAGTTATCTCCTCCATGTGACTCCAAGCTCCTTAAAGGTAGTTATATTTGAACCCTCCCAAGTAGCCAAATAGTAGATGTTAGTGTAGTATAAAGAAGCATCCCCGAAATATTTGACACATGAGTAAAATGAAATAAAATGATACATATGAAAGAGTTTTGTTGACTCTCAACTATTTTACAAATAAACAGCACTTTACATATATCAGAGTTCTCATTAATATTTCCTTCTAAAATATTTGTCTAGTGAGACATTCTAAGAAGTAAGGTTAGTACGTAAGCAAAGGCATTGCTCACCCAGTTTGTTTTTCACATTTGTCTCCATTTCAGCTTTGTACCAAAAACAATCTGTCCTTACTATTGTGTCCCTAATAGTTTCCTGCATTAGAGTGAGTGTCTCCAGTGCAAAGACCATTTCTGTTTTATCTCTGTGTCCTCAGTACACATGGGAGATACTCAATTGCTGGGCTCCTCTCCTTTGTCAGCCCTTTCCAAAGCACCCTCTTACTGCTGTCGGCTTTCAAGGTGGCTGGGTTGTCAGAAAAGTGTATTCCTGTGGCCCAATGGGCATCCTTGGGGACTTGTAGTGTATCTTTAACATTCATTGATTTAAAAAGCATTCACCAAGCACTTAACCATGTGCGGGGCATTGTCTTTGAGGATTCACGCCCTTGTGGCATTCACAAGTAAGCACATAGACAAGTATAATGCAGTGTGATAACCACTAGGATGGGGGAAATACGGGGTGTTATGGGAGTAAACAAAAAGTTTCTAGGCTGGAGTGAATCAGGGAAATCTTCCTGGAAGAAGCGGCATTGAAGCTGAGGCCTAAAGGGTAAGTAGGAATTAGTCAGGCAATGGGTGAGGAAGAGAGCCTCCCAGTCAAAGGGAATGGCAAAGACCAGTAGGTCGGTAGAATCAGGGAGCAGATGAGTTTAGGGAGCTGAGCATGGGTTAGCTGCAGACTAGCTGCAATGGGTTTGTAGATGTGGTGCCACTACTCTTTCCTTGGGTCAGGTCTCCTTTCCAACTCAGCCAGGCAATGCTCTGTTTTGCCTTAGTCAGTGGTTTTCTTAGTTAAGCCTATTAACTTCAACTAATGTCAGGATGCCAGGAAGTTGTGCCCAGCTCTACTAGGCTGAGGGCCTGGCTGGAGTCCATCCTTTCATCCTTTTCAAAATTCACTGATTAACTTCTCTGGAAGAATTCGAGCCTCAACAGAGCATAGGCTGGCCTACCTAGCTTAAAATCAGATCCTTGATGATTGCAACCACCTCAAAGATGATTCTGTGTGTGTTTGAAATAAAGATCCCTAGGATTTAGGGGCAGGAAGGTCTGGGTGTGAGAGAGATGGAGACAAGAAGTGATGTGTGTGTGTGCCTGTTGGGGGAGTTTGGGGAAGATAGGGGTTGTCACTGGCTCATTCATTCAGTGTAGATTCTTGTTTCCTGACTGGACACCTTTGGAAGCCTCTTGAGAACATCACTCAGGTGGGTAGGATCTTGACAACAAATGGCCTTATCTGATTTATATTCCTTTAGTGATGGATATTGAAATTGAATCTCCCTACAAAATGGAGTCACTACTCTTTGCTCTTTAATGACAAGCCATTCCCCCATCTTTTCCTTGGGGGTGCCTTTCCTAAATTCTGTCTGGGCTTATGACTCTGTTTTTAAATCTTTGGGAATCTTCCTCCTGGCTGGGGCATATGGTAAGAGTCCTTGGGGTCTGGGAGGCAAAAGCGGAAGTAGCTTGCCACAAGTAAGAATTTTCCTAAAGTTTCATGTTTTATCTTTGCATTTTGTGCAAATCTGTATTCCCCCTCCATCATAAATGCATGTTTGCTTTAATGAAAATGGCCTTTTAAATTATTTACCATTGAATAAAACTGGAACTTCAGAGGATGTGTTGTGTTTATGTGGATTCTTTTGACTGTAGGCACGCTGTCTTGTATACAGTCTCCACTTTGAGAAACTGGGGCTTATAGGTTACATGGATCTGGGTCACTAGATACGTGACCTTGTACAGATCACTTCACCTTCCCAGGCCTGTTTTTTCATCCAATGTATGAGAACAACAAAACCTACACATCAGGGTTAATGTGAGGATTAAATGAAATAAAATACATGAAGTGGCTGGCCCATAGTAGGTACTCAAGAAATATTAACAGTTCCCCTCTTAATTAGGAAGATCACTGTCAGGTTTGCATTTCCAGAATTCTGTGATTCTGACTCAGCTGACTGAGAAGGTGACCCCGTGGGACATTTGCTACTAGAGGGGTTTTGAGGAGAACTAGTATATGTCACTGCCTGGTGACACAGCTGATGACATTGGCAATTGAAAATAAACTGTATGGAAAGAGATGTGATATGGTTTTAGGGCTTATCATAGTCTGTTGTTTTCCTATTTCTAGGTCTTTCTGAAATGTGAAAATTGGTAATTGGGTGACGCTCACAGTGTCCCATCTACTCTCTGGCCCCCTTGTCATGAGGCAGGTGCATGTGAGTCACTGGCCAAGAAAGAAAGTCAGAGCCTAACAGCTCTCCCCTTCCCAGGCTCACCTTTCAATCCCACTGCTGAAAAAGATTTAGGCCATGGTCACTGCCTAAACTAATGAGTCTGTCTCAGGAAATTTCCTTCTAAATTCTGGAGTGATAAATGGGATGCCCGGATCCCAATTAATAAGGAAATATCACATATGATTCCAATCATTAATGTAAAAACTTAACTATTAAGTTTAATTTTGAATATCCAACCATTTTCAGGAAAAAAAAAAAGTGCCTTCTAGTCATATGATAGGTATTTCTGTGACTTGCCAGGATTAGAGTCCAGCAGGACCTGGAGTGCAGGTGGACACATAGGTAAGGAGGAGTGTGATAAAATCTAGCATGGAAGCATGTGCAGGCACATGGGTGAGGGAGTTGTGTTGTGTGGAGGCTTCAGCAAATCTTGGCAGTAGAGATGATAACCAAACTTAAGATTCAGATTCAGGAGACTGGGTGCCTCTCAGGCATGACCGTTTTGTTTTTGTTTTTGTTTTTGTTTTTGTTTTTGTTTTACAGTGTCTCCAGTGATTCTGATGCACAGCAAGGTTCAAATGTCCTGGCAGACATTTGTGCTTCTGTTTTGAGAATTTGCCTTTCTGGGCTGTGAGCCTATTGATGGTAGGGTCTTGCTCTCTGTGTTCAGCATCATTATCGTAGTCAGCTGGAGCCTGACCCCAGGTCCAGAACTGTATCTCCCCCCCGGGGTGCCTCCCATGCTGTAACAGGGACCCCAACACTCCAGAATTTGGAAGAGGTCTGTGTCATGTATTCTAAAAGTTAGAAACTCAATGAATACAAGTATGTGTAGTATTTTACCACCTCTGCCATATCCCCATCCTTCTTCTGAAGGAATGCAGTGTCTCCTTTTCTTTCCAAATGTGTATCTGAATCCCTTTTCAGATGTATATTTTGTCTTTGTTTACTGTTATTTCCCTGGCTACAAAAATATACCCTTGGGTTACTTTTCAAGTGCAATGCATAAGTTTGTTTACTTATGAACACAAGGGCCTCTCTCCCCTGTGAATTCCAAAACAATTTCTAGAAAGGAGAAAAGGCTCAATGTAAACAGGGAACCCAGGAAACACTGGTGTGTGCAGAACTGAGCTGAAGTGAAGCAGGCACCCAGCTTCAGGCTGATACATGCTTCTCCCATTTCTTGCAGCATGTAATTTAAGTAAGTGCAAAAGCCAACATTCAAAAATTTCTGAATCTGTGGTCTTACTTCCACCACCACTGCCCTGCTTCTAACTAGGAACCCTACTACATTTGATGAAAGAGTGAATGCAGAAACAAATGAAGTGTGATATAACCCTGAATGGCTACATTCAGACACCTTTCGTCCATGACAGGGAAAGTACTAAACCCACCTTAGAATGGAAGAACCTGGAGTAGGAAGCTGGTGTGGACATCAGATAGCAGCCAGCGGAGGGTGGCTTTTCCTAGCCCTCAGAGGAAAGACGCTGTGGGTGGAGAAAAAAGACCCTGGGCATTCTAGTTGGACGCACTTAGCAGGTTTGCCTCCTCTGAGATGGAAGTTTTGCTCTATGTCAGCTGACCTCGGGGAAACCAGTAAACAAAGCACCCAAAGGAGGAGGGGGCAGGCATTGTTCTTGAACAGGTGACACTGGAGCAGTTAGCAGAGTTCTGGGTGGGCTGGAGAGCTGGGTGCCTGAGTCTCTCCTCACTGGTGAAGCTCAGGGAGATTGCTGTCCCTTCTTGGGGTATATGAGTACAGCTGAAGCAGCCCAGCAGGACCCCGGTTTCTATATGCCACCTACAGCACGTGCATGTCTGTGTGTGCTGTGCAGTCTAAGCCTCTTTTTTTGGTTGTTTTTAAGCCTGTGCTATGATTTAGGACAAAGAGGAGAACAGAGGAGCTGGGCCTCACTGCAGAAGGCTGGCTGTAGGCACATAATTACCTGGGAGAATCTATGCCAGTCCAGGAGCTAATCTTCAGCCAAGGATGGATGCTTCCTCAGGGAGAGACTCTCACTATCCCAGCTAACAGAAGCTATAAACAAGCCTTGAATACCCTTTGATTAATCATAGTAAAAACTGTAATAGAGCAGGATGCTCCTGGAGAGACTAAAGTTGTGTTCTTTTTGTAAGTCCCTCTGCCCTGCCCAGAATTGTGAGATAGTCACTCTGGAATCATAGCATCACAGTGTGGATGCCGTGACTCCTGAGACTTACAAAGTCTTGACTAGAACTCATGGGTGCATGTTCTGTGGAGGTGGAAATGGCCTGGTGCTATCCGAGAGGAAACTGCCAAGTGGTGCCTTGTGAAGCTTGCTGGGGAGTGAGGTCCCACAGAGAGATGAGGGGCTGCTACACAGCTTCTTCCCTGTGCACAGGATTGGTTTCTATCAGAGGAAGTGTGAGTAGTCACTAAATGAGTTTAGTCTATGAAGGTGAATCCATGTTTAAACAAGGGCTGCCCTAACAGTTATGTGTCCTTCCCCACCACCATAACCTGAGAATAAAGTAAACAATTTCCAAAGTAAACAATGGATCCCCATTAGTGTCTTTACCTTGGTTTTCATGAATAACTCCTTTTCACTTCCAAGAAGACCTCCCCCAAAGCCACTGTCAAGGGTTAGACTGTGATACAGTGTCCCCTGGATGGGAGCAGGAGTCCCAGATGGCAGCTAGGACCCACCAAAGGAGTCTTCTGACTCCTCAGGAGTGTCTCTTCTAGGAGAAGCCCTGGGGCAGCCAAGATTGAAGGAGCCAGCACTGCCCTGACTGGAGCCCGGGGGGTGGAGAGAAGGACCAGGTGTTTCCAGCAGCCTATTGCCAAGTGTGCAGAAACGGACTCCCCGTTGTGTCTCTCCCGTTCCAGTGACTGAAGGGTCTCATTAGTCTATGCACACTAATAGCTTTCTTTAGGGACAATGAGGTCCTTGGGGATGTGGAGGCTGGAGAGAATCTGGAAAAGCTGATGGAGTTTTCCAGGTTTCATGGAGTGCAGCTTGAATTTATCCCTCCCTCCTGGTGCAACTCCAGCTGCCCTCACTGCTTCTTTGTAGTCAGCTGGGTTGTTTGTTTGTTTGTTTGTTTGTTTTTTAGCCCACCCTGAAATCCTTGACAACAGAACTTTTTGACTTCATTAATAAGAATGGACCGAGACATAAGTGTATTAAAGGGAGTAAAGTGAATATAGATGGGAGCTAGGAAAGAATCACTTAATGCCTACAAGGAAGCCAACAAAATGTGCTAACTTAAACAGAAAGGGTATGGTCAGCAGTTTCTGGCACTGAAATACATCAAGCTGTCAGGAAGGCACTGAGGCCTCCCACCGGTAAAGCCCTTAGGGCCCCTCTCCATCTCTGGCTCTTTCCCCTTGCACCCCCTCTTTCCTTTCCACCAGCCCTAGGATGTTTGCAACGAGCCACCCTTTTAAAAGTGCTACTTCCTTTCCAAGATTCTGCTCCTTTTATTATGGAAGGTGGAGTTCATTGTCTCTGCTTCTTCCACAGAGTCCCCTGGTCCTGGAACACCACTTAAACTGAACAAGAGGATGTTGCTGCACAATTTTGCTCAGGCTTAATTATAAAGCCAAACCTGTCTGTTTATTTTAGCTAGTTTGTCCCTTCTTGGTCACAAGATGTCCCTGGGGGTGAGACATCTGCAGCTGCACCAGCCACATAGGACAGGTTTCACCCCTGGCATGCTGCTACCTCCCTGGCACAGCTGTTGAGGGAGGGGTGAAGAGTGAGTGAGTGCATGTGTGAGGGTGCTGGTGGTGTTGGGTTCTCAGGGTTAGGGAGCAGGGCTCCCAGAATCTAAAGATCAAATAACAGTCAAATTAGTCAAATTAGTGTGGGGCAACTAGTTCTGGGTCATCCATCTGCTCAGGGTAAGACCCCAGCCAGAGGTGGAAGTATGCCTGGTACACAGGACTATAAACTTGTGGGAAGAATCTGTTCAGGTTTGGAAATAAAGGAGTTGGAGGAAGGGCTTTTTTTCTTTAGCAGATACTCACTGAGCATCTACCATGACTCTGGCTATGCAAGAGTACTTTCTGTATCTGCTTTCATTTCATGTCAATCTGGAGAGACACCTTTAATGAGGAGACTGAGGTTCTGAGGCACTAAACTGCTTGCCCAGGATTACACAGTTAAGTAAAAGGGGAGGGCTGGGATTTGAAGCTAGGACCCCTGACCTGAACTCAGGGCTCTATCTACCGGGCTGTTTGCCTTTTTCTTAATTGCAATGGGACCCATATAGTCACTCATTAATTTCATATAAGTAGCATAGACTTACTTTCTCTGTTACCATATTATATCTTGCTTTGTTATTTTTTTTCCTGCCATTTCTAGCAGGCTATCAACACAGGGGACTTCTTTCAGAAAGAAAGTGGCAAAATTTCAGACTGCCTAATCAGAATTACCAATGTCATCTTGGAATGTGGGGCATTGGTTACTCAATTTACAGGGATCTAGAACATACATCCTAGCTGTTTTAACTTTGATAAGTTAACAAGTATGAATTTTCAGTCCTTGTGTTCTTCATTTTTCTGCAACTTAAATTATTCTCTATTTCAAGCTCCATTTTACTACCTGGCAGAAAATTTAATCTTGGTTACTCTTAGGTAAAACCATTCATTTCAGGCTTATACTTGAGTTAATCCAGGATTTTGTCCTCTCTGATCCCACCCTTAAACTCAGAGTTGGCATCTAAGATCCAGGGGCCTTATGTAGCATCACAGCATCTACGGGGAGAGAATCAGACACCTGGCTATTGGCACCTTTCCACACTGATAGCCACTGAATGTACAAAACTTCCCCTTATGCTCAGGTACTGCTATCCTGCCATGCGGGCATCTATTGAAACACCAAGTTCCTAACTGAACGTCTAGCCATACTTTCCTCTCTACTTCTACTGGGGTGTCCTTGCAGCAGGACTGTATGTCCCTTTAATTTGGCTTTCTCTTTTCCCCAGTGAAACTTTCCCACACTCCTTTGTGGCACAGTGGAACTTTATTGCTCCCACACCTTTCTGATCAGTGGCAAACCCAATGGGGATATTTTAGGTCTTCCCGAAATGGTTTCAACACCATCTGCAACTATCTCTGCTCAGCTACTGCTATGCCATGGTAGGTTGTTCTGTGAAGATGGCACTACTAAGTTCAGTTGGGATTCAGGGAAGAGATCTTTTCTCCTCTCAGGTCCTCACTCTTGTTTGGGGGTTCTACTGTTTCTTCATTTATAGGAAGTCTTGGGGGATTAGATCATGTTAAAATCCAAAGACCCTCTTCAGATGCCATCATCAAACTCTTCTCTTTTGCTTTCCTTCTAATTCTTCCCTCCAACCTCAGACCAGATAAGTTTATTTTTTTAATGTTTGTTTGTCTTTGAAAGAGAGAGAGAGAGAAAGAGATTGAGCTGGGGAGGGACAGAGAAAGACGGAGACACAGAATCCAAAGCAGACTCCAGGCTCTGAGCTGTCAGCCCAGAGACTGGCATGGGGCTCAAACTCATGAACTGTGAGATCATGACCTGAGCTGAAGTAAGATGCTTAACCAACTGAGCCACCCACTCGCCCCAACCAGATAAGTTTTTTAATCCTTTCTCAGGCATCAGGGGGAGAAAGCTGGTTCTGTAAGTGTTCTTCCCAAGGGATTATTCCCAGTGTCATTTTCCCCTCTTGATAGTGGTGGTCCAGTGAGTGAAAGGGGAAGGAGTCCCAGATTAGAATGAAGTATATTTGTAAGAGATGGTGATTATAATTCAAAAGTTTATCCTGTTCCAGTAAAACAGTTTAAACATATAAGGCAAGAGGGGCACCTGGGTGGCTCAGTCGGTTAAACATCTGACTTCTGCTCAGGTCACGACCTCATAGTGGATTCAAGCCCCACATCAGGCTGTCTGCTGTCAGCACAGACCCCACTTCAGATACTCTGTCCCCCTCTCTCTCTGCTCCTCCCTCGCTCATGCTCTCTCTCAAAAATAAATAAACATTAAAAAAAAAAACACATATGAGGCAAGAATAGCAAGTAATTGTATAGTACATACTATGTTCTAGACACAAGGTAGTGCCCATATAACTCCTTTATTATGCATCTTATATATTCCTCAGAGATGATGATAATGATGATGATGATGATGATGATTATGATTCTCCTTTTTAGGAATGAAGAAACTGATACAAAAAGAAATTAAATGATTTACCTGAAATCTGTGAGATAGTAATAGGTAGTAACCTTTGGGACTAGGGGTCCCAAATCCAAGCATTCTGTGTTCTCAACTCCTATATGGCTTTACCGCTTACATATATAAGTAATGGTTTAGTGTTCAGCATCCTGGGGATTAGAACAGGAAGAGAAAGACATAGTTTTTGTTGAAAACTTTTGCTTGCTAATTTCTCACTATTCCTCCTCTTTTCAAAACAGGTTGGCACAACCTCAGTTGTAGAGTCTCTTCTCCACCCACATTGGGCTTATAATCACTTGTCCAATCTGGTGAAACATGAAGAATGCCCTCAGATGAACCAGGTAAGGAAAATGTATGTGTGTGTGTGTGTGTGTGTGTGTGTGGGTGGGGAGGTAGGGAGCTCCAGGCAGATAGGCCCTACTCTTGAGATCCATAAGAAGTGTCTATTTTATGAGTATTGTATTCTACACAATATACCAAACACATGTGGTAGCTCAATAATGCAAACTCAAGTTGGCAGTTTTGTTCTTTTTAAAAAATAAATGTTATGAATGAAAACACTTTGTCAAAATCTTCTCTGCACCTATCAGAATTTGTCGGAGGCAAGTGTACACATGACCGTATGTGACACTTCTCTTGTACAAGTTCCCTTTCTGCTTTCTCTCCAGACACCCAACAAAATTCTCTTTTCTCCATAATATATGAGATAGTGAAATTGCTGGTGACATTTTGCAATATGGTATGACAACTGGTGAGTTTGGAAAATGATGATGTAATGGAATTAGCTAAAACTGCTGAAATTCTTATTTTCCCCCATGGAACTCTGCCAGCCTTTTGTTTTCTGTGATTCTGCAGAAATAACATGAAATAAAATTGGACTTTCTCATCAGTTGGGGAAATTGCAGCTCGTGTTTATCTAGTCGTTATGACATGCAAAATATTTTCTCATGGCTTGGAATTAGAAGGGAGTCAGATGAAATTGTGACTATTTGTTGAAGTTCTTGAAAAAGCTTTTAAATGGTAGGGAAATGCAAGTGGTAAATAAACAGCCATTAGGAAATCATGTAGAGGGGAGTTCCCAGAAAGTGAAGGATGTGGGGAAATCAGAGAGGGTATTGGTGACAGAGAGATAGGAGCCTACATGGCAATGGTGATAATAAAGTAGTGAAAATGATGCTTTTCCAAATACCAAGTACCGTCCCACATTTTCAAAGATGTGGAGTGATCTGAGTACCGAGAACACTTAATTGTGAGAAACGTTTAACTACAGTGTTCGCCTCATGATACAAGCTCCAGTTCTATAGGTCTTGCTCATACAGCCCAATGGCCAGCACCTCTAAAACCCTTAAAATCTTCATTTTAATGGCACCAATTCTCTCTTTATCCAGGCACCCATCTCTGACTCAAACTGCTGGCAAACCAGACCAATTTTTTCTTGTGTCTGTAGGAAATGGGCAGCTTGAACCATCTTGACTTTCTATGTCCCACTTCTCATCCAGTTTCAACTGGGTCTGACTGGAAAGGAAAGCCCACCAGTGCCACAATGCAGCCAGGCCCATGGATGTGGGCATGACGATAGGAGAAGGACCAAATCTTTCAAAGGCTCTTGTCTGAGACACATAGGCCTAGCTGAGGAGCAGTATTCTCTGCTGAGCTGAGAGCTGGGCACCCCAGGGAAATCCATGGCAAGAGTCCTCTAGAAATGGAAGAGGAATAGGTTTGATAGGCTGGGCACTTTGAGTTGGGGGGGGGGGGATACTGGGTAGCAATCTTATATTTTTCTGATTACGCAAGAAAATCTTTTGGTCATATTCAAATTCATGCCTAATCAGTGCACAGAGATAGACAGGAGGTCTTAAACTGGGATGTATGAAATCTCTGCAATTATACATAAAGCTGTGTATGTGTGCATGTGTGCATGTGTGTGTGAGTGTATGTAAATATCTTCCAGAAAAGAGAATCCCTCTTTTCTGCTGGCTTCTCAAAGGAATTTGTAGCACCTCCTCCACCCCCACTGTCACCAAAGTTAAAAAACAGTGACTTAAGGAGATTTCAGAATTTTGAGCTGAAATGAATCTTGGATGGTATTTAGTTCATTTTTGCCCCTCTTTTAAATTTTCAGAGATAATAATTTGAGTCTAATTAACATGTGATGTTTCGTAAACATTGAAGACTCTAGGCCTTTCTCTTTCAAAACACCTTCCAGATGGTTCTTGGAAAATGCATCATGATGACCCGGTTCTTGGAAAATGCATCATGATGACCCAGAGTAGGGCTCTGAGTGGTGGAGTGACTATCTATCCATATGTGTCAGAAAGACTGATGAAGGAGTGGCAGACACATTGTTGTCCTCTGATTTATCTTCATTTCTCATTGGAGCACAAAGATGGGGTTTTGTGGTTTAGTACCTCAAGTCCCTCCGTTTCAGAGGGAACTGATGAGCTTTATTCTTACTATAAGAACCTGGCATATTCCCACCAAATGATTTCACTATGGTGATTTTCATGGCGCAATCTTCTCCTGAACATTTATACATTTATTTCTTTTACTTTTCTGCTTAAAGCAGCTCACAGATGCATAATTCAAGATGATTATAGTTGGAAAAAAAATCTCATCTGTTCAACACAAATATTGAAAAAGGAATCAGCTTGACACTTGGCACCCTTCACTACAGCTGGGTTCACTCTCCCCAAGCCCAATGTTTTCGTGCAGTGAATGGAAGTTATAGATGAAGAGCAGATTGAAAGCTGCAGAATTCTAATTTCCACACAAGATTGATCTAGGGTGAGACGGGAAGCAGGAGAATAGTCAGTTGATTCTTTTAATAGGTAGGTCAGAAATGAGGCCTTCTTTTTAAAAAGTAGAATAGAAAGAACTTGGCAACCATTGGCTGTAAGGATGGTCTTTGGAGGGGGAGATTAAGAATGACTGCCAGGCTTCTGACTTGGCCACTGGGGACACACAGAAGGAAGGGCTTTGGGGAGAAATAAATGAGACCCATTTTGGATATGTTGCCTCTGGATCGAGGTGAGGAATTTAGTGTTCAGTTCAACATGGGAGTCTGAACCTCTAGGCAGATGGTTGGGCTGGAGATATGGTTTGAGAATCATCAGAATATCTATAGCCTATATACCTACAGGAAATTAGAGAAAAGAATTTCAAAAATGAAAGCAGACAGTGTTGCCAAATATTTCCGAGAAGTCAAGTATGAAAGAATGAGCTACCCCACTGGCTTTAGCAATGGGAAAGTCACTGATGACTTTAGGTTAAGAAGTTCCTGTGGATTTTTGGGACGGGAGCCAAATCATATTTGGTGCAGGATAGTATGGACAGCAAAGAAGTGGCAAAGTTGAATGGAGATGACTCCAGAGGCCTGGAGGTGAAGAGAAAAATATAAACAGTGATAGCTGGAGAAAGCAGGCAGGATGGTGGGAATTTTATTTATTATTTTTTAGAAGAGACTTGAACATGATTAAGTGATGATATGATGAAACCAGAAGGAAGAAGTTGAAGAAACAGAACAAATGAATCATTGGTAGAACAAATTCCTGGATGGAAATGGGGAAGAGTAAATTCAAGAGAACTGTGGTGAATATTGGCCTTGAAGCACACATCCTCCAAGTCATTAGGGAAGGATGGATATAGGTGCAGATAAACTTGTGAGTGGGGGGTGGAGACCTGAGGGACCTCATACTGGTCATTTCAATCTCATCAGTTAAAGAAAGTAGGGCACGGGGCACCCGGGTGGCTCAGTAGGTTAAATGTCCAACTTTGCCTCAGGTCATGATCTCATGGTTTATGAATTTGAGCCCTGCATCTGGCCCTCTGCTGTCAGCACAGAGCCTGCTTCGGATCCTCTGTCCCCCTCTCTCCCTGCCCTCCCCCCACTGGCTCGCTCTCTTCCTCTCTCACTCTCTCTCTCTCTCTCAAAATAAATAAACTTTTAATTTTTTTAATGTTGACTTATTTTTGAGAGAGAGAGGAGAGACAGAGCACAAGTGGGGGAAGGACAGAGAGAGGGAGACACAGAATCTGAAGTAGGCTCCAGGCTCTGAGCTTGTCAGTACAGAGCCCGATGGGAGGCTCGAACTCACAAACCACGAGATCACGCTCTGAGCCAAAGTCAGACACTTAACCGACTGAGCCACCCAGGTGCCCCCAAAATAAATAAATAAACTTTAAAAAATTACAAAAAAATAAAGTGGGGATACTTGAGGTGGGCTAAGGAGCATTAGAAAAGTGGCAAAAGTTTGGATGTACCATGGAGAAGAAGAGAAAAAGGAAACTGACTAGGGAAACAGACAAGGTTGACCAGAAGCACTGGGGACCAGATGAGACTGGAAATCCTAAGCCTACAGTAGAACCAATCCACCAGCCATGTGTATTTCTTTAAATCTTGGCTACCAGTGTGCAGAGCTGGAGAAGTTAAATATGTTTGGGTTAATCCAGGGTTGGGGATTATAAAACAGAAATAACAGCAGGGCAAAGGGATGAAGAAGTTGGGTTTTCTAGGTAGAAAGTAGCTGAAGTGATGAACCATGGGATCTGGGCAGGAGAGGGAAGGATGAAGCAGGAAAGGACTGATGTAAAGTGAAAGGCTGAGATAAAATTAAATATGCATGTTGCTGAAGATCTTGTGAAGATCAGAGAACAGATAGAGTCAGAGGAGGGTTGGAAAGATCTGGAAAGACAGGATAGTATGGTCAGAGAATGCTTCCATTAAAAATTGTTTTTCAAAACACTTTACTTCTATTTCCACATTGTAGTGTAAAATTTAAAAGTGCATTACAAATGAAAATACAAATGTCTGGTAAATTATTTATTTTGTATTGTCTATGCCTTAGGCTCTCTTCTATGTGATAATCCCATTCTCTTCATTGAAATAGGAAAATGTGAACCAGGTCTAAGAGTATTATTTCTCTAATACTTTAATCATTTTATATGTACAGTGATATTATATTTTTATTTTAAATATAGGATCTTGGGAAAGACGCCAGTGTTTTCTATTTCAGCAGTCACAGCAGCTGTTACAAGCATAATCAAGCCTTTAGTATGTGTGTTTTCTCTGGCTTTGTACTTTCCCCTAAATATAAGTAGATTTTGGAAAAATTTAACCTATAAACCTCGAGAGGACAGATCACATCAGTAGATCCGACATGACAAGTGACTAATGGCAACAAAGTGGACCCATGGAATGCTGGAGAGGCTGTGCATACCACTGTGACCTAGACTGGAAACTGAATCCAAAACTCAGTTAGATCTGTATAGGTTAGGTTAGATGAGCATTGCATGGAAATAAGGCATAGGTGGCCTCCATTCCATCTAAGGCTGCTTCTGCTGTAAATTAGAAGAGATGTTAAGTATCACGTGTGTGAGTAATTTGAACATAGTTCAGTAAGAACAAAAATATTTCATTTGTTATGCCTCATTTTGCTCAAGTATGTGTTTAGGAAGTTTGAAGATTGGGTTGAAGATGCAAACAACAATATGGGTAATGAATTAGAATCCTATTTGCAGAGAAAATTGCCCTAAGGCATTTTATTAGTCAGGAGGACTAAAGTGCTTCTCAGGAATCCTATTCAGTTGTCTTATAATTAAACAGAATAAAGATGGAGTTGACACATATGATGACCACCAAGGTCTCAGGAAAAATAGCACCCCTCAAAAAAGAGCAAGGATTTATCATTGGGGCTATCCACACAGAAGATTCTAGTTCCTTTGCCAAGTGTATTCCTACAAGATTAAAAATAGGGACAGTGTCTTGTCCGTTTTAAATGGACGTAGTTAAATGGCAGGAAGGTCTGTTATCTCCCTTCCTTATCTCCCTTCCTTTGGTGAAGGTTGTGTCTCCTGACATTAATGTCATCTAATTCCCATGCTTTTACTCCACGCTCATCAAACCACCTGCTAATGGTAATTTGCCTTCCTATGTAGACTTTTCTAAAAAAGAGCAACTCCCTGGCATGCTGACATGAATATTCCAGTTTGCTTAGCAGTTCTGTCTTTCCTTGTAATTAATGACATAACATTCTAGTT
This sequence comes from Panthera leo, assembly GCF_018350215.1. Classification (NCBI taxonomy): domain Eukaryota; kingdom Metazoa; phylum Chordata; class Mammalia; order Carnivora; family Felidae; genus Panthera; species Panthera leo. The sequence continues at coordinate 54,912,430 of NC_056691.1, read as the reverse complement.
TATTTACCAGTCTCTTGTGAGATGGCTAATTAGGGTGAGTTGCTGCCCCTCGTTCTGATGAATTCGGGAAGGAAAATGTGAATTTCACATTTAAAGAAAGCAAGCAGGCCCAGACTCTACAAAAGCACTGCCTCTCAGAGAAGCCCCACGTGGCAAACCTCTCTCTGACATCTTTTCTGTTTCAACAAATACCACATATGCCTTCTGCAATCACGCCCTGTTAGGCCTTATTCCAGTTTCTCTGCTTAGAATTCCACTAAGTTGTCTGTAGTTCAGGTAACCTTGATCTTGATGAAGGGCTTTGTTGTGAGGCAATGAGGCTTAAACTTCAGTCTCATCCAGATGCTTGTGAAAATGCTTATTCTAGGCTTCCCCACAGCAGATCTAGGTAGGGTCGGAATGTGCATTTTTAACATGACTGATTCTGATACACGGTCAATAGACCACATCAGGAGAAAGGGCTTTAGACTGGGGGTGCTAACTCGTTTGTGGCTATGGGCACTAACAAGGGATATTTTCTGTTCTTGGGAGCCTTGGGTGCCTCCCCCCACCAGAGTGAACTTTGATGCACCCCGGGGAAGGGGCGTGGGATGAAACAAAGCCAGTGTGGAGTAACAAATGAGAGAAACAAAATGGCAGCAGCCTGGGAAAGAGGCCGGAAGGCTTTCCGTTGCCACTTCCAGTGGAAGCTGACTGCTCATGAATGAGGTGGTTTGTCTGCCACACAAGTTGGGTCTGCTGCACACTCCCTTGAGCAGAAGCCAATTTCAGGTTTGAAGGGGTGCTTACCTTAGTTTGGCAAAGATGCTTTGACCAGCCAGGGGCATATACTCCCCAGGCTGCCTCAAATGATGGTGGCAGCATGTTGTGTTCAAAATGTGTATGTGGTTGTAAGACTTCTTTCTCTTGTCCTAGAGGTCAACAATATTGGAATTTCTCATCCGTATTTAGTGCTGGAAATCTTTTATTAACTGGCATATCTTATCTGGAGGATCATAGACTGCTAGACCTAGGGCTTAATTCACGGAGTATGGCTGAGCTCCTCCTCCTTTTAAAGATGCAGAGAGGCGCCTGAGTGGCTCAGTTTGTTAAGTGTCTGACTCTTGGTTTCGGCTCAGATCATGATCTCACAGTTTGTGAGTTCGAGCCCCACATCAGGCTCCAAGCTGACAGTGTGGAGCCTGCTTGGGATTCTCTGTCTCCCTCTCTCTGCCCCTCCCCCATTTGTGCTATCTCTGTCTCTCTCAAAATAAATAAATAAACTTAAAAAAATTTTTTTAAAGGGGTGCCTGGGTGGTTCCGTCAATTGAGCATCCAACTTCAGCTCAGATCGTCTCATGGTTCATGGGTTTGAGCCCCGCGTTGGGCTCTGTGCTGACAGCTCAGAGCCTGGAGCCTGCTTCAGATTCTGTCTCTGTCTCTGTCTCTCTCTCTCTCTGCTCCTCCCCCATTCATGCTCGGTTTGTCTGTCTGTCTCTCTCAAAAATAAAAAATAAGCATAAAAAATATATAAGAACATTTTTTAAAGATGCAGAAACCAAGGCAGAGGGAGGATGAGCAGTTCACCGAAGTCCAACAGCCTCATAGAAGAGCAGCTGGGACTGGAAGTAGGTCTCTTGACATTAGTGCAGAGCACTGTGCTGCCTGCTCCCAAACCACAGCCTCGAAACAAGTGCCTGCTGAATCAGCACAGACCAGTTAGATATATTGATTTGATAACTGCTTAAGCATATTTTATCATACAGATAGCAGACACTATTAGCTGCTTTACATTTCGATTTCATCTGTTTAACCCTATATAATTCCTCGGTTCCTTAAGCAACCCATTTTTTTAAAACAGTGATACTTCTAAGTCAGCATTCCTCCTCAACTAAGTACAATTGCCATCTAGTGGTTCAAAGATAGCAATAAAATTCTCTGCAAAAGCTTTGTATGTAGGCCAAAGGAACCAGAGAATTTTTACAACCTGGAAGAGATCCTTCTGGATCTTCATGTCTGACACTCTCATGTTGCAAGTAAGAAAATGGGCTCTAGAGGGGAAAGCAACTCGCTGGAGGAGGCAGGGGCACCCTTGACCACACTGAGTACATGACATGAGGATTGCCTGGCCCCACCCTCTTGCAGGGTGGATGTGCTCCTGGAGGGCAGGGAGGTGGGTGCACTTGGGGTTCCAGAGTACCTGGCCCAGGGCCTGATGCACAGTAGCGCCTGCTGTATGTGTGTGGTGGGTGAGTGGGTCCTCCGTGACCAGACTCGTGTCACTAGCCTCTTTGTCTTTCTCCATGGTGCCATCAAGCCAAAGCAGTTGTTCCCACAAAGGAGGCTTCATCAATGTGGTGTTGGTGGCCGGACTGAAGCCTGCATTAGCTGAGTCAACTGAAGTGTGCCATGCCTTCCAGTTGGCACAGTGTGCTCTCTGCCTCACCTTCGAGCCACATGCTTCTGCACCCTTTCTGGTTGAGCATCTCTTGCCCAGGATACTTTTGTGTTCAGAGTAAATTTCCTGACAGGCAGCAAATCTAAGCATCCCCTGCCAGAAGTGAGGTGAGCACTCAGGGCCTCATCCCCTTCTATTTATAACATGTGTTGGTCAGGCAGTCCCAAAAAGGGTGCTCAGGGCAGAGCACGGAACCCACTTGACCTCCAAAAGGAGGCCCGTGCAGGATGGCTCCACAGGGGTTGAGAATGGGCAAGAGCTTTAAATGGCTGCAGATGGTGAGGGTGTCAGGGTGGCAGACTGTGGGTGGAAGTTTTCTTTGTATTCCAAATAGGCTGAGGATTTTCTTTTATTCACTGAAACTTTCTGGAGGAAAATGGGGACAGGGAGAGTGGTAGGCATAGGTAGCCCCTGTGGGGAGGGTTTTGTATCCTAGGGTCCATGGTGAGCTTCCAAAGGGGGATGAGTTCTGAAGCCCTGGAATTGTGCACACAATTTGGTGTCTATGTATGTTTTTTGGACAAAGGTCTCTATCTTTTGTAAGCTACTCAAAGGAGTCTATGATCCAATCATATGAAGGACCACCAGTGTACAGAGCAAATCCATCTCCAAACTCTTTGAAATGAACCATATTTTTGTCTCATTCTAGAAAAGAAGATTCAGCCATAGTTGTTCTTTTCTCTTACCAGTATTCTCATCCATATCTGATGTCATTTTTTAAAGGGTGTGTGTACACCTTTTAAAACAAGTATATGGTAAAAGAAAACAAGTATATAAGTAAAATCCTACTGTCTTTACTGTCTTTTATAATGGGCACATAACTGAGTCCCAAACTGAGATATGCATGAAATATGCATTTCTTTTACTTTTCTAAAATGCAAATTATTTTCTATTTTGAACCCCTATTTCTTCCATGTGGCAGAGACTTAATCTCTGTGTTTGGGATTTTCTGTTTCTCTCTCTGTCCCAGGGGACTGACTGTGTGTCAATTCTGGGGTGCTTACCTAGAACCAAGGCACCTACCTAGGACTGAGATGAGTGTAATGGGAGATATCTGTCTTTTATGTCACTTGTATACAAAGTCATATGCTGAGATCCATCCTTGATCCCATTGAGTCTGTGGCTGTGGGACCACATGTGTTACCACTGAGCTTTCTATCTTTTGGTCCTGGTCCTGGCAGACCTCCCTGCTATCTTCATGGTGAGTCCCTGGGGCTGTGTGTGGCTCTGCCTGCCAGAGCTAAGGCTCTGTGGTCTTGCTTCTTTCCAGGACCCTTTGATCTAGGAAAGAGGATGCTTTGGACCTCTCTTTGAGATCCAAATTTACCAGGTCTTCCGATTTGTTTTTCAAGAAGAAGCTGGACATTTTCACTTTTTGTAAACCTTTCTGATTTTAAATGTTGGCAGTTAATTCATTTTGAAAGAAAGCCACTGAGGATGAAAAAAAAAAAAACCACCACAAAAAACACCTTTCCATGGCCTAGTTTTGCCCCTCTGGCCACCATTTTGCAGCCTCTGCCCTAAAGGCTTAGACTTAAGGAAATCAAAACAGGGAAGACACCATGTTTCTGCTTTCAAATGTGTCGCAACTCCCCAAGGCAGTAAGCACAGGATTGCCTACCTACTGGAATAGGAGAGAAGGGCAGAGGGGAGAGATCTGGGGGCAAAGCATTAGTTAACATTTCAAAAGTCTTATCTTTCTACACTTTGATATTGAGCTTATAAAGACAGGTTCTGTGTTTTAAAAAACAAACTTCTTGGGGTGCCTGGGTGGCTCACTCAGTTAAATGGATGACTTTGGCTCAGGTCATGATCTGATGCTTTGTGAGTTCAAGCCCCGTATCCGCTCTCTGCTGTCAGCACAGATCCTGCTTTAGATCCTCTATTTCCCTGTCTCTCTACCCTTTCCCGGCTCTCTCTCTCTCTCTCTCTCTCTCTCTCTCTCTCTCTCTCTCTCTCAAGAATAAATAAAAACATTTAAAAATAAATAAATAAAAAATAAACTTCTATATCTAGGGGAAAAAAGGATTAATCTTGCACAATATATTTTCAATAAAGTAATCATGTTCAGTAAATGCTTTCGGTTATAGCAATTATAGAATTTTATATTGGGTTTCCTAGTGATTGTTTAATCCAATTCCTGAGACTGGATTAAATAAATGAGACAACTTAAGCCTACAGAGGTGAGTTTGTTTTGGTCACCTAACAAGTCACTATCACCCAGACTTACAGACTCTCAGGTCTTTCTTTCTAGTACCTCCTTCTGGACAAGCTAAGGACCAGAGGATTGTATCCTGCTTGAGGTGGGCATAGGGTGTGGCATGGAAATGGAGATGATGCTGGAATGCAGTGCTCAAACTCAAGGAGGGAAGACCCAGGAGGCCATGGCCCCAGGAGAAGTCAAGTCAAAGGGACTAACAACCTATTTTAATTTTCATTAAAATTTGAGAAGTGCTATTTTCGCCTAATAGGTCTCTCCCTTGGCTGTGGTTTAGAGTTGTTTAGAGCCTGAAGAGCTTTAAAATTTAAATTTTAAACTTTCATGGAAGCCTGTGCTCTACCCCTAAAGATTCTGATTTAATGAATCTAGTGGTAGGGTCAAGGTATCTGTAGTTGGAAAGGCTCTCTTAGTGATCTTCATGTGCAACAAGGTAGAGAATGACTGCTCCAGCCACACAGAACCACCACCACTTTCAAACATAATACACCCACCCTCCCTGTGCACTTGCTGTCCTCTTAGCCTGCAACAAGACTTATTCTTCAAAATCCAGGTTATAGAACCTCTTTTGGGAAGAGGTCCCTGAAGCTTCCCCCAGCAGAGTTACCTACTCCCCTCTTTGTGTACCCTCCTGTAGATAGATCATATAAGTGTAAATATGTATTTTCATGTCTCTTTATCTTACTAGGGAAAGCTAAGCTGTGAGTATTTTTGGAGCAGAGAATCTGGTTTATTTACTTGTTTTAAAACTGCAGAGCCTAGCTTTTGTTGGTTCTCTGTATCTGGTTCTTTCACTCTATTAGTGATTGAATGCCCAAATTAGTTAAGTCAAGGTTTTAGAACCAAGCAAGTATCCTTCAGATGTTCTCAGTCCCCCAATCATCCCCACCAGAAAATGATCTCCAACTCTGCCAACTCTTAACTGTCTCAAAGAAAGCAAAAGACAGCAAACAACAAACATCACAAACAGATGTGTGCATAATATACATGTCGTGACTATTTCAAGAAGGAATAGTTGGGAACAGATTGTATGATCCATAAGGGCGGGGATTTTTGTTGGTTTTGTTCCTTGCTATATCCCCAATGCCTACAACAGCACCCAGAATCAAGAAAGGGTTAGATTGAATGAAAAGATACTGAATAAGTGGTGATTTTAAGATGGCTTTCTTTTCTCCTCCTCCTTTCCCATTTATCATTCATTCCAGTGACGCTGGACTTTGTTTTGAGTGCTGTGACAGAATGCTGTTTTGAATTGCGAAGATAAGGTCACCAGGACCTTTAAGGATGTTCTGGCTTTGGAAATTTGCTGACCCTGACCACAGTATTTGCAGGCAAAGTGTGAATCAATAGCCAGTAATATCTAAGTGCTTCTTAGAGACCTGACAATCTTACAAACTGACTAATTTTAATAGAGTCATAAGACCCTAACTTTATCATCATTCACCCTCACTTCAACACACACACACACACACACACACACACACACACACACACACACACAGAAGATCCTGAGTTACACTGTGCTGTTTACACTGAGCATCACTTGGGGCTTGGTAAACCGAGACCACATTATGTTCTGTCCTTAAGAACTCAGAAGCCCTTCCTGCCAATGGGCTGAATCAGCCATGAATTTGAGCATCTCTTGATGACTGCTTGTCTTGCTGGAGCTGTGACAGAGAATGACAGAATTTTAGAGCTGGAAAGGATCTTAGAGATCATCTGGTTTAACCCTATGAGTTTGATGAATAAGGAGGCTGAGATCCAGAGACATATCACTTGCTCAAAGTAACACAGCTCATTAGCTGCTGCATAGGAGCATCAGCTAGTGCCCAAACTTTTGGTCCCCGGCATTTTCTGTTTACCTTATTACCGGCTCTAGAATCTACCTTATACTGGGTCTAAATCATTTAATGTAGGAATGGCAAGTCATTTTCTGTTCCTTACGATGAAAAAAGACTATAAAAGAGAGTGGTAATCCTTAAAAATCAACTCCTTTAGGTTAAAAGTGAGGTTAGAATGTGTTGAAATACATTGGTCTCAGCTTGAAAGAACAGATGGCTATTTTTTTTTTTTTTTGGCTTTCAGCTTAAAGCATTAGTTTTCATTAAAGTTTTTCTTAAAACCAAATTCTTTTTTCCAGATTAGAACTTTACAAAACAGTGTCTTAACCAAGCTGAATTATTCACTGTCCCACAAATGCACCGTATATTTGTAGCATATCCTCTTCCTCCCTAATCCAATTTTTTGTCCTGGCTGATCTCTATGCAGTCACATCCTACGTGTTCTTCCAAATCTAGTTAAATTTCCTCTCCTCTCTAAATGTCCTCTTGACCATCTGCCTTGCCTGGAATAGTATCTTCTTTTTCCCAACTTCTTTAATTTGTGAGAGTATTTAATAACTACATATTCATTTTATTATATGTTAGGAAAATATATTAGTAGCATATCAGACTCATGACTTCATAGCTATTTTTTTAAATATCACAATGATATTTTTTTATATCATTAATGGAAGGATGTATTTGTTATTGCTGCAAAACAAACTACTCCAAAACGTAATGGCTTAAAAAAAGAATGACTCCTGAGCTCATGATTCTGTGGCTTGGCAATTTGAGCTAGATTAAGTTGGTCAGGTTTTTGGTTTTGCTGGGCTGCATGTGTCTGTGGTAAGCTGCAGGTTTGCTAAGTGGCTAAGTCTATGGAGGTTGGCTGTCTGTCAGCTAGAGCCCCTTCTTTCTTCTTCACGTGGTCCATCATCCCCTATTAGGTTTGCCA